>NC_090934.1:500892818-501200759 GCF_040938575.1 Ambystoma mexicanum
TTGTGGAAAAGGGGCCTCATATGTGCTTGCTACTATTTGTATTGTATAGTATTGTATTATGGGAGGCTCATTCCCTCTGACTGAGAGCCCAGCATAGTGTCTGCGACGGTGCGTGGGGGCCCCCGCACTGCGGGGGCTGCAGGGGCCCCTGTTATGCCACTGCTGCACACTTACCTGCTGCGCACCCACTGGCCTCTTTTCTGTAATGGCAGGGGCCTGACACGACAACGCCAGCCAGCCCCAATCAATCCTACTCCACCCGGGGCCTGTGGTCGGGGGAAGTATAAAGCAACAAATAATGATAATTTATTTGCCAATGCCCTGCCCTGTCTGAGGGCCGAGGCTGCAGCCTGCAGCAGTGCCAATGCTAACGTGTATTCTAGCACTGCTAGAATAAATGTTTGTTTCGTATCGTAACATTAAAAAAATGGAATGTCCCTGCCCTGGCTTGCAGGCCGCGGACTGCTGGTGCGGCGCCCCCTAGAGCCTGAGCTTCCTGGCACAAAGACCTGGCCTGGGAGAAGGTCAGGTACCCCTATTTTTGAAAGAAGACTGGATCACTCCACTCTTGAAAAAGAATAATCTTGATTCTTTCCAGGCAAAGAATTATTGCTCTATCACAAACGTGCCCTTTCTGCTTAAAATCTTGGATAGGGTTACGTATGTTCAGCTACAGGACTTTATTGAGAGCAATGACGTTCTAGGCCCACGACAGTCAGGTTTTAGAGCCACACATGGCACTGAAACCACCTTGCTGGATTTAAAATATAATCTCTCCAACATCATGGATAAAGGCCATCCGCTCCCCTGATGCTTCTGGATCTCTCAGCAGCAATGGTTGCCACGGAGGATGCAGAATCTGCCCCTGCTGCCATCTCTTGTGGGGTTCCTGCATTTCCCCTATTCTCTTTAATATTTACATTTTACCTTTTCTGATGTTCTTGGACAGCCTGGGTGTCCAGTATGCTAATTATCTGGATGACACCCAGGTGATCTTGGACCTATCGGGCACCTATGCACAGGATGCAGCGTCACTTGATAAGATCTATTGCTCCATACAGGCTTGGATGGTTGCCAACACCCTTGCCATAAATACAGTCGAAGCTGAACTTCTGATTGTCGCCTCTGTGCCCATGTTCAAAAAGATGACTTGCGGACTACCAAAGCTTCAGCATTGCTGAGACCACCATCCCAGTGGCCAAGAGTGTTGTAGAGGAGGAGCCAAGTATCCCTACCATAAGCTCTGCCCCCATGTTGCCTATATGTTGGGAACCAGAAATTGCAACACGTGCAGTCCCAGTGAGAATGCTTGTACCACAAAGAATTTTTGAAACAAGGAATCCATTGAGAAAGTCCAATATGCATGCATGATGAAGAACGTTCTTTTGGAAGAAGTTCTAGAAGAAGTATGAGAGTGAGCAAGAAGGAAGATTGGTGACGTCATGCGAAGCAGAACTGATGCACCCTGAAAAGATACGGAAGACGGAAGAACATAAACATTCTATAAGATCTGATGAGGAGGTGTTATAGATGAGCAAGATTTCAGGATCAAGATAAAGATGGTCATCCAAAGAAACGCTGAAGAAAATGCAAAACTCATTTTACACTTGTACAGATGCAGTAACGCAAGTAGTTGAAGTGATCTCAATGCTGGCTTCGTAGTCAATAGTTTCCTGCAAATCACCAATATATAACCATAGGAATGTATAGAAACTAGATGTTGCACGATGGCCTTTAGCAAGGCTTGAAACACTGTGTATGGAAAGGTGTTTAATGTGGCACAGTTGGAAAACAGCTAATGGCAAAGGAGAAATTCAAAAAAGTCTTGGCTGGCTGGCCCAGCACCAAGAGTCAAGGCCATCGTGAGCCTGGTTGTCCACAAGTAGTTACAGTGAACATGAGAAAGAAACAAACTTCTGTTTGAGGTGAAATGGAAAAAATGTGAAGGTGCCAATAGTTCATCATTTAATAGTATTATATACAGCAAAGAGCTTGAAAATGTGGTCTCCAGTCAAATGGTCTGATGAAATAGACATTGGATTGAGCTACACCGAAACTAGAAGATAAGACCATGCCATACACCCTTTAATTCTCAGGCACAAAGAGCCTCTGCAAGGCCAAGTTCAAAGCCTTGATTGAATAGCAGACCACAAGAGTGATGATAGATGTGGGCTAATTGGGTGGGGAGGCATGACCATGGTGACCCTCCCAGCACCAGGAGAGGTAGCCTGTGTGCTGCTAACGTGTGGAGTATTCCAGAAGGGTGCAAGCATGCCAACCAATTGTAGAGGGCCATGTATCAAAGAGCCCAATAGTTTGTGTAACCAATGAATCGTCATGTATTTTATGACGATGAAGATGACTTGCTCTAGAGGAGGGCCTAGTTGTCCACCTGATGTTTGAGACCCAATCACTACCCCCGTTAGTGTGGAACGTATACTTAGATGTTCCCTGTAACCCTATCACATCTCCAACTAGGTTATTGTAGTTAGCCACGTAATGTGACGTCAATGATGATGAATTTTGACTATAAAAGTTATGTTTTTTTCTGAAATGTATTGAGAGCTTGAGCGAATGTTGGATGATGTCCGTTGTAACGTCCCTGTTTGAGATAATTGCAAATAAAACAGAACAAAGTTCTGTCAGCTTCCTGAGTCGCTTTTGATTATTGGTGTTTGAGTAAATTATGCATCCCCATCCATCTCTAAGTATTGCTACGTTGTCTTAAAGAGTCCAAGTCTATGAGTTCATAGGGTCATGTTTAATGCTGAACTTACAATGAAGCTCCATGTTGATTTTCTTTAGGCCTCCTGTGGCTATATTAACAAATTACTTGGCCATATTCACCCTTTGGCTCACCTAAGAACAGCTCTCCTCTTGGCGCAGCTCTTATCAAGTAGCGCCTGGACTATTGCAACAGTCTGCTTCTTGGCACCTCCCAGGCTAATCTCACAACATTGCAGGTAATCCAAAATAGTGCTGTCCGTGCTACTTGTGGTTTTTACGAGACATAGTCATGTCTCTGACGCTCGAAGAGAGCGTCATTGGCTCCTGGTGAAACATCACGTCTCTAATAAAGTTCTAACTCTGTCACTAGTGCCTGAATCATCAGGCTCTCTCATACCTCTCTGAACGCACTAGGGTCCACCAACCCACTCGCCACATTAGGTCTTCTGACCAGGTGAGACTCTTCCAACCCAAATTCAGACTTGAAGGGTTCAGAGGTACTACGTTCAAAGTCCAAGCTCCCTTGGCCTGGAATCCTGTAGCTCTTCACCTGAGGAAGATGAACCTTCTGATACATTTAAAAAAGATGATCAAGAATCACCTCTTTAATCATGCCTAGTAACTGCTCACTCTTTATTTTTTTCTTGTTTGTCTTTTTCCTTTTATGTGCGCTCTGAGACCTTTGGGTGTGTGGCGCGTTGTAAAAATTAAAAGAAAATGATCAAAAGTGTGAGAAGAAGATGGGGCGAGTATTGGACGAGGAACAGTGGGAAACTCTATGCGTTAATGCACATAAAACATCAGTAGTGTCCCAACAAAAGTTGTACGGGCTAAAGCTCCTTTACAGGTGGCAACACAATCCCCGCTGCCTCTCGAAAATGTTCCCTAAGTTAGACCGTATTGTTGGAGAGGCTGCCGCCAGAGAGCCTCGTGTTGGCACATGTGGTGGACATGCTCCAAGGTGTGCAGTTTTTGGATGGCATTCCTAGGCTAGATCAAGGACCTGAAAGGGATAGAGAGACTAATGGAAACACTGTTGGGATTGTTCGGGGTGAACAATGTCAGGGATGAGTGGAAGCATTTGCCTCATATGACCCACTTCCTTTTACTTGCAGCAAGAGCATGCGTATCCATGGGGTGGAAAAACCTGACTGCTCACTGAGAGAATGTAGGCCTTGAAAGTGAGGGAAATATATGAAATAGAAAACCTAAGGTGAATATTACACAATGTGCAGCCATCAAGGGAATTGGAGTGAAGCCCGTTCCTACAAAAGTATAGTCCAAATAAGTCTGCACGTGGTTGTGCTGGTGGAAGGAGTTTCGACAGGGACTTGCAGTTTGAGGTCCCCACACAATTGCTTGAAAAGATCTGCAGGGCATGGAAGACGCTCCTGTCCAGTAAGATACATATCATTTTGGAAGGGGACGAGGGTCGGCTACGATTGTTGACCTATCATTTGCTGCCGGGATGGGTGGTTTGGAAGGGAGAGGTGAGGGACTGAGGGAGTTTTATTCATGGAAAAACTTTTGCTTTGTTCTGTTTTTATTTTAGGACCCCATTTCTGTGGGAGTAGTATTTGTTATTTGTGAATGTAGCAGGTTTTTCCAGGTGTTAAGGACGGGACCCGTAAAGGGACTCTAGACCTAATAACGGTACCGCAGTTTGTGGTACCGTTATTAGCGCCTTCCCCATTCCCATTGAGCCCTACAGAGGCTCAAATGGGAATAGGGAAGGGCCCTGGTGAATGGGGAATTACCGGTCCTGCCAACCTTGGAATGGACCGGTAATTGCTCCATTCACCAGGGCGGAGTCGGAAGGGTTTTGAAGGCAGCTATGGCGCTAATAGCGCCATGGCTACCTCCAACCTCGTAATGAGGCCCATTGTATGTATATTTGTTACATATGAAGCACTTAATTGTAAGTAGTATATAATACCACATCATTATCATTTGGCCTTCGGCATCTGCTTGCATTCACAGTTATTTGGTAATATGGGCCTATACGTACTGATATTAATGATACATATGGTGATCCATTCTTGTATGAAATATATATCACTTTACATTGATATCGTAATCATATTTTTCGTATTATACTTAGAAACAATGCTATGTGACACCACTTCCTGTTTTGTCAAGGGGTGAAAGGTGTGTTCCATCACTTCACATGATGTCACTTCAGGGTGAGATCAAATGACATCACTTCCGGTGATTCATCAGAAGTCAAGGGTCATATGTTGTCACTTCTGCAACCCCTGACATGTTGCTGAAATTACGTGGCTGCTCTCTCCTACCTATTGATCCATGCCAAATGTCTGTGCTTCCCACTTCTACAACCGCTCTAATTTGTCAAAAAAGGCGTTCCAAAGGGGCAGTCCCTTTTAAAATGTGACATACAGGAGGAGGGTTTCCAAAATCTGTTTTCAATGAGGGATGATTGATTATGTGGGGCGTGTATTGCTTGTATGCTTCCATTTAATGATCTGCCCCATTTTCCTGCTGTTCCAACAGTAGGAGGGCAGCAACCAAGAGTTTCAGCAGGCATAAAACCAATGGTTTCTAATAAAATACACCTTGCATTTACATCTCGGAAATGGCAGGTATTGTAATAGCAGGCGGATTCCAGTGCAATCCATTAAAAAAACACAGTCTGCAAAGCATAATTTGGAGGCAGGATTATTTATCACAAAGCAGAGTGTAAAAGTGAAGATTAACGGCAATTTCACAGTGATTTGTTCTTCCCATTTACACTTAGCTTTGTAATTGTTAAAATCGCATGCAGGGGAACCAACAGCACATAAGCGCAAACACTGGTGGTCTACTGCATGCAATTAGCATTATATTTGCAAAATGACCCCATGTGTATACAAAACGAACTTGCAACAAAGACGTGTCTGCTGCAACTGACTCATTTGAGAGATTGGAGACAGACTGGTTAAAGTGTTTGGGAATAGACCACGTAAAATCCAGAGCACGCATGTTATCCCAATATGTCTTCCGCAATGATGTTAGAGCTTTCTTGTTCAACCCATTTCTTTTTATGGGTATGCTTTGCCCACTGCAATAATACATTATGTGGAGTAATCTATTGTTTACAAGGATGTGTTTTTAGTGTATTGCTCATTAAATTCACTCTTCGCTGACCCCAATGTAGATCTACTTAATCTCTGTGAGATGGATTCTTTAGTGCCTCCTTTCGCCAGTTTCTATTTAAAGTCACATGGCTGGATGAAATCAACCACATTCATTAGATATTACTTGCAATGCTCAACCAACCTTCAAGATAAGGTTCTCCATCTCAAGAAGAGCAGCTACTGCTTCTAAATAGAGAGGACTGCTAGGCCTGATGGGGCTTGAAATTGCATCAGTCCGAACATTTATCAAGTTGTGCATGAAATGTAGTAAAATAGAAGAGCAGTTTGTACATGCTGATCAACTGAAATCCTTGAGGCATGCAAGCATTGTAGACGAATGCCTTTGAGTAGTTACAATCAGGAGCTCCGTTTATTAACTGAAGTGCACATGCTCCATTGCTCACTCAAAAACACACTCTCTTTCACTCTATTTAACGTGTAGATCATACTAGTGGACCTACCATATTTTTTGAAGCAACTAATAGCATGACTGCAATATAAGAATTAGAAAGTCAGTAGTCATTTGATTCCAGAACATCAATATCCAACAGAGTATTTAAGGTATCTTCAAAGCTTCATTTTTCACCCACTCAGTCAATGGGGGTCATTACGACCATATAAATATGTGAGGATACCATCAAATGGTAACACTATTTCCGCCACTCGGTCCAGCAGAATTACTGCTGGATTCCCAATGCTGGGGCGATGGTGTAAATCTCCATTCATGGAATTCCATACCCCTCCATGTGGGGATTTGCCTGTATTACCGGCACTGGTACTACTGGAGCTGATAATACAGACTATTTTTGCTGGTAGTTTGTTGGAATTCCCTCCAGCTCTTCGTTAGAGGTAATTCCTCTGAGCTACCTGCAAACTTGCACTTTGCTGGTGCATTAGCGTGTGAGTATACAGCAATACCGGCACATTAATACCACGGCAAAGTTGTAATGACCCTATTAATGTCTCCCTACTGTATTAATGATGTAGCAATTAGAGGAAAGAACCTCCAATCCCTATCTAACTTGGGATTGTTTGTGCTGAATTCTGCTTGGTGAAATCCAGTGAACCCCCTTCTGATGTTGTTGAACAACAGAACAAAACAAACTTTATGTGTGCCTTGGAACCAGGCCATCTTAACCTGAACATCTAATCTCCCATAAGTAATTGAATCCTGTCTGTGTATCTTTGAGAGGACGGTGTTCATCATTGCAAGTTATATCCTGAGGCTTATATCGGTAGTGATCTTAAACAAACAAAACATATTTCAGGCAGTCATGCTCATCTCCAGAAGTACAAATAACACTGTGCTCAAATACAAATAGTCAATCACTAGCATTACTATCACCTTCTTAGAGTAACACATATATTCCTAATTGACCAAAAAATATATAGAACATCATAACAGTCAATCAATCATCAAAGCTTAGATTATTATTTTCTTTTACTTAGTGACTGTCGAGGCATCCAGATATGAAAAATCTTCCCATTCGGATAGTTACTGCATATATATTCTCTTGTCACTCTACAGTGGTAGAAGTACCGAGAGAGCAAATCATTTTCAACAAAATCACAAATTATAAATAAGGAGACACGGATAAATCAATATTGAATTTTCCATTACATTTTTAGCACATTTTACCAGCAAAATCCTAACAAATGAAACAGAAAAATTGTGTATACAGCAAATTACAGACAGAGCTCCCCAAACAGTCCTGCAACACAATAATAAGTTACAGTGGACTTCATGTCTGATAATCAGAATGCTTACTAGAACAATAGCTGGGAAATAGAAAACTATGCACAGATCATGGCAGCGCCCTTTATGCTGGCCAGGACTAGCTATAATGGAGAAATGAAGAACTCTGAAGTCTCACATTCAGCACCACACAGATTTCCAAGATGCAACTGACCACTGTGCCACCATGTAATCACTCACTGACCCTCATTAGGGATAAGCTGACCCATCAGATTGGTAACCAAACCACACAGGAGACTGATAATAAGGTAATGAGTGGGACGCACCTACACAAAGAGAATAACCAATCAACATCTCTTTTCAAACAAGAAAGGGCAATAACCTGTGGGGAAAGAGGGTGGTAACATAAACCTGGGTTAGGGATGACAAAAAGGGGTGCAAGACCACAGTTGAAAGGAGGATCCTGAGGGAGGGTGACCTGAGGGAGACAGAGGTGATTGCCCCAGTTTCCTTGTACCAAGTGAGAGCCTATATTGTAGCATTTTCCTAAAGACTGCAGGCTGTTGGAACCCTCCAACAATATGGAAGGGTTCACTACAGGGCTTATGAGAACATTTCAAACAGAAGAGTCTTGTGTACAGAGGCTACTCAGGAACCGGGGATATACAACTCTTGACATTGAGGGAAACAGAAGGCCAGAACCTTAGCAGAAGTGCATCAAATATCACCTGCCTGACAATGATTCAGAAGTTGAAGGGGATATCTGTCTCCATAACTGAAGAGAGGGTCTGAAAAAAAGGAAGTGAGAATTCTGATACAAACTTCTGTTGGAAGACGTGGTAGAAAATCACAGAGATACCTGGTCAAAAGACGCAGTGTGACTGCTTACTCAAAGGTCTGACATAGGGACTAACAAAATTGCTGCAGGGATGTTTAAATGAAAAGACAGCAATAAATATGCTAGATAGGCCCGGTGCAAGAAACTCAAAGAAACAACCTGGTAAGAAGACCCTTGGACATCACTAGCAAAAGTCTGTCAGAACACAAATAGAAGAACCTGATGACCAGACATAGAAGACCCCTTTTGTTGTCTCCCGAAAAGTGGGTATAGTGAGAAGCCAATGAATACATAATGATCTCACTCTCCACTGCTCAACCTGTTGAATGACATGTTCATACAAATGAATTCAAGATTAAATAGTGAGAAAATAAAATATATTACACAATTAAAAAGTGAGGGGGCCTCATTACGACCTTTGAGGAACGGGTTAAAAGGCTCCCCTAATGGAGGCAGACCCGTTAAACCCGTTCCGCGAAATTACGAGGTCCCCTCGCGGGACCCGGTAAGGACGCCTGTTAGCTCCCTCTGCCATTCCCATTGAGCCCTATGGGGGCTCAGATGGGAATGGGGAAGGTCTGGGCCCGGGTTCCCAGAGGCAGGAATTACCGGGCCCTCCGAATTCGGAATGGCCCGATAATTCCCCATTCTGGGAACCCGGTAAAGGAGCCCGGTTTGGCGGCAGCCATGGAGCTAACAGCTCCATTGCTACCGCCAAACTCGTAATGAGGCCCAGTGATTTCATTACAAAACATCATAAAAGAGCAACTTGACTTTCTTGTACTCTGTATATTGAAGCTCGAGCCTTGATGAATAAAAGAACATATCAAAATTTGGTCCAAATCCTAATATGGTCAGATCCTCTTTTGTGAAGAAAAGCCTGCACATTATAGAAATCTAAAGAAACACTAATCAATAACACACATACATCATCCGACAGAACAGACAATAACCACAAGTACAGAAATTGCCTAGTGACCAGATTTATGAAATAATATAACTTATGTCAATTGCTAACACATAGCATATCTTTTCATATTGTTTTACATAACATGCTTTACAACTCGCTATCCCGCCTGACGCTCACCCTCTTCTATGGCTAGTAAAACCCATACCAGACAATACGTACTTCTGATCCTTGCTCACCATGAATATTCGTGAGTGCATGGTGCCTTGTATACCTCTTTTGAAAGTCAACCCACACACATAATGCTTTACATGTATTACTGCATCACTTTCGGAATTTAAACTTACATATGGCTCTATGCAAATGCATAACAGCCTTACTAGTGAAAGTCTAACCTAGCTGTGTTATTGCCCAATCTTGCAAAAGTGAATCTAGTTGTTTACTGCCAAATTTTGAAAAAAAACCTAACGTGTTGTTGCCCAATCTTCCAAAAGTGATTCTAGCTGTGTTGCTGCCCAATTTTGAACACACATTCTAGCGTAGTGTTGCCCAATCTTGAACAAGCAATCCTAGATGTATTGCAGAATCTAATTGTGTTATTGCTCAATCTTGCAAAAGTGAATTTATTTGTGTGACTGGCCAATTTTGAAAATAAATTCTAGTGTGTTGTTGTCCAATCTTGAACATGTGGTCCTGGATGTATTGCAGAATCTAATTGTGTTATTCCCAAATCTTGCAAAAGTGAATCTAGTTGTGTTACTTCCCAATTTTGAACAAAACTTCTAGCGTGTTGTTGCCCAATCTTGAACAAGTGATCCTGGATGTATTGCAGAATCTAATTGTGTTATTCCCAAATCTTGCAAAAGTGAGTCTAGTTGTGCTACTGCCCGATTTTGAACAAAACTTCTAGCGTGCTGTTGCCCAATCTTGAACAAGCGATCCTAGATGTATTGCAGAATCCAATTGTGGTATTGCCCAACCTTGAAAAAGTGAATCTAGTTGTGCTGTTGCTCCAATTACCAGCCCAATGCCTATCTAGTAGATTCCATGTCACCCTATTGTTAGGTGCCTAACCCCCCAGTAACACTTACTTGGACCACTGCTAACAACACTCCCTAACCAGGATCAAACACATCCTTAGGAACACTAACTGCTCATACCTAATTGTATGCTCTATTCCACCTCGCTATATGTCTTCCAATTAAGAAGGCATGGCTTTTGCCCCCACCCAAGGACCCTCCAGTTTACCTATTGCACAGGTGAACAATCATAGCTATTACACCCACCAAGATATGATGAGAAATTTGCCCTGCACGGCTGGCACATTTGCACAGTTCGGAAATGACCTTGTCTGACTCTGGTGCCCACGCTACCACCCCTACCCTTGCCCCACACCATTTCTTCCCAAAGCTCCTCCTTTCCCGCCACCCCGCACACAACCATCAGTCATTGAAACAACAATCACCAAGCCTCAAGGCACAGAAGCCCACAAACTCCTCTCTAACCATATGTATCACACCGTATCAGCCACTACCAACCCCAGGCACCCCTTTTGTTGCCACATCCCTCCGCCACCCTCTGTCATCCACTCCCCCATACCCACATTATGTCCCCTCAACTCCGCCCCAGCCATACCCTGATCCACAGGCCAAACAGTACCTTCCAACACGTAGTGAGGCTCAGCACATTGTGAGCGCCTTAGTGCGAGAACAACATTAATCCCCTGTCCTACTACCACACGCATTTTAGGGACCACAAGACAAGTGAGACTATCATCACAAACTTGCCTGAGCCACCACCATTACCACGCCACTGACCCTCTACTCACTACGTTGCCCATTCAACAACAAGCTCAGGAATCTTCTATGCTGATTGAGCTCTCTGCTGATGGAACCCTCCGCCTGAGCCCCCTCACGCCTCTCCCATAGACCCCACTGTCCTCACCACAGACCCCAACTCCAGCTTCAAAGGCGCACTGATAAATGCCTGCTCCTTAGGAGCCCATTTTATTGACATCCATGGCATACTTCTTGACCAACATCTTGACTTTCTAGTTATTTGGAAACCTGGTTAAACGCAGCATCTAACCCTTACTCACATTAGCCATCCCTCCTGACTTTACTATCCTTAGAGCAGACCACCAGGAATCCACAGGAGGTAGAGAAGCCCAAATAACCAAATCCTTACGACAGTTTAGATCATTTTCTCTTGACCTGTTGCCTGGATACAAATTCCTTCTATTAAAACTCACAATTGACCCGAAAAAGAAAATCAACTTTCTTATCATCTATAGATAACCCAATAAATCCAACCACCCCAAATCTGACATCCTTTTACTCATCATCCCCCTCCTCAAACCCAACACTAAATTAATTGCCCTAGGAGACATCAACCTTGATATAATTATACATTGGATCGGAATCCAATGTGTGCTCTGCTGTACGGGAACTACAGTTCCCAAGAGCACCTGCAGGCTATTTCCAGAAACGTCAGGCACTTCAGCACCGGTGCTTCTGAGGCAAGCCCGTCTGCGCCGGTCCTCGCCGAGCTCGTCGCCCTCGACCAGAAACCCTGCATCTCCAAGGTTCCACCGTTTCAAGTAACTAATCTTCGGTAAGAATGGGTATAGCAAAACCTAATGTACTTCTTTCTAAGTTACAAGAACTACAAAAGACAGAAGCCATACACGCACGAATGCTGGAGACTCTTGATAAACTCCACAACATATTGGCGTGTCCTGACCAGGACTCCATCACCGACACCATTCCTACTACTTTAAGCAATTTGACTACATCAGACAAGGCACATACCCAACCTCTTTATAATAAGACCATCAAGGCGCAATTCAAGCACAAACAGAATGAAGAAAACCCGACTCTGCTAAACACGAAAGAACTCAAGCTATGCTTATTGGATACACGATCCCTCAATCAACATGCATTATGTGTTCATGATCTGATTTTGTCAGACAACATCAACATCATGTGCATTACTGAGACATGGCTCCAGGACCCTATAGGTCCTACATGTGCTATAGCAGTTCCTACAGGTTATACAATCCATTACACCAATAGAGGCAGTGGGAAAGAGGGTGGTGTAGCCATAATAACACGAGACTCATTACCTGTATTCCCCACGACATCAGGCTGCGAAACATTACACCTAAAATACTGTCCTACAGACAATAACTATATCAATGTTCTACTCATTTACAGACCACCCTCACTGGAATCTGAGTTCAATGATGAGCTCACCCACCTTGCCAACTCATTAATTGGCCAGAATAAATCCACAATCATCCTTGGAGACTTGAATAGATGGCGTGGTGATTTAAAAGACAAGGGAGCAATCCAACTTGAAAAAAATCTTCAAAAAATACAGATTGATCTGTTGAACCATGATCCTACTATGGCCTATGGTCACCAATTAGACTGGGTCATCACTAATAACATCGAGACAAACAATTTTGTAACTACCCCTTCCATTTGGACAGACCATTATAAAGTCGTTTTTAACCTACTTATACCCCAACTAGTCAAAAAACCTGCAAACAAGCAAGGAAAGTGCTCTCAAGAAACTTCAAAAACATTGATAGTACGGATCTACAACTCTGCGTTAACAGCATCCTTGCAGACATTACGGAAAACGACTCCTGTGACACTATTATTAGCAAATTTGACCAAGAGATGCTCAGATTGATAAACCAGAAAGCTCCTAATCGAGAAAAAAACAGTCAGGCCTAATACCAACCATCAAAAATGGTTCACACTGGAGCTAACCATCCTAAAAACAGAAAAAAAACACAGGGAAGTACAATGGCAAAATAATAAGACGATAATAAGACCAGCTGGAAATCATTAGAAAAATCCTATAAGAACAACCTTAACGAGGCCAAAAAAAACTACTTCAATAGCCAAATCGAAGCATCCTCTAACTCAGCCAGTAAACTCTTTGACATCCTTAAATCCATTGATAAACCTCAGGCTTTGGCTCCCAACTTCATTCCATCTCAATCTGAATGCGAAAACACTCAGATAGCTTTTCCTAACAAAATCACCAAAGCTAGAGAACGCATTGCCTCTGCACTTAAGAACAAATCTCAATCTAACCCCATCAGTCGAATTAACGACTATTAAGGGAAAAAAGAAATTCCAATTTCAACAAATCTCTGTCGATGTCATGATGAAAACATTGGTATCCATGAAAGCATCGTCTTGCGCTGAAAACAAACTCCCCCCCCCAAAGATCAATAATGAACATTCAGACATCTTTGCCCCACTATTCACTAAAATTGTAAACACCTCTTTCCGTGATAAAACTGTTCCGGAATACATAAAAAAAGTCACCATCACACCGCTTGTAAAAAAAAACTAATTTAGACCAACTTGACCCTAACAATCTGAGGCCGATTACAAATTGCAACTCCACAATAAAAGTCATGGATAAGATAGATACAGCACAACTTCAGGAATACATAGAAAAGCACAAGATTCTACATCCACAACAATCTGGCTTTAGAGCTGCACATAGTACAGAGACAGCAATGCTAGACCTACAAACGAAAATGTTGGAAATCATGGACAAGGGCAAAACCGGCTTATTAGTGCTTCTATATCTAAGTGCTGCTTTCGACTTGTTAGACCACCAGCTACTACAACAAGCACTCGCCAAAATTGCAAATTGCTCCAAGGAAGCAATAAGCTGGCTATCCTCCTTCCTCGAGAACAGAATTTCTCGAGTCCATTGGGGAGATAAATTCTCCTCCGAACATAACGGTTCCACAGGAGCTAGCTTGTCACCTCTGCTCTTTAAATTATACATACGCTTCCTGTGTGAGTTATTGGAACAACTCCAGGTGTTTTTTACCTACTACGCTGACGACACCCAGCTGGTCCTGGAACTGAGTGGGGATTACGCAAAAGACAATATGACATTGAACACTCTGTACAAGAATATTGAAGAGTGGATGAACAACATTTGGATGTGCCTTAACAGCAATAAGACCGAGTTAATGGTCTTCGGATCCACTCAGGCGCAAGCCAAACTCTCCTATGACTACCAGGCATTTCAAATCAACGAATCCCGTATTGAAGTAGACCCTGGAAGCATCTCTTAACGTAGATGCTCAAGCGTTGTATATTAGCAAAAATTGTAATGCCTACATTAGACTTCTTAAAGCAATCAGACCCCTACTCAGTGAAAAGAATTGCGCCACCATTGCCAGAGCTACCATCTTGTCGCAACTAGATTATGGAAATGCACTCCTTGCAGGTGCAAGCAAGCAAAGCATACACAAGTTCCAACTGATCCAAAACAATGCGATCAGAGTAATTAAACAAAAAACAAGAAAAGAACATATCAGTGAAGCCAGACGTGACCTCCACTGGTTGAAAAATGAAGGGCCGCATACTATTCAAGTCCTTATGCCTAACACACAAGTGCCTATATGGCAAAGCACCTGCCTACCTAAAGGCTAAACTCACCCCCTACAATCCTACCAGGACATTAAGATCAGAAGCCAAGGGCCTGTTAACAACACTGAAACATAAAAAAGAACAAACTGCCGACCTGTCTTAGGTTGAAAACAAACCTCTACTCCTTTTGCAAAAAATGTAAAACTATGCTCTTTAAATAAGCCACTTTGGTAAGATTCCATGAATCTTGCATGTCCCAACTCTTTCTGCACTTGACCTGTCCTGTCACACGTTCTGTCATTTTCTGTCTATCCATGTCTCAATATATGCACCCCGATGCTTGCGAGCAGTCGGTGCTATATAAATAAATAAATAAGTAAATAAATAAATAAATAAATAAATAAATAAATAAGCCACAGAGTTTTCCGCGGCCCTCAATTATATGCTTTTCACGCAAATTGTCAATTCTCCCACCCACTCCAAAGGTTGAATCCTGGAATGGACCCTGACACTAAATGTAAGAACAACTCTAGGATCTATTTCGGGAGTCACCTATATCCTAACCACAAAGCCTCAGTCTCCTCCTCGAATTAGACCAGGCCTGATCTCTATCAGAAATACCTGCAAACTCACATCCGAAAATCTTTTGCTTGTCCTTGTAGACACCCTCAAGTCCTATCCAATGACAGACTCCAACCCTGACAGCATCTCCACTATTTATCACAATTGCCCTAAAGCCACTTTTGATTCAGTAGCCCCACTCTCCTCTAAAATGCCTCATAAACTAAAACAAGTTAACTTTTGTTTTGATGAAGAGCTCACCCTCCTACGCCCCAAATAAAAACACATTATAAGACCTCCATAAAAAGAACCCGTCCACTACCAACACTAAAACTCTCCTGACAGTCAATAAAACCTATAAATTAGCTGTGATAGCCCACATAGCGAACTCCTTTAATAATTGCATCAATAACGCGTCCTCTAAAACCAAAGAACTATTCTCTATACTTAGAGAATGGGAATCTCCATCCCCTTAGCCACTTCTGTCAATTCCGACAAAGCCTGGTGCACAACTATCCAAACTGCCTTAGCACATGAATATTGTTACATTAAAAGAGAAAATATTGAATAAGAGAAATTTACTGGCAGGCAAAAGTATGCCCACTATCGCCCCAGACGCAAAGCCCAACATCTCTGTTCCCCAATTCAAATTTGACATTGTCTCCCAGGTCCTAATCCTGGCCACCATCACCACCTTGAAACCTTCTAATTGCAAAGGCGACAGTTTCCCTGCCCGACTGGTCAAACTTTGCGCTCCTGCTTTAGTCCCCATTATCACCGACTTTATAAATGCCTCCATCACCACCAACTCACTCCACTCTAATAACAAAGCAGTATGGGTAACCCTGTTACTCAAGAAACCATCTCTGGATCCCTCTATTCCCACCAGCTACCCCCCATTACCACTGTCCCTTTCCTACTGAAGATAGTGGATAGAAAAGCCTATACTGCAATCCAAGACTACTTGGAAAGTTATCACCTGCTCAGAGCCAGGCAATCAGGCTTCCGGCCTAAACATAGCACCAAAACAGCTCTCCTAGACTTAAAAATTCAGATGTACAGCATTCGAGACTCAGGTAATATGGGCATTCCCCTCCTACTCAATTTGTCAGCAGCTTCTGACTTGGTAGACCATGACAAGTTCTGCTTTGCCTTGACAGAAAACTTTAACTTCTCCCCAGAAGCCACCTTGTGGATTAAGTCCTTCTTGTTGGAACGCACCTCTAGAGTCTTTATTGGTGATGAGGCCTCTGACCCCATCTCAGTGCCCATAGGTGTCCCTCAAGGCTCCTGTCTATCCCCCACCCTATACAATGCCTACACTAAACTGCTGTTCGCTGCATTTGATTTTATGGGAGTTATTTACACTAACTTCAATGACGACACACAGATCCTGATCCCTATCATGGGATATCACAATCAAGACTCCATCACCATTAATAAGATATAGCCTTTGTCTTAAAGGCATGGTCTAGTAAAAAAATGTATTTAAAAAATAGATAGGCAACATAAAAAAAAAGACTAGCATTCTCTTTTTTAAAACTTCCTATGTAAAATGTTGAGCTATTCAAGCTCAAAATTCGCAAAAGCAAGCACATGGGCGCATCCATTTTGTGAAATGGATGCCCTCCTGTGCTGGCTTTTGCTTTTGCGGCACTAATGAATGAAAAGCCAGCCAGCTGTAGTAAACAAAAGCTACCGCTGGGTGGCTTTCCCTTCATTAGTGCTGTACGCGGAGGACGGGGACTGGAGACCAGAGCAGGAAAGCTGCAGCTGAATCTCGGTAAGTGCTACTTTCTTTTTTTTTTAAAATAAGCACTAGCTGGGTTTTTTTTTCTAAGTTTTCCGGGCTGGATATAAGAATATAAGCAGGGGGCCTCCAGCTTTCCAGTAGCGGCACCAAAGCTCTGGAAAGCCCTCCCAAGTCACATTAGAAATAAACTCCCACACCAGTGCTTCAAGAGGTTGATCAAAGCCTGACTATTTGATACATACGTCTAGGTTCTTGCTTGCATAACTCTGGGTCTCCCCCCAGGCCAATTCCATCCACATTGTGCATGAAAAGTATGATTTTATGTTCTTCTACTGTGTATAACTTAATATGTAACTAGTCAACCTCTCAAGTAACATACATACAATCTACAAAAAGAAAATGTGAATAAAGTGTCTCTACTGTATAGGAATCTAAAATAATATACAGTCATGCACTTTATTGCCATAACCTAATAACAATCAAAATGTTATTGATCAAAAAACACATGAAATTATCATATCACATAAAACATAACAAAAGTCGTCATAAAAAACAAACACAAGTGAAAAACAACACATATGAGTCTTGTTAGTACAATGCAATGTATCCTTGGTGTGAAATTTCACACTAGAGCCTATTTCTTTTTCGAGTCATAGAACACATTATTTATGATGTGTGCAATTTTCTTGAGTTAGACATCGTCATCTACATGAGAAAGCTCATGCATGGATGGGTCACATTGACCCATCCATGCATGAGCTTTCTGATGTAGATGCAGCCTCTAGGTTTTCTGCTTGCCCTTTTCTGAGAGCACATTGTTTTACATGATCAGAACAAGCTTTGAGATGACAGGATTACTGCCCGAATTGAATTACTTGTGCCTGACCTTTTTTTAACAATATTATTTTTAGGTGGATATGTATAGTTCTTGGATAGGGAGAATCTTCTTGCTATCTCTTTTAGATAGGAGGCGCACCATCGGACCCCTAGGGAGAGATTCCCAGGATAGGTTCAGGGTGTTCTTCACAGTAGGGACATCCTGTATGTGTGTTTTGTTTAACTAGAGAGTGCTGTTGTTGCTTTTCCTCTGTTACAATCATTCTGCGAACAACGTTCTTTGTGTTACCATATTGTGTCCTAACGGGAGGAATGTAATAAAGACCGTTTGGTCTTCATTTAAGCCCTAGGTGTTTTCATGAGTATGATTGCCCGAGTAATGATTCTAACTCTTCTGGCTATTTTTCTTTTCATTGGAACAAGTATAATGAAGCCAGTGATGATTATCACTCTTCTGGTTACTTGAATTTTCATTGGCATGAGTATGATTAACCGAGTGAGGATTCTCACTCTTTTGGTCATTTGACTATTCAATGGGACGAGTATGATTAACTCAGTGACGATTTTGACTCTTTTGATTGCTTGACTTTTCACTGGTTCGAGTATGATTAACACAGTGATGATTCTCACTCTTTTGATTACTTGTCTTTTCACTGGGACGGGTTTGATTATAGTGTTTATTATAATTGCTATCTTCCCCAGGTCTCCTGCTCTTCCCCTTACCTTTGTGGTGTTGGCACGGTGTCACTGGGTTAGTAGGTCACCTTTTCGGTTCTTCTCTGTAAGTCAGGATGGCAACTTCTGTTGTCTCTTCCTCTCTCTCTGACACCCTCTGCTTTGTCAGTTTGCATGCTCCTTTGCAGTTGGGAAAGTGTTTCCCCATTTCTTCTCCTCTCTCTCCAGGTCTGGATTCCTCATTCCAGAGACCTGCACTTGCTTGTTGGATGCTCTCAAGTGTTTTTGTTTCCCGGTGAATCTCAGGCACCCCTGCGCTCAGGTTGCCTCTGTGGATGGGAACCCATGCCTTCTCTACTTCTTCGCTCTCTCTGCTGTCAGCACAGCTTTAACCTTCCCCTGTTTCTCTTCTCCTGGAGTCTCCATATCCAATATTTATGATGTTCCACTGGGGCTTCGCCTGCATAACTCTATAGTCCTTCGTTTGTGTTGGACATACATTCAATATTTTTCCATTGGTTTTCTTCATCAAAATACCAACAACATATTTTTCCTCAGATGAAGTTTAACAGAAGAAAATATACAGTGCACCACCATGTGCTCTTCCAGCAGGTCTAATTACCTTGGGTTGCTGAGGTATTTAGGCAGGGATTTCCTCCTTGAAAAGGGAGTCCTTGTTCCCAGTCGGGAATTCTCCCCCATTGAAGCCCTGCTTGCATTGACCCCTAGGGAGGGTATTGAGTAGTTGACTCACCTCCCTACCCTCACAAGTAAAGGCTTCCCCCGGGGAGAAGTAACAGAATCCTGTGATTCATCTCAATCCATTTTACATCAGAGTTTGGCATCCCCTTCTTCTCTTGTTCTGTTCCTTCCTGATTTCTTTTCAGGTTTGCAGATATTAATTTCTTGTGACTGTAGTTCACCATCTTTTCTCTAGTCCTAGACAGGTTTATCCCACTTCCCAAGGACATTTTCCTATTTATTGAGAGGCACATTTTTGTATATTGAATTTTCAGGAGTCACAATATTCTACTGAAATTAGGATAATCGGTACCTATTATCACCTCTTTGGAATTCCTGGCATGACGGCAGATCTGATTAACATGGATTGATTTCTTACCTCAAGACTTAAGGGTACTTTTGGATATGTCTCTGTGTCCTCATGCGCACTCGTGATTCTCACAGGTTCACTACTCTTTAAGTTCCTAGTTTATACGAGATCTGAACAAACAGTGGTTTGCTTACTTCCTGAGTTGATCAAGGTCAGGGCTTTGAAATCATTGACAGATATTTGTTTATGGTATTTTAAAGAATGTTGGCCACAAACATAGCTTTTTGTGGTTTCTATCTCATCTTCTGATTCAGGCTCATCTTCCTGCCATGGTTCATTAGATAACCAAATCATTTCCATGGGTTATTCAACATTATTTTTGGGAAGAACTCTGAATATGTGACTTTTTTCTCCACAGGTGGAACAGACAGGAACAAAAGAAGGCTAGAATGTGGGGAGGCCAGCTTGAACAGAGACGGGGCAGTTACATCTTCTAGTGCTGGGAATCTAATCGTGTTTTCCTTCATTCCAGGCAATATGTGGTTTCCCCTTGTACTTTGGATATGCCTCAAAATTTGGAACATTAGGGTGGCTAATCACTACCACATTTTGGCCTCTTTCAGGAGACGTGATGTTGACTCCTGTATGCTTTTTTCAGAGCCGTGTGAGCTCTGAAGGCAGATGACAACAGCCATGCCTGCTGTATTCAATGATTGTTCAACGAGAGTAAGTGACATGGCTTGCATCTGTTTTTAGTCAGCAGACTGTAGCCGGTAATACCCTGTTCTATATGTACTGATAAATAGACAGCTCTATTAAGTCATTACATTCTTTTAGGATTGGAATTTGTTGGTGCGTGATATATTTCGAAGAATAGCCCAAACATGAGAATCCTTTTCAGGCTCGTATTCCTCAAGATTGTTGAATTGAGCTACAAGAGACTGCCAACCCACACAGGTAGTACCCTATTCCCTGTTGGGAACTCACTTCCTGTTTTTATCACGTGCACATTCATTTTTTCATTTTCATTTTCACCAAGGTATGGTGCTGGTCTCACTCCACCTCGCTACACCATTACTCGGCTGAAGGCATGGGTAACATGGGCACTTACGTGACTGTGAATTCAACTGTCATTTTGTAGGTGTGTCCAAGCATGGCGCATTCCACTATGGTATTGATTGTCAACCATGCATGTGAATGCAGAATACTGCCATTGGGTGATTACAGGTAGCAGTAATTGTCCAACTATATTGTTGATTCATGTCGCCATTTAAATATCACACGGCACGCGGTAGCGTGGATTGTAGTTATGGTTAAATTGCTAAACTCATAGGAATAGCACTTTTTCTGCGGCTTATAATTTCGCTCCCCCGGGACGAATCATCACCAAATTTTTTTCCATAGACTAAATGGGGAAATATTTTGTGCACGGATACAGGCCGAACGGCTGAATAGATTTTCACCAAATTTGCGGCTGGAGCTTAGGACTGAAAGTGTGCTTGTGTGTTTGGAGGAAATCCAACCAGTACTTTTGTTGCAAAGATCTGAAATGCACATCCAAAAAAAATAGTGATATCTGGGTCCACTGCACGGACCCATTTCCTATGTAAGGATATTTGGCGTGTTACAGCACAGAGTACAGCACTACTACACAGGTAGCAAACAGCACAGAGTACAGCACTACTACACAGGTAGCAAACAGCACAGAGTACAGCACTACTGCACAGGTAGCAAACAGCACAGAGTACAGCACTACTACACAGGTAGCAAACAGCACAGAGTACAGCACTACTACACAGGTAGCAAACAGCACA
Source organism: Ambystoma mexicanum (assembly GCF_040938575.1). Classification (NCBI taxonomy): domain Eukaryota; kingdom Metazoa; phylum Chordata; class Amphibia; order Caudata; family Ambystomatidae; genus Ambystoma; species Ambystoma mexicanum. The sequence goes on from NC_090934.1 coordinate 500,914,226, forward strand.
GAGTACAGCACTACTGCACAGGTAGCAAACAGCACAGAGTACAGCACTACTACACAGGTAGCAAACAGCACAGAGTACAGCACTACTGCACAGGTAGCAATTTTTTTTTTTTGCAGCACCACCACAAGGGTGCGGTGCATTGCTATATGTGTTACCAGATTAACAAGAAAAGACAGGCTATTCAGTCAAAAACGATTTTAACATATAAGATGCAAATCTATTCTTACAGTTAAAAGCACACGTGCTCATTTAAAAATGCACACTATTTTTCACCTGAAATGCCTATGGTGCGAGAGACACATTTGAAAATAACAACTAACATAACTTATAACTAACCTGACTAATGAAACATAATCCACTAATAAAAAATGTGTCTCCACTGCAGAATTAGGCCTATTCTGAAAGTGAACTTTTAAACGCACATCCATTTTTTTTTTCTGTTCTCTCTGCTGCCCTGTCCATATAACTACAGGAAGCAAATGGGCTCGAAAGAACAGGAAATCAGTTGGTTACAAAGTATTACTATAAAAATGAGCCATTGTGTAGAGAAGGAGGAGATGGCGTGATTAATTCTGATTGGAGCAGCGTCATAGCAAGTATCATGCTAGAGGGAGTGATCAGGTTTTTCCTGGGGGGAGTTTGAGGAAGAAGAAAGGCAGTCAAGATTTGGCAGAGCTGGGAGGAAGACCTTTTCCTGGTTGGAGCATTCCTATCTGCAAAAGCTGAGAATTCCAGGCAATGACCCCGGTTTGAGAAGGCAGGCGTTCCTTTTCACTGGGGTTAATCTTCAAGGGAGCCACATTCAGAAAGAGAACAACTAAAGAGATAAGGTAATTACAGAAGTGTGGGAGCTGAGTGTGTACGATAATATGCAGTCAGTGTAGGATTCCTGTGCATGCCTTAATCAAATGCTAATGTTGCAATTTGAGTTCTGTTCTCCGCCACTCTCTTTGCAGTGTGTCATAGACAAAGCTGTTACTGTGCTATTGTATTTATTTCTGTAAAGAATGAGATCGTGTTTAAATGCAACTTTTATAATACAGAAAGATATTTGAAAGCAGACGGGTGGTGTGTTTACTATTTACCATTACAATGCTGATGATGTGGGGAGATTTTTAAACAATGCAATGGTCATTTTAAGACAGATGTGTGCATGTCAGATTCAGATTCGGTATGAACAGTTGTGAGTGACTGTAGCATAGCTCGTTGGAGGTACATGAGCCAACGGGAAGAGAGACTCTCTGGACATAGTTCCCTACCGTATATAAGGTAGTGGAAATTACCACAAAATTACTGCTTATAGCTCTCTGCCGTAAATAAGTCAGTGAGATTGCCCATGGTGGCACACTAACACTAACACTGAAAATTGAAAATGTGGTATTCCTGAAATGTAGGCCTGAGGTCTCTCTAGTGATTACACGAAAAATCTAAGCAAAGATAAGGGATTCTGGACATTGGGGCCACCAATAAAACAAGGGAATAATGCTCACCAAAATACCACCAACCACGTCTACCAACCACGCATACCAAAAATGCATGCATGGGTGCTGAAATAGTGCATGTCCACTGTACTATTGTTGCACATGGTCAAATCTGAATACAAGGAGTGATTATTGCTAAGTTATTTTTCGGCGGTAATAAAATACCGTCAGGCCCCAAATCTCCACAAAATACCCTACATATTTATGGTGCGTTGCAGGCCGGGAAAGTGATCATAGAGTACCTACTGGGCGTGGCAAGCGTGTCTCACACTGCCATTTGCACATTAAAGGGAACCCATTTTATAATAGCAGTGTGCCACTAAAAACGAATTTCAGAATGTCACAAAGGGAAACCACATTCTCAGATCTAGTGCAATATTTAGAGGCAAAGTTGTTTGCACATGGGAATTGGTCATCGAATAGCACGTTGGAATGGAATAACCGCATTCAGGGTGAGGTGCAGAAAGAAAAATTAGACAATATTTTTGCAGAAGGCAGCATAATTCAGGTCTGCCTTACAAGATTATTGAATGCAGCCGATAAAAGTGCAGAGAAAGACTGTTTAATACGGCTATGCGGCAAAATATGGTTTATTTTAAACAAGTCCCTGCGAATGCAAGAGAATGATACTCAGCTAATTAACAGGTTAAAGACTGAATTAGAGGGGGCAAGTAAAAATCAGGAAATGTTGAGAGCAGAATTGGATGTATGCCAAAAAGACATGCAATTAAAATGCAGAGACTTTGATACTCAGTTATCCAAAAGCAAGAAACAATTTGAAGATAGTGAGCAAGAATTGGCACACTTAAAAGCCTTAGTGGGTCACATTAGGCAGGATAAAGATGAGGTTGTTTCAGAAATGCAGATTTTACAAAAAGAACATTGTGAAAAAGAAGGTGATCTCCAGAGTGCAGAACAAGAAATGATTAAAATGATTCAAGAAAGAGACAAGAGAAATAAAGAGTTCAATGAATGCCAAATGCAAATGTGCGACATGCAGGAGGTGATTAATAAAATGAGTGATGAAAATAATTATTTGCAAAATGAAGCAACCAGACTCCTTAAAAAGTGTAAGGACTTAGAACAGCAAATGTGCATTCCCAGGTCCCAGGAGAGGCGGCAGGGTACCACATTCAATGGAGTGGAGGTGAATTCTAGCTCTGCCCAAAGAGCTAGTGCTCCAGTGACTGGGCCAGTGACTGAACTTGGTTGCAGCGCCCTTGGGGGATTTGATACTCCCATTGGGGGCAGCCACCAATCTCATACACCTGAAAACAGGATTGAATCACAAAATAGTGCAATTCCATGCATTGCAACAAGTAGCCCCATAAAAATAATGAAATCCATTAAAGCCCTGATCAAACCATTTAAAAAGGGAGGTGAATGCTGCATTGAGGATCACTTAGAAGCGGTGCATGACATTTTTAAAGCACTCCAGATACCTAAGGAACAGTACAGACAATATTTTCATTTAACTTTAGATGCCCCGACGGCCAGCATCATAAGGGGATTAAATGAGCAGCAGAATATGACATGGCTGGAGTTTGAAAAAGAAATTAGGCGTCATTTTTCTCCTTTTCAGTCATTGCAGGAGGCAAAGAAAGTCGCGTACACAATTACTGCTGGACCTAATATATCCCCTCGCCAATTTTTACAAGACTTAAAAAGAGCATTTTCTCGCTTTGATGTATCTTTTGACTCAAATTCCAATGAGTTTAAAACTGTATACTTCTATGGGCTACAGAAAGACATCATATCCCAATTGGTCCGTGAATTTGACCGTGACAAGTCCCTTGAATGGATTGTACATCAAAGCACAAAACTATATGAGGTACTCTATTGTCAGGGTAGAGAAAGTGATAAAATGAAAGATACTAGACCTAAATCTAAAGAACCCTCAGCCACAGTAATGGAAATCAGGTCAGCCAAAATGTCCCTTGAGTCTGCTCAAAGCCAAGGTAAAAATAATGTGACACCTGAACAAAGGGGTAATCAACAAAGATCGCCATTTCCTGTACCAATGTTCCAATCACATGATCCTAGTAATAGAGAGAGCTACATCAGCCCTAGGTATTTAGGGGACAGACCCCGGGTAGGATACCGGCCTGATATGGCAGGTATGAACAATAACCAGAGACAAAATCAAGATCAAAGAAATGATGGTCCCTACTAGTCATTGGGGACACAGAGCAGATTTGATCCCAGCACCATGATATATGGTAATCAGGATAGGCCCCGATATGTGGATCGATTTACTGATAATGGAAATCAACATAGGGGCCAGTACCCACAATCTGAGAGACAGGACATGAGGCAAAACGTGAACTACAGTCCACGCCAGTACAATGATTCCCCACCAGGGGACTATAATCAAAGGATGGGTGCAACCCGCTCCCCTCCACAAATGAATCAAGAGTTCAGAAACCATCCCAACCGACATCAATCACCTGAGAGGTATCAGAATAGATCCAATCAGGGGGAAAACAACCAATATCGACCTAGGCCACAGAAAGAGGATCCTAGAGAGATGGAAAGGTTCCAGTGCCTTGAGGCCCAAGTGAAAATGTTAGCTGAGCAAATAGGAAAGCTCTATACAGCGCAAAAACAACCTTCCAAAGAGGGGGCTGATGGCCATAGCAATGACCGGGGGGCTTCCGAAAAGTGACTAAGTACTCATGATAACTGCAGTGCCAAAATGACAGATTGCTCTGATATAATTTTGCATAACGACTCTGAGATGCCTAATGGATTAAAAATGAAAGTACCAGTAAATGAAATTGTGACAGAAAGTGCAAATACTTCTAAAAAAGAGGTACGGTTTAACTTAGAGCTAAATAAAACAGTAAAGATTTGCACAAATGAAAAAGAAACATTAGGAATTCCAAAAGAACAAAGGAACAGATTTAAGAAAAATGACTCATGCATGGGGAATACCAGTGAACAGGGAGTAAGTGGGGATGCTATAGCTCCTTCCCTGGGCAAGCAAAACAATGACCAAACACAGACAGAAAAAGGAAATACTCACAAGGAGGGTACAAGTCAATCACCTGAAGAATTCTTTGAGCCACATATTTTTGAAGAGGCTGAAAGGGCTGGTATTACACTAAATGATCACAAATGCACAGAATTAAAAAATGACAAATTGCTGAATGATGTTGTTACACATGTTCAGTTGGAGGATTGTAATGTGGTCTCTGATGTTACCCAGATGGATGGGCGAACAGTGGCCATACTCCAAAAAACCTCTGAACATGGAGAAATGAATAAAATCTCTCGCACAGAAATGGGTAAAAAGGAGGGAAACATGTCTTTTCATTTACCAATGTGCTTAGCCAAAAGTGAAAAAGACCTGAGAAAGGTGAGCCCTGAAATCAGTAAGAATTCACATTTCTTATGTGTATTAGAGGAAGTTGAGGACAGATATTATGCACCCATCACTGTAGAAGAAAAATGCCACACCTTTGCTATGATTGACACTGGCGCACAGGCCACAATTATGTCCAAGGAGCTGGTAAAGAGTATCAATGAAGGGAGGCCTCCACAGAGTCAGATCACAGTGAAGGAAAATAAAGGCCCAGTGCATAACTTTAATGGGGAGGAGGTGCCCATCATAGGTGTTACTGAGGTTGACATAAAAATAGGAAAGCACAGAATGAAACAAGAGGTATTGATCACATCTATTTGTGAAATTCCATTTCTGATGGGGACAGATTGCCTGAAAAGATTGTCTCCTCTCATAGATGGGGTGAATGGAGTGCTGTGGTCCTTAACCAAAAAACCATTGAGGCCTAAGAAACTAAAATCACAAAACAGCAATATAAATGAATGTCACACCGTTGCCAAAACAAATGATGCTGTGGAGGTATATCTCCAGAATAGCTGCATACCTAGTGTCACTGTCATATTAATGTGTCAAGACAAAATGCAGAGCGACAATGAAAAACTACCTGTACAAATATACTTGGACCCAAGGAAAGATTGGCAGACTGCCATAGATGAGCACACATTATGTTTTTATCTAAAAGAGAAAACGTGCAAACAGAATATTGCTCCTAAAACAGATTCAGAAAAACACATTACCACTCTGGCAGAAATACACATGGAAGATGAGCAACCATGGATTCATGTTGGTATAAATGACTATCTTAAAACAATAAAAGCCACTTTAGCGCTTGGTCATGAAAGGAGTTTCATTAATGAGAAATTGTTGCAAAAAATTATGGAGAGGGAAGAAATCCCGAAATTTAGGATTAAAAACCAATATGTTTCTGGGTTGGACAGTCCAGACTTTGAAAACCGAATTGCAGGCAGATGCATGCTTAAAATTAGCATTGGGCAGAAAGCAATTTACCATAATGTATGGATAGTGAGTGGAGCACAAAATGAATTTTACATGGGAAATGACATCATGCACAGAATGTGTATGGTGTTAGATTTCCTTAATCAAAAAATATGGTCACGCCTAGGTGGTCCGGCACCTGAATTTGAAGACAAAAGAAGGGCTTATCATTGTGCACAACTGGTTCCTTATGCAATCGAATTACAAATGAGGAAAAATACTATTATTCCTGCATTTACAAAACAGTTTGCAATAACACTGAAATGCAAAAATGGACAGCAGATGAAAGGCTCTGATGCATTTGTATGCCTGAATGAGTCCATAAAACAGCAAGGCCTGGATTATGAATACATTCCATTGGTAGACATTGGTGAGGGATCTGTAAAAATCATGGTAAATAATAAAGGTTGTCAGGATATTCATTTAGAGGAAAACTCCCCATTAGGAATGGCCATACAAAAATCACATTATACGGCAGATTTAAATAACATGGTGATTGGGAATATTCCTGAAAAATATGTAGATGCCAAGGGCGAGTTGCCAGAACACCTGGACTCTCAGCCCAAAGGAATATTTAAAATTCATTCTGTGTATCCTTATGATTCAAATGAGACGGTGTGCTGCCATCAAGAGGATTGCATAATATTTAATTTAAATGAAAATGAAACAGAAAATCAGCCCATTGAAGTGGAAGCTGATATGCCAAAATATTTAAAAGTGGCAGCTTTACAAAAAGACACAGCCACACAGTTAGAAGAAAGCGCCGAGATTCCCTTACCAGAAGATTTTCCAGAATTTTCCAAAATGGTAGAAGAGCAGATCTCCTTAGCGGATGCATGTGAAAGCAATGAAGAGAGGGACAATCTGAGGGAGATATTTATGGAGTTTAAGGATGTATTTGCAAAAGATGCTTATGATTGTGGTTTAACTGATTTACATGTGGCCACACTACCAGAAGGGTGTAGCAGAAACCCAGTGTTTGTACGCCAGTATAGACTACCGCTGGCATGTTTAGAATAATTGGCAGAGATTATTAAAAATTTGGAATCACGGGGAATCATCAGGCCCATTCATAGCACATCCAATACACCTATTTTAGGTGTAGTGAAGCCAAATGGTCAATGACGGCTATGTGCAGACTTGAGAGAGTTAAATAAAAGAGTACCAATATCTAGATGGCCACTGCCATTCATTGATCAGGGCCTAGCTCAGATACATGGTTCAAATGTATTTACCACATTAGATCTCACCTCTGGATATTGGTGCGTGCCATTGGCAGAGGAGATACAGAATTTATTTTCCTTTACATTTGACAGGACTCAATATGCCTGGCTTAGAGCTCCGTTCGGGTACATCAATAGTGGGAGTGAATTTGGCATATTTTTGAGAAAGGCCATGCCGGATGCAGCGGAAAGAGGAACAATAGTTTATGTGGACGATGTCCTGATAAAAAATGAAAGTTTGAAAAGCCATTTTGATGAAATAAGACATGTACTTGGCCAATTGCAGAAAGCAGGCGCCAAAGTATCGTTGCAAAAAGCACAATGGTGCAAGAAAAAAGTGAACTTTCTAGGGCATGAAGTGACTGAACATGGGCTAAATCCCCAAAAGAAGAAAATAGATGCCATACAAAGATTAAAAGATCCTAAAAATGTGAAAGGAGTAAAAAGTTTATTAGGGATGACAGGCTATAACAGAAAGTTCATTGAAAATTATGCAGAAATCACTCAACCATTGACTAAACTGCTTAAACTGAATACTCCCTGGAAATGGGAAAAGGGGCAGTCTGATGCAGTGGCTAAATTAAAGGAATGTCTTGTAAAGGCACCATGTTTAGCATACCCCATAAAGGACAGGGATTTCTTTATAGAAATAGGTTTTTCTGAACATTGTATGTCAGCAGTGTTATCACAAAAACACGATTTGAATCACAAAACCATTGCATATGCAAGTAAGGCATTTTCCCAAGTTGAAATGAAATTTAATGAATGTGAAAAGGCCCTATTAACCACTGTGTGGGCGCTACAACATTTCCGCCCCATTGTTCAGGGAGAAAAGGTAATTATTGAAACAAATCATCAACCTTTGCGATTTCTAGAGAGTAAAAGAATTAGATCAGGTAATCTAGCGCAATCCAGAATCACTTCATGGACGCTGGCATTACAAGGTTTTCCCGTAGAAGTGAGATATGGACAAAATAAAAAGAGCCCAATTGCTCAAGGGTTAGCTGACTTACATGACTGTGCAGCTGAACAAATACCAAATGAAATAGAAGTGGAAACTAGTTTGCAGGAATTTGAACAATCACCACACAAAGCTTTTGATGAAAAAACATGCAAGGATTTGCCAACTGTATATGTGGATGGTTGTGCTTTTCACATTGAAAATGACAGTAATAAACAGTTAGTGGCAGGAATAGGAAATGTCTGGTTGAAATGTGAAGGTGTCCCCAGTATAGGGATGAGGATTGGAGATAGGAGCAGTCAGGTGGCGGACTTGGCAGCCATTTATAAAGCAATTGCTACTGTAGTTGATAAAAAGTTAAGTGAAATTGTCCTGGTGACTGATTCTGACTATGCACGGAATAGCTTTGTGGAGTATTTGCCTGGTTGGAAAGCAAGAGGCATGGTTACATATAACAAAAAGCCACTTAAGCATGGAAAAATGATACAAGCCATAGACAAATTGGTGTCAGAGAATGAGTTAACAATATACTGGAGAAAAATTTGTGGGCATTTAAAAACACCAGGAGAGGATAAGGAGGGAAATGATAAGGCAGACCACCTGGCTAAGATTGGGGCTGTGATGGGAGAATTGCTACCTATTGATTATTTAATGGGTGAAATACAAATTGATGCAGTCACACGTTCTAAAGCACCAAAGGAGGTAGATCAACCGGTGGTGCAGTGGAGTCATGACACGCCAGACCAAGATTTGATTGAGGCACAAAAGAATGATCAAATTTTGGGAATCTATTATAATCATTTGATAGATCCTGAACAAAATCCTTTAACAGAAAATGGTTGTATGGGAAAAGAAGAGTTGAGGGTGCTATTAAAGAACAAAACACGAATTAGATTACAGGATGGACTCATGATTAGAGAGTCCATAACAGGGCAAATACAGTGGGTAGTACCCCTTTCATTCAGAGGACTAATGCTACACCATGCACATGATGCCATAACTGCAGGCCATAGAGGTTCACAAAAAACATTAGAAATACTAAAAGATTATGCTTACTGGCCACATATGTCCCAAGATGTGGAATTATATTCTAGAGGATGTCTAGTATGCGCCCAATTTAAACCTGCTTCACCAATGCATAGAGCACCATTGATGAAAAGAGGCCTAACTCTCCCATGGTCAGATTTGCAAATAGACTATGTCGGTCCTTTAAAAAGGTCGAGCAGGGGACACCGTTATATTTTGAGTGTGGTATGTTTGATGTCGAAGTGGATTGAATGCATTCCTGCACCAGATTGTAGTGCGCAAACAGCAGCCACATGGCTGGTGAACCATGTGTTCTCAAGGTTTGGGTTGCCACAAAGAATTGAGTCAGACAGAGGAAGTCATTTCACAAGTACTCTAATGAGTAAGGTATGGCAAATACTAGGTGTGAAAAGGAAACTACATATCGCATATCGGGCGGCGTCTTCAGGTACAGTTGAAAGAAGCAATAGGTCTGTTGTGGATATTTTAAAGAAATTTGTGGCAGAAGCAGGTTCCAGCTGGGATTTACGTTTACCGTTGGTTTTGATGGCAATCAGATCGACTCCTGCCAAAGCAACAGGTGTTAGCCCTCATGAGGTCTTGACAGGTAGGAAAATGGTGTTACCACAACACCTACTATACAGAACACATGAGCAAACTCTTGTGAGTGCATCCACAGTTCATGAATATATTGATGAACTGAGGAGGCATTTGCAACATGCATTTGCTTTTGTGCAGAGAAATCTGGAAAGAGCCGCTGACAGTGAAAAGTCTTATTATGACAAAAAGACATCAGTAAAGGAATACAGTGTAGGGGATCAGGTGTACAAGTTTCATTTTGGAAAAAGTAAACAGAAAAATTCTAAATTTCTAGCAGCCTGGCAGGGGCCATTTCGAATTATAGATAAGGTCTCTCCTGTGGTTTATAAAATTTTGAAAAATGAAGGTGAAACAGCAATAGAGCAGTTTGTCCATGTAAATCAAATCAAACCATGCCATCCCAGACATGAGATCAGGCAGCTTGAGCAGGTAGAAACAGATAAAGTCCCTTGAACACAAAAAGAGAAAATAAATGGGTGTAATCAGGAGGCAGTGACAAAGAAGTTAAAAAAAAGTTGATTGTTATGATGGTACATAAACACTGTAATATATGTAAAAATATATAATATAAATAAATAAATAAATAAATAAATGCACATATAATGGAAGCTCATGGTTGGTGTGCAGAGAGAAAGTGTGTTAAATATTGAATATCTGCTTGTTTTCTTTTAACTTGTGTTTAATTTCAGGAAAAAAAAAAAAAAAAATGAAATATTTTTACCAAGCATGTTTTATTTTTGGCAAAAGGATGAAGTTAGTATTATGCTATGTACTTAATTTGTTTATTTTCTATTTTGATTTAGACAATTAACAATATTTGGTCGGAGGTTCCGGGATCAGAGCCCACGGGAGAGACGATGGAGTCCTGGAGTCCCCTGGATGAAGACCAAAAGATGCCTGCCTCCAGGTGGAGGTGAAGACAAGATAACCAGAATGCTAAAAAGGATGACTCCTATGGATCTAAGATTGCCAAGATGGAAGTGTACTCGAATGAACCGAATAACATCGCTGGTCGGGACATATCAGAAGCGGACAAGAGTCCTGACATATGGAGTTCCACGTATTTATTATTTTAATTATTTATTTTAATTTGTTATAATAATTATTTGTTTTAGTTAGTTGTTTTATTTCTTTGTTTTTAATTGACTTGGAAAATCTAAACTTAAAGTAATGCCACTTCAACTGAGAAGGCAAATGTAGAACATTTTGTAAACTAATGAACTCAGATGAATACTGTGTTGATTGCAAATTTTTCATTGATGCACATGAATATTCATTTTGTTGGATTGCTATATTGTAAAAGAAAAAAAGAGAGAGCAAATTGTTTTTAGGAATTGGCTTGGATTATAGCCAAGTTCTAAAAACAAAAGGAGGGTATGTAAGGATATTTGGCGTGTTACAGCACAGAGTACAGCACTACTACACAGGTAGCAAACAGCACATAGTACAGCACTACTACACAGGTAGCAAACAGCACAGAGTACAGCACTACTGCACAGGTAGCAAACAGCACAGAGTACAGCACTACTACACAGGTAGCAAACAGCATAGAGTACAGCACTACTGCACAGGTAGCAATTTTTTTTTTTGCAGCACCACCACAAGGGTGCGGTGCATTGCTATATGTGTTACCAGATTAACAAGAAAAGACAGGCTATTCAGTCAAAAACGATTTTAACATATAAGATGCAAATCTATTCTTACAGTTAAAAGCACACGTACTCATTTAAAAATGCACACTATTTTTCACCTGAAATGCCTATGGTGCGAGAGACACATTTGAAAATAACAACTAACATAACTTATAACTAACCTGACTAATGAAACATAATCCACTAATAAAAATGTGTCTCCACTGCAGAATTAGGCCTATTCTGAAAGTGAACTTTTAAACGCAAATCCATTTTTTTTTCTGTTCTCTCTGCTGCCCTGTCCATATAACTACAGGAAGCAAATGGGCTCGAAAGAACAGGAAATCAGTTGGTTACAAAGTATTACTATAAAAATGAGCCATTGTGTAGAGAAGGAGGAGATGGCGTGATTAATTCTGATTGGAGCAGCGTCATAGCAAGTATCATGCTAGAGGGAGTGATCAGGTTTTTGCTGGGGGGAGTTTGAGGAAGAAGAAAGGCAGTCAAGATTTGGCAGAGCTGGGAGGAAGACCTTTTCCTGGTTGGAGCATTCCTATCTGCAAAAGCTGAGAATTCCAGGCAATGACCCCGGTTTGAGAAGGCAGGCGTTCCTTTTCACTGGGGTTAATCTTCAAGGGAGCCACATTCAGAAAGAGAACAACTAAAGAGATAAGGTAATTACAGAAGTGTGGGAGCTGAGTGTGTACGATAATATGCAGTCAGTGTAGGATTCCTGTGCATGCCTTAATCAAATTCTAATGTTGCAATTTGAGTTCTGTTCTCCGCCACTCTCTTTGCAGTGTGTCATAGACAAAGCTGTTACTGTGCTATTGTATTTATTTCTGTAAAGAATGAGATCGTGTTTAAATGCAACTTTTATAATACAGAAAGATATTTGAAAGCAGACGGGTGGTGTGTTTACTATTTACCATTACAATGCTGATGATGTGGGGAGATTTTTAAACAATGCAATGGTCATTTTAAGACAGATGTGTGCATGTCAGATTCAGATTCAGTATGAACAGTTGTGAGTGACTGTAGCATAGCTCGTTGGAGGTACATGAGCCAACGGGAAGAGAGACTCTCTGGACATAGTTCCCTACCGTATATAAGGTAGTGGAAATTACCACAAAATTACCGCTTATAGCTCTCTGCCGTAAATAAGTCAGTGAGATTGCCCATGGTGGCACACTAACACTAACACTGAAAATTGAAAATGTGGTATTCCTGAAATGTAGGCCTGAGGTCTCTCTAGTGATTACACGAAAAATCTAAGCAAAGATAAGAGATTCTGGACATTGGGGCCACCAATAAAACAAGGGAATAATGCTCACCAAAATACCACCAACCACGTCTACCAACCACGCATACCAAATATGCATGCCTGGGTGCTGAAATAGTGCATGTCCACTGTACTATTGTTGCACATGGTCAAATCTGAATACAAGGAGTGATTATTGCTAAGTTATTTTTCGGTGGTAATAAAATACCGTCAGGCCCCAAATCTCCACAAAATACCCTACAGTCCACTGCACGGACCCATTTCCCTGTTAGCTCCGTGGACAGAAGTGTCATTGGCTCGAGGTACGGTGTGCTGTCAGAGAAGTTTTGATTATGCCGGTGGTTGGCTGGAGGGAAGCGTGATGTGCGTCAACATTTTTTGGTAAAGACGCCATGGTGTATCGGAGGACAGTGCGGCAGAAGAAGGGTCTGGAAAATGTACAGTAAATAATATGTTTGCGGCAATAAGGGAGGGAACAGGTGGGGGAGTGAGAAGTGGCTCATGTGACATATGTAGGAGAATACTTTGTGTGGTGATTGGAGGCAGCTGTCGTAACGGCCCCATAGCTTTGGCCGCTAGCTGTTTGCGGTGAACTCTTTTCGTGGTGTTTACTGGCAGGTTAATTGCAGGAGGGAACTGAATTGCACATGACATAGGTTGGGTGGGAGCGCAGCTGGCTGTGCACTGCGGATGGAATGTGGTAGTTGAGCACATGAATGAAGGTGCAGTGGGTCTGTGGTAGGAATAGGCTATTGGGTGCATAGCCGAAGGCCATCAGCCGTAGGCCATGCACTCAAGAGCCTAGGCCTTGAACACCCGCACAGCATTTATGCATTTTTTATTGTGAATGAGTTAGAGGATGGTGCAATGTAATGAATGGTTGGGGAGCACATTAAAGCTGTTATAGGCCAGTGTTGCAAAAAGATTGTGGGTAGGGTGGCACCGACACAATACTTTGTGAATGGAAGTGAGTATGCCCATAGTATGTGATTGAAAGTGCACAGGGAGGCAGGAGAGATTGATTTGTTTGTACATTATTGTAACTGTTGCAATTTGTTGCTGCATGGCTCCATGGCAGTGCGCTGTGGTTGGAGATGCTGCAGTGAAACCTCATGCAGTGTGGGCACTGGGTGTAGTGTTTACATACTGTCAGTATGGTAGAGGGTATGGTTGAAGGGCAGCTTATATGTGCTTGGATAGTGTGCTGTCTTTTGTGATGAGTGGTGGCAGGTCAATTGCAGGAGGTGACTGAATTGCACATGACATAGGTTGTGTGGGAGTGCAGGTGGCTGTGTGCTGTGGATGGAATGTGGTAGTTGGGCACATGGTGGTATGCATGGTCGAATGAAGGTGCGGTGGGTCTTTGGTAGGAATAGGCTATTGGGTACGTGGCTGAAGTAAGTAGGCCGTAGATTGTAGGGCATGCACTGAAGAGGGTAGGGCTGCTAAATACCCACCGCAGGAATGCATGTTTGACTTTGCATTCGGTAGAGGGTGGTGCTTGCATTGTGAGGTATGTGCAGATTGCTTGCACTAGGGCCAGTGATTGATTGATTGATATTTTATTTCTATCGCGCTTCTACACAAGTGTTTCAGAGCACGACAGTGGCTCGATAGTTTGTGAATGGAAGTGAGTACGCCCATAGTATGTGATTGAAAGTGCACAGGGAGGCAGGAGCGAGAGTTTTGTTTGTACATTATGGTAACTGTTGCAATTTGTTGCTGCATATCTCCATGGCGGTGTGCTGTGGATGGAGATGATGCAGTGAAAAGTCATGCAGTGTGGGCACTGGGTGCGGTGTTTGCATACTGTCAGTATGCTAGAGGGTATGGTTGAAGGGCAGCTTGTATGTGCTTGGATCGAGTGATGTGTGCACAATGCTTGCAGTATGGGCAATGTTGTAAACTTTTTGTGGTTAAGTAGGCAATGACACAATACTTGCGAGTGGAAGTGAGTACGACAATAGTATTTGAACGAAAGGGCATAGGGGTGCCAGAGACAATGTAATGCTTATACATTATGGTAACTGTTGCATGTAACGCTGTGCATGTCCATTGTGGTATGGAAGTGAGTACGCCCATAGTATGTGATTGAAAGTGCACAGGGAGGCAGGAGCGAGAGTTTTGTTTGTACATTATGGTAACTGTTGCAATTTGTTGCTGCATATCTCCATGGCGGTGTGCTGTGGTTGGAGATGCTGCAGTGAAAACACATGCAGTGTGGGCACTGGGTGCAGTGTTTGCATACTGTCAGTATGGTAGAGGGTATGGTTGAAGGGCAGCTTGTATGTGCTTGGATCGAGTGATGTGTGCACAATGCTTGCAGTATGGGCAATGTTGTAAACTTTTTATGGTTAAGTAGGCAATGACACAATACTTGCGAGTGGAAGTGAGTACGACAATAGTATTTGAACGAAAGGGCGTAGGGGTGCCAGAGACAATGTAATGCTTATACATTATGGTAACTGTTGCATGTAACGCTGTGCATGTCCATTGTGGTGTGGAGGTTGGTTAGGAGTGCTGGTGTCAGTGGTGTGTATGCGTATAGTGGTAGTTGGTGATATGCTGACATGCATGGCTGCATTATGGTGCAGGGAATGTGTGGAAGGAGCGTACCCACTGGAGCAATGCAGGTTTGACACTGCATGAGGCACAGGCTGGTGATCTTTAGAGAATGGATGTGGAGCACATTGGTGACGTGCTACAGCACCACAAGTGAGTTGCAAAGTGTGTTTTGTGCATTCCATGGTTGGGGTGATACTTGCAAAATGCTACAGTATTTGGTGTGCGGCAGGAGATGATGCAGTGATAAGTTGTGTAGTGTGGCCACAGGGTGCAGTGTGTACTTAATGTGAGTATGGAAGTGAGTATGGTTGAAGTGCAGTTTATATGTGGTTGGTTACTCTGCTGTGTGCAGATTTATTGAAGTAGGCCCAATGTTGTGCAGCTGTTGTGGAAATGTTGTGAGTGACACAATACTTTGTGAATGTCAATGTGTAGGGATGGTGCAGGCGGTGGTATGTTTGTGGATTCTGCTAAGTGAGACACGTTATTTTGTGAATGGGTGTTTTATGGTGTGGGGGAGTTGGGTAGAAGTGCTGCTATCTATGTTACGTGTGTGCATAATGTTAAGTGCCCACATGGTTGCTTGCTTGGATGTATAGTATCGTGGTTGGTGTAGAAAGTGCTGCAATGATGTGTGCATGGACAAAGGTTTGCTGGGTGCGTTTTAGGATCTTTGTGGATACTGCAATTGTGCATTATTTAGCAAAAGTTTCTGGTGGAGGGTCTTTGCAATCAAATGGAACGTGTACTGAGAGTGTTTAATGGTAAATATGGAGTGGTGAACAGAAATGACAGTGTGCAATGGAGTGGTTTTGTATGTGATTGGTGCATGCCTGTTTGAAAATTTGACAGCACCCAATGGGGGAGTGCTGCAAAAAGTGACCGTGCAATGGGATGAATTATTGTGTGAGCTGTACTGGGTCGTGGCCCTCATTTTAGATAGCAAGGTGCATGTGCACATCCTGCCATTATGAGCAGAGTGGAAAGGCAAATGGAACTGTGGGAAATAGGCCAATAGTAGTTTAGGGCGTGGTTGACTGGAAGAGGTGGTACCATTTTGTCCCATTACTGTGTCGTGAGGATTGTCGAGATGGAGAGACGCACAGGGCTTATCGTCTGTGATAGCTTTGTGCGTCAATCTGCACAGGTGTTGTGTGCAAAGAGGCGTTTCTGGTAATTTCAGGTTGGAAGGAGTGGACGCTTTCTGGGCCTGTCAGTGTGACTGCAGTCTCGGCGGGATGGCTCGTCTGTGCAGATATGTTGCATCCGTCACAAACGTTGACTTTGTCGTGCTGCATATGGATGTCTACATTTGGGTTATATGTCGTGTGTACGATGAATTCATCACCTGAAGAGGTTGCTGACCGCAGTGATGCATATTCTTCCTACTGCGATGGTCCTTTTCTCATGCATAACGTCAAGAGGAGTATGGGTCCATGACGGTGTAATTTGTCCCCAGCAAGAGGTCAGAAGGTGTGTTACAAACAGAATAATTTGTGAGTTTATGCAGACTTCTGGCATATTCTCTAGCCACTATGAGATCATGAGGTCGCAAAATATGCAGTGGTTCCGTAGAAATTGCATTTCTTTGATCGCCATTGGCAATGCTGTTTTCTTTTACACTGTGCAAAAGTATTGACCAGAATGTGGTAAAAATGTGAGGAGAGGCAAACTGAAATGCATATAAAGAAACAATACAAAAAAAAACATGTTGACATGCAGGTCACAAAATAAAATATATACATTTACGCTGGAAGACTGCATCCCCTACCGAGTTTGACATTGTTTACCCTCCCCCCATACTCCCACCCACTCACTATCACCAAAAGGTAGTGGATTACGCTGTACTTTCAGGATTACACGTGCCACATCCTGGGTGGCTATGTGGATGTGTGCGCATAGAGAAATCGTGCATACTTTCATTGAACTTTGTAGTGGATGTGCTTTGGAATGGTACGACATTTGTAATGTAAATGTGTAGCAGCACATTTCAAGTGTTGTACAGGAGTAACTGTGTTGAATGGTGGTGGCTTCGATGCGATTGGTGGATGAATGTGCACCTATTTACGGGCAACCCAATGAAGTAGAGCTGCAGAGTGCAAAGGGAAGAAGGACTGTTCCAGCTTTACAGGGGTGCGGCCCTCACGCTACTTTGGGAGGCGCACGTGCCAAAATCTGACTTTTACACCACCTTGCCCAATTGCTATGGCAGTGTGGGGATTAGCCAATCAGGCAGTGTGGGTGTGGTTAACAGGAAGGGGGGGTGAAACTGTAGTACGTTATACTGTGCGTACTGAGGGTGGCTGCCATGGCGAAACACATCATTTGACTGTAGGTGATCCCTTTGTCATAGATCTGCACAACTATGACCTGCAAAGACACTTTGAGAGCAATTTTGAGTTGGAAGGAGTGGATGCATTGTGGAACGCTGTGTATGAGTGCAATTGCGGCGATATGCATGCACTTTGCACAATCCGCCAGTTTTCCAGTAGTAGATGTTATCATCATCCATTGCGGCGGCATGCCTATGGGTTACCTGGCTTGCTAAGATTTGTTACGTAGACTCAGGAGATTGCTAGATGTCATGAGGACGGTTTTCCCCACCACCAAGGTGCTTTTCTCATCCAAAATACCATGAAGATTATGGCCCCCTGCTTATGGATGCTGTTCCAAGCCAGACGCAGGAAGGTGTCTCATCAACAGAAGCATGTCTACTTTTTAGACTGCTTGTGGAATGCTCTTCTGCAGCAATGACCTCAGTAGTTGTGGAAATGCTGAGTTTTTCCAAGAAAATGCCATTTTGTTGACACCCATTGGCGATACAGTTCTGTTTGCTCGTCTACAGGATGCAGTGAAGAGTTTACTGTACTAATGTGAGCACAAGAAAACAGAAAAGATAATAAAAACCAAAAAAGTGTTTCTGTAGAAGCATCTAAACAAAACAAAAAAAACAAGAGGCTCTTTTAAGAGTCGCCCCTTACCATGAAGTCCCCCTACCCAGGGTGTAATTATTCCTCGAAGCCTGCACGGAGCACAAAAGCTATAGCCAGAGATTTTGCAGGTGGCGGCCACGAAAATGGGACTGTGGGGATTGTCCAATCAGATGCTTAGGGTGTGCGGCAATAGGCTGAGAGACTCCTGCTTCACTCGGGTCCTGCCCTCGACACACTTGGGGACCTGCACATGCCACATTCGGCGCTTCTCACCATGCTGGACTATGGAAATGGGACTGTAGCGATTTTCCTATCAGGTGGTGCTCAGGGTGTGCGTCACAGGAAAGTGTGCCAATTGGAAGATGGACACCTCCTGCTTCACTGGGGCATGGTCCTCGCTGTACTTGAAGAAAGGCACCTGCCACATTCTGCGCTTCTCAGCACGCTGGCCAATGGAAATGGGACTATAGCCTTTGTCCAATTAGGTGCTCAGGGTGTATGTCTCAGGAAACAGCACCAATAAGGAGAAGGAGTCCTCCTGCTTCCCCAGGTTGCAGCCCTTGCGGTCATTCGGGAAAGGCATGTGGCACATTTTGTGCTTCTTATCATGGTTGCCAATGGGAATGGGACTATAGTGTTTGGCCAATCAGGTGGTCTGGGTGTGCGTGACACGAAAGGGCTGCATTCACTTTTTCAATTATATTGTGTACTGCGGCTGGCAAACATGGCAAGACGCACAGTTTTCTTCGTGGGTGATGGCTTTGTGGAAGATCTATGCATGTATGCCCTCCAAAAAGACTGACCATTTCGGTTTTGAGGGAGTGGACGCTTTGTGGTCTAGTGTCAAACTGCGCTGGTTCAGTGGACTGCTTGTAGAATGTCGATGCGTGGCCTCTTCGGCAACTGTACATTTTGTGATTGTGCACTTTGGAGCCTTTTTTTTGGGTTACATGCCTTGTTCCTGTGTGTTAAGTCAACTGAAAGGTGCTTTTCTCATGTATACCCCCAAGAATTGTGTGGAAGTATTCCAATAATTCTTGTCGCCAGCCAGAGGTCGGAAGGGGTCTCATCAACAGAAGCATGTGTGACTTCTTGAGTGCTACTGGGATGTTCTCCTGTGAGAATGGGAACATTTTTTCACGATACATACACCTTTTTTAAGGCAAATGGCATGTCTTTGTCGCACAGTGGCAATGAAACATTGTTTCACAATCTGCAAACTGCACTGAAGACCCTATTGTAAGAATGTGAGCTGACATTGAAAACACACATTTATGTATGAAAATTGCAAAAAAGTACCCCAAAGGCTCTTTCAAGAGCCACCACAACTAAGGATGTCTGTTCCCCTGGTTGAACGTTATTCCCCCAGTCCTGTGTGCGCACAGCATGAAAAGTCAGCAAATATCACAATAGTTTCAGAATGGCACGTGCTACATACGCCCCTTTTGAAGATGACGGCCATAGAAATGGGCCTGCAAAGGCTACGCTATTGGGCAATGAAGTTTGAGGGTGCGGTTATTGCTGTGTGTTTCACAAGGCACAGCGTGCGGATTGTAGGGGAGTCCGACATATATTGACTGCAAGTAAATGGAAAACACTGTGCAGTGGCTACTCATTTTGCAATCTATAATGTGCATGTGTAGTGCTATGGAGTACCAAGAATGAAGTGCCTGATCTTGGTTTCTCTGTGTGACTCTTTGGTGACACGCAATCATGTTATTGTTATTGTTGGTCATTGTATAGGGAAAATTGCACAACATGTTACACGAATTTCAGAGCCGTTTGCGATGGAGGCACAAGCCCAGTTCATGCCTTTGTTTCCAATGTCTTCCATAAGTTTCTATTGCATTATGCAGCCACCGATGTGGCAGCGTCATTTCCTATTTGGTCCGTAAATGCAGACAGCGCGGTACAGTGCAAAGACTTGTATTTGTGCCTTTTTTCAGCATGTGCATATGGCATACTTCGGCCATGGGAATATGACGTTTCACAGCATGAATACATTTTCCCGCTATAACATTCATCTTACTATGCCTGCCATCCCAATTTCTGCACACCCCATCTAAATTGGGTTGGTGCCCTTCTTGAAAGTAGTGATATTTTTTTGTAGTATGTCTTCTGCACTGACTCGTGAAAACGCTCTGCAACACGTAAAGAAACCTCTTTGTACAGGATGCCCTTTCTAATCGATTGAACTACAGTGTCTACCACACTGATACGCCTCCCACCCTGCATGCGTGCATTGCCAATTCAGTTGTTGATCTGTGAAAGGTG
Source organism: Ambystoma mexicanum (assembly GCF_040938575.1). Classification (NCBI taxonomy): domain Eukaryota; kingdom Metazoa; phylum Chordata; class Amphibia; order Caudata; family Ambystomatidae; genus Ambystoma; species Ambystoma mexicanum. The sequence goes on from NC_090934.1 coordinate 500,934,541, forward strand.
CTTTCTTTATTCACCTTTTTTCCTTTCCCAGTTAATTTTCATTCATTATGGCGTTCTCACACACACCACAGATGGCACGGCAGGAAAGGTCAGGTACAGAAGGGCCAGCACCTGTATGGATACTATAGGGTACGTGCCGGGAGGTGGAATTATTGGGTGGTCCTCACCTACATAGGCGGCAGTCATTGTAATGCTCCCATAAGGACCATTCCTACTCACTTCCTAGTACTTTCCCTCTGCAGGGTACTGTGTTGCAGTACATGCACAATCAATGCCTTTTGCAAGGTAAGGTCTGTAACATGGCATATGGTTTGCAAAGGATGTTTTACAGTCCGCTGCCCTACAGGAGTGCCTCTCTTGCTGTCTGGAGCAGATGTTGCAAATGGTGTACATGAAAGTGCCCTACGTAATTGTTGGAAGGGCGGTAGCCTGCCCACTGGTCCCTTGTGCTTTAATGTCAGTTGTCATGGCATGCACTACAAACAGTTTATGGTACACCATTAGTGTTAAGGGTAGCAATCATGGATTTGATACATTGTGGAATACCAGAATGTTTAAAACAACGCCAAACAGAGCTTCATTACGTGCAGCAGGAAGCCATGTATTGTGTGTGACCGGTGCAGATACAGATACAGCACTTTTGTAACCACCACTAGGATTGTTTCCTCTCTGCATATTTTGCTGTTTCCTTACTTGCCTTTGCATGCACTAATATGGCATGAGGAAGGTGCACCAGATTTTCCATTTTGCAGACTTACTACAAACTGCCCCATCTGCAGTTACATGTTTTCTTCAATTGTGCAACTGGCAGGCAACCTCTTCATAGTTTCCCTCACACTGCTGAGTGCAGACAAAATGTATCTGGGTCATGGAAAGGCAATCAGCAGATAAATCAAAGTGATGCGACATTTAACACACCCACGCCACACTGCAGGTTGCTGTGTCATGTTTAGCAGTTGCGGTTATCCAGTTAGGAGTGCTTTAGCCACACATTGGTAAGTTTGCAGAGTCTCCCACGAAGTCAGAAGCAGTTCTTTAAAAGTGGTAGCCTACTGCATGAATCCGTAGGGCTGGCGACAGGGGCGGTGTTACCAGCATACAGTGGATGACCTATGCGTGGGTCTAGGTGTGGAACGGAAACACGTGCGCTTCCACAACTACTTAAAAGTGCATGTGAAGATGCAGAACTGTTGTCACTAATGGAGTCGTACGGATACTTGCACTGTGATTGCACATACACCAACCAGGTGCTGTCTCCCTAGGAAACATCCATATTGCTCATCTGTAGTGATCTCGGCCAGTAGTGTGAGGCACCGATTTATCATGCACTGTTAATACACAAATAGAGCCTTCTGACACACTAAACAACATTTACTATGTACATCTGTATTTGCTACGATACACCAACAGTAATCGGAAAAGTAAGGGGTAGCGCAACTGGATACATACACCAGACAATTTTCCCTTTCCACACTTTTATCATGAGGGCAGCCAAGCAATCAGTAACAACCTGTTGTTAATGGGACATTATGGTTATTTTGTCATACCAAATACTTATACTCTTTAAAGAAAATGCTATGCTAAAGGAGCGTTCTGCTTACAGTGCCCTACTAAAAACCTATGAAATTAATTAATCAAAACATTGTTAAAGAGACGTTATGGTTAAGTTGCACTAGCAAAAACCTATGAAATTCAATGGAAAAATGTTGTTACGGGGATGTCATGATTACAGGTAAAACTGGAAAACCACTGAAATTCACAGGTTATGGTAAGCTAAGCAACCATAACTCGCGCCACCAGTGTGCACTGCAAGGACTAACATCCATGAAATCAAAGATACCATCACAAATCTCATCCATGACATCACTGATGACATCACATGTGCATTTAGTTTTCATGGGAAGCCTCCACAAGGGATTGTTATTGTTATGGTGGCAAAAAACTATCAAACATCATTGGAAGAACTACCAAGAAAGAAGTAGTTCATTGAGCAATGCATAGCTGTTCACACCATTGTATTGCACGCTTCTTTGCAGTACATGAACCAACTCATGTGTAAACAAAGCCATTCTCGGCACTATGCCCCATTGAAGTGTAATATTGAAAATGTTCCCATGTCCCATAGTGACATCATTAATGTTTTTGTTTTACAGTTTTGGGTACTGTAAACCATGTAAGAAGTAGCTACCATTCTCTTAATAACTACATAAGTGCACTACTGTACAGAAAACATAAAGACACCACAATTGCATACCAATAAGAGCATTTACAGGGAAATTAAAGTAAGCAAAAATGACTATCTTCATGCACAGAAATGCTTGCTGTGTTTTGCACTTTCTTCTTCCCCTATATGTATATGTATCACATCATATGAGTGTACCCTAAGTAAAGTAGTGTAACAACATATCAGAAGGGTGCCGTACACAAAGACAGAACCTTTTCAACTCTTACTGACTGTTAGTGAAGAAAAACACCTGGCCTACTGGTCAATCTTGTGCATCATTCAGCACCTCAACATAACCTTGATACCTTTTCAATATCGAACCTCCCTAGTATTAGCCTACATAACTAGTGTGTGATTAGCTTCCAAGTGCAGTTATTGATTTCCTGTGTCTGGATCAGTGATTTTTAACAAACTAGCAGCTAACATCCAATGTGGATGAACTACTTGGTGTTTGTTTCCAAAAAAAACAGAAAATCATCTTTTAAAGTTATGATCATGTTCCTTAAATTTCAGGATGTCCCATTTGGGGCTATTCAGTTTCCATAGGAAAAAATAAATTGTTTTACAATGTGGATCAGCGAAAAACATTTTATAAATAAGCTTGGTTTTGTTTCACCCATACATTAAGCTGGTGCAAAAATTATTATTAGTCAATTTTTGCATTGCACAACACGCCGAAGGCCTCAGTGCGCATGAAGACAAGACCTTGTCAGAGAGAGAAAAGAGGTCAGAGCTGTAGGTTAAACGGACAGTGAGAAAAACGGATTATTAGTACTAAAGAGAGGTGATTCTATGGCTGTCTTGGAACTAGAGAGACTCAGAGGGTTCCTTAGATCCTGGGAAAGAGAATTCAATACATTTGGGGCAAATACTTCAAAACAGTTGCCACCAAAATTCTTCAAATTGCATCTTGGTACAAAACGTTTGTTGGCCTTACTACAGTGAAGAATGCGCCCAGTTGTTGCCTTACACAACTGATCCTTAAGGTACCTAGGAGCCTTGTCATTCATACATTTGTATTTTAGATTAAGCATTTTATGGGAGATATGTAGGCTAACTGCAAGCCAATGCAGCGCTCTCCTTGAATCCGAGACATGGTCATGTGGGCCAGGATTACAGACAACTCTTACAGCCCCATTCTGGGCTGTTTGAAGACTTCTCAAATTATGTTGAAATGTACCTGCAAGGCAACTATTACAATATTCGAGCCCAGAGTTACAAGTGCTGCAGCCAGGGAAGAAAGATGTTCAGAGGACAGGTACGGACTAATCTGTCTAAGCAACTTGTTAACATAGGTCCAGGCATGGATTTACTGGAATAACAAACGCATGCAGAAATGGTGAAAAGGCTGTATCTTGGATCTAACTTTTGAATCCTTTGACTAGAATTTACAATCATAACCTCTGTCTTTGTCTTTGTGAGTTATAGACAAGTTGACAATTCTAGTAATTCATGGAGAGAGACATGTGATAGTGTCCTTGATGATTATTGCAGGGCATATATCACCAGCACATGTATTGGGTTTAAGTCGATTCACAATATCACGATGAGGCACAGCGATAATTCTCACAGGGTTGAAAGCAGTTCCTGCCTTTTGTTACATACAATTATATTTTGTTGATAATTTGATCTTTCATAGAGTTTCAATTTAATGTACAATATATAGAAGTCTCACTGGCAAAGAGTCTCCTTCCTCTGGCATCTACCACATACCACAGGGATTCGTAGGAATTAGAGGGACCCTCATATGCACCCACAAAATCTGCCCCGTTTTATACTTGCACATATCTGGTATAACAGTGAGCAGATTTCACCCTTGTCTGACTGTCTCCCTAATAGCAATTGGGCTCTTTAATCCAGTGTGTTAGGAGAGCCGTAAATGGTTGGCATAGGTCTCACCCCATACTTATGCAGTACTAACCATTTGGCATCTAGCGCCTATGTTGTGTGGATGCTCCCACTGTCAGGCCACTTGCTGCCAACCAGAATCTCTAACAGGGAGGAGTCGCATTACAGAATAGCCAGACTGGCTTCCATGGTGGTAGCCTAGACTCTGCAGCGTGGTCCATACCGCCTATTTAGGCAAGACGTGCATGCATCTTGAAAAATACTTCAGCGAATATGTAACCCCCTTCTGCCATCCTCTCTGCGTAGAGGGCCAAATTGACCTGTTGACATATCATTTTCCATAATCGTTTTTTTAATGGAATTCTTTAGGGCATTTGGAACTCGCTCAGTTCTTCGCTACGCCGACTGTCTACGTTGTTTTTATTTGTCTTCCTAAATGTTATATGCATTGTTCTAATTGTTTAAAAATATTCGAGGCGGGCTGCAGCAGGGTGCATTTTTGCAATACACTCTTATTTTTCATGCAGGACATTAATAACAAGAAATGTGCAGTTTGTAATGGTTAAGGCAAGTGATGCAAATAAGTTAAAACATGTTTTTTTTAAAAAAAACAAAAAAACATAAATGGCGGCCCATGCCGCGAATGTCATAAGAATAACTGATTGGAAGGAGCATGACAGGGTGGATGGCAGAAGCGCTGAACCGGCCCAGCAAGGATGAGTGCCGCTGAGCGGGCAGGAGCGGGCGTCCTTTATTCCCGCGTCCATTCCATGAGAAGTATATTTGTTTTATCGTTTCATTTACATTTCATTACTGTGCAGATGTAATGGGCTGACAGAGGAGGCAATCAGCCGCTGATGTGTCCACTGGTGCCTCCAATGCGGCTTTTTGACTGCTTTTATAAACAAGTGCCAATTAAGAGGCACTCGGAAAAGGAAGCAATAGTCTTTTCAGAATAATCAGGAGGGTATTACGGACATTAGGATTCACTTCGTGTGCAGTGGGCATTGCAGGCTCGGTCCCTTCCACGGCCGCTGCCTTAGCATTACTTTTCCTCTTGCTTTCCATACTATCATCTCAATGGTCGCTTTTTTTTCTTTCTTCTCCAGTGTATAGAGATGTGTTTCCTTCTATGGTTGCTGGCCTTATAGATCAAATCAATATGGCTGGGGTTAAGGTGCGGATACGACCGGTGCACTCTTGGTGGTGACTGTATTAGACTGGGCAGCTGTGCACCGTCGAATGCGGAAATCTGTGCGAGTGACACGTGCTGGTAGTGCTCCTGGTGGCTGTTGTGACGGTCACCCTTGCGCGTAACAAGTGCGCGCAGCACAAGAAAGGAGAAGGAAAAAGAGCAAGAGGAAAAATCATTTAGCGCGGTGCATCCGGCACACACGCGCATGTGTCTGGAGGTGTCCACGTGTTCTGGGCTTGCAGGGCCCGCTATGCGTCCACAAGAGGAGAGAGACAATCGTGTAGCGCCGTACATCCTGCGCTAATGAGCTCTTGTTTGAAAATGTCCTCGTGCATATGTTTTCCTCTTTCATGTTTTTATTTTTTATTTGACAGGGCCCATTTTGCGGCCTATGTGAGCCACTGGCCTATTCAGGCTGCCTGTAGCCTATAGCAGTGAAGCTGCGTCGTCCTGGCAAGCTTGGAGACACCCACCTGCTGGGCCGCATGCGTAGTCGTGCTCCAGCACGTGGGGAAAGCAGCCGGCCACTGGTGGGTTGCCGCGCACCTAGCCAAATAAAAGTTTTCACTCCATGCTAGCAGTGTGGAGCATGCAGGCTGCTTAACCGGAGGAGGCCCGGGATACGGCGTCAGTGGGATCACCCAGCACTTTTATGGCAGTGGAGAGTTGCCATGGAAGCAGTCAGGAGCTGGATGTCAGGAGGGAGCGTGGCATGGTGGGATCACCCGCTCGCTGGAAGGAGGAGGAGGACTCCGGTGTGCGACAGGATCCTCCTCGTTGCCAGTTGTTGAGCCGTCGCGGCTCGGATAATGAGGACACGACACCGGAGAATGGAATCAAACGTCTTCTTTATTCCCTTTCAATTTACAGACTAACTTGCTGTTCATTTGTTCCACCCCACTCCCCTGTCATGCTCCGCATGACTCCTGTCTCTCTCTTAAAGAGACATTGCCCCCTAATAGTCCCCTGATCAAAATTCTATAAGGTCTCAGAAACATCTTTAATGCATCTATTATTGAAAAGACACCGTTAGCGTAATCTGGTTTGCAAAACTTGCTGCGTAACGTTGGACATCTCACTGCTCGCTGGCAGCCGGCCAGTTGCTTTACCCTATGAATGAGGAAGGAGTCCTTGCAGGGCCGCCACCCTCATTTATATCATTGTCCTCTTTCAGATTTAACGACTCTGTGAAGTGTAGGTGGATTACACAGGAGAATATGCAGGACTGTCATTTTGGAACTCTGTAATGCTAATGTAGCCTCCCTACTTAAACTGCTACTCTCTAAGAAAATGTTTTTAAAGTGATATAATCTGCTTTCAAAAGCACTCTAAAAAAATAATGTCCCTTGCCTTGATGATTCCTTTAAAGTGTTTTGGTGGAAACTCCAAAACATTTGATAGACGTGTACCATGAGTTCGTATTTTGTGCATATGACTTTAAAAGTGGGAATGGCAGCAATGTGGGTACATCCTACTATGGGTGATGGGGGGCAGGCACTTTCATATGTTCCCAGATATTTTAGCAAACATTCCAAAGCAGGGGTCGAAGTGTATGTAAAGAAGTTGTGGAACTCTATTCCAAACTGGCCTGCCCCTGCTCCCCACAAACCCCATCACCATGCCCCATCCCACGCACAATACAACACCAAAACACATGCACCTGCTGTTTAAGGGAAAGTTCAGTGCAGTGCACTGAAAGGCCACGTTTCAACTTCTTCCTAAACTGTTATTTTAAAACAAAACCATTCCAGGACGGTTTCTTTTTCAAATAACATTATTGGAACATTAAAACTTAATGCAAAAAAGTAGAGGAGCTTCGCTCCCACCCGCTCTCGCACACTTCGACCACTGTTCCAAAGTGCAAAAAAGCGTTTGCTAGCATGCTAAAATGTTAGGCATGACTTAACAAAAGTGAGTTACACATTATACGTGTCCTCCATGTAGGCCATAGTTGTGATATGCACATGTATTTGGCCTTCGCCGCTAATGGAGCATGGACAGGATCCTTTTCGGTGTGCAGAGACAAAGGCAAATATCCACAGGACAGTCCTCAAAAGGGTCATTCTGACAATTACAAAAATTTTACTAAAATGTATTTTTTCTTCGATGTGCAGTGTTTATCCTTGACACAGATGACGTCAACTCTGCAGGGCTGCTGGAAGCCACACAGTTGTGAAGATGACAGCAGTGGGCTTGCTCCATTTTATTAGGCTCCCTTAAATTTCCTGCCGATGAATTTATTTCAGCTGTGACGTGGTCACTCCTTTGTGAGTCGCATCACATGTTGACGGACGCTGCCCGTTTCCAGTCACTGTATGTGCAATATTCAGATTTGAATGGCTTGAGTACTTGGAGATGTGGAAGCACTGTTACAAGTGAGGCCCTGGAAACGAATCACCCTGGGAACCTTTGCCGATGTCTTTGAGGACGTCAACAATGGGAACACAAACTCCTTACTCCGCCCTTTGATTGTGGTGTCCCACTTGCACCACATTTTAAGAAACTCATTTTCAAAACTGGAGAAAAAAAAAGATTTTGACAGATACGGTGCAGATCTACACAAACAATCTCAGACTAACAAACGCCCACAAGCCGATCCAGCAAACAAACCGGAATTGGTTCACCTCCGACTATCTGGGCCTTCAATATGTCCCAACAAATTGTTCAACATTATTAACTAAATGATGGAACAAGAGCAAGTTACTGACCTCCTAGGACCATCTAAACAAGTGCCAATGGCTTATGGCCATTTCATATCGTCCAACCTGCTGAGATTAAAAATAGCATCACTCTATCTCTAATTAATCAATACTACTACTTCTACTACTACTAATAATAATAATAATGACCTGCACTCTATGTCACAAATCATGGGAGGAATCCTACATCATGCTAAACATTTGAGCCTGTGAAACACCTGAGTTGACTAAATTCATGGGCAAACCAAAAGCATCAAGAGACAATAGAAGCCATTCCTCTGCCAGCCTAATTAAATAACTCATTCTTGTCTTTCCTATATTTCTAAATAGAATTTACAAAACCTCTCGGGGTTTAATCTTGCTTGTAGTCCGTAAACCTACCTACACAATGCCCTCACACAAAATGTTCATGCTAACCCTGTTATACTTGCCAATCACATACACTTGCCAACCTGTGATTTGAAGAACACGTCCTAAATCTTATTGACATCATTAAACTCAAAAAACACACTGAGTCCCACTATCTCCATTAGAAGCACCAGCTGTATCATCACATTGTTCTTATTAGATCTTCCATCACCCTATGACACATGTGAGCCTGAAATCCTAATTCGCATATGTAAAATCCTCAGAATCTTAGAAGGTTCTGTTTTAGAGTGTTTCACATCGTACACTGAGGATGACCGAGTACTTGTTTAAATTAGAAGATTTCAGCTTAGCGTCCTTCCTCTTCTCTGAAGGTTCCCCAAAGGATCAGATGTGTCTCCTTTAGTTTTTAAAGTCAACACAATGCTCAATGCGTCTGTCTTTCAATCATGCAATATGTCGTTCCAACTCTCCACTTAAGGTACTAATTCTATCATATGCAGAATGATGAGAGCCTGAATCGACCTCCAGTATTTTAATCCATTATCTTTAGGTTACCTCCACATCTCTGCAACACATTCAATAACGCTCTAATATATCTGCAACTTTGTGCAACTTCAGCATGTCATTACACATACATTACTGCTGCAGGCACTCAACAAAAGGAGCTTGGTCATTGGTACTGGAACTGGTGTCCTTCAGGTTACCCACTGGTATGAGGCCTTTATACACACTGGGTGGTTGCACTGGGATTGGAAGCGCTCATCTACAGATTGTAAACACACACACATCTGCAGATGGTGTTTCAACCCACTGGACATACTTCCTGGGAATGGAACAAGTGACCTCCAGGCAGCAAACAGATATCTACATCACATCCATTGGACTGTTGAGGTACTTTAGTGAGATCTGCTAGCGATATATACACATCTCTACAGCAGGCACTGAAAGTGGTGGTCTACCTTTCTGGGATATTAGTATGTGACCTTCAGGTTATTCAAAGGTCTTGGCAGCTGGACTTTATCTGCAATAGCTGACCTGCTAGGATTGGACTGTGTGCCCTGCAAATTATGCACAGAACACTACAACAGTCGCAACAAATCAAGGATTTAGAATGTGACCTGGCACTAGCCCAACCTACCTTTTAAAAGAACTGCCCTTTCAAAAATGTGAGTCATTTTAAATCAATGCTTTAGAATTCTGATAGAGATGGGACTCTGCAATTTTACCACGTATAATAATAGACTGTCAGATACTCAAACGCTGTGACTGGCTTTGCCACGAGTCTGTGTACCCTGGGGAGGCACTTCATGTAATATAATCACCATCCTTCTATTCAACCCAACGTGATGACACTTACTGCATCGAGCTCAGAATGATGAGCGACACATTCATTTCTGTTCCCTTCGAATCTTTAAGAGCTGCTGAAATGCAATGATACTGGCAATACTTTTAGCAACCACAATGGTACTCATTTTATCAATTTCACCAGAGTGACTATCTGCAATTCAGAGGCACTGATCTGAAATTAAATCTCACCATTCCCTGCATACCCATTTCAATGAGCTTATTTTATCACCCTCCTATTGATGAAAGGATGAGTCGGACCTGGCTTGCTTGAGACATTTGACTTGCAGGCTACACACAAATCTTTGCTGCTGGAGTGTTATCCCACCTCACCTTTCCAATGTTGCCTGTTTTCCCCACTTATCTGTCTTCCATTAGTGCTCACCAGTTCATCAGCCAGTCTCATGCCCCCTCCATTAGCCCCTAACTTACCTGTCATTCCAGCCAATTCTTCCAAACTATAAAATTATATTTTTGTAATTAATTTTTGCTTAGCTTATTATTATTATTATTTTTTTCAACAAAGCCTCAATTCCGAACTTGGCCGAATGGAAACTTAGATTCTGTAGACTGACTGGTTTGATAATCTCAGTGAATCAGCCACACTTTCAAGTGATTGTGTTTGCTTAAATGAAAATATGAATGGGAGGAAAACAAGTTTTAATGTTTATCATGATAGTTTATTTCAGAAACACAAAATTATTTCTGTAAAAATAACATCATAAAATAACAATAGAATTTGCAGAAAAATATACACAAAAGAAAGAAATAATTAGAAAGCAGTTAAAAGTAATGACATCAGATATCTATAGATTTCATTAAGTACTGCCTTATAAATAATGTATTTCTCAGTAAGACAAAAATGTCAATGCCACACAAGGTGAGTCAGCCCATAACACAAAGCACAGGCGGGTTTATACTGAGAGAACCCCAATTCGCACAGGAGTGGTTTTAATGGGTGTCCTCTCAGTCTAGAATAAACAGGATAAAACCGTAAAAAGTGCTCCTTAGGTGCATTACACAGAGGGAATGACTAATGTCACTATTGTCAGTCCAATCTGACACCACTGCTCTTAAAAAAGACAGTTAAAACGTGCCTTATTTATAAGGATATGTCGAGAGGGATTCTTGGCCCATAGCAGGTACCTTTGAGGAACAGTGACTGCAATAATTGCATTCCTCCTATTTGATGGTTTCATAATCTCCTGGGACTCCCTGATCTCTGAAATATGCAAATAGACACTCTTTATCACAGCTCTTTCTTCGCAGGCAGACACAATGTCCAATGGAAGAAACAGATGGGCTGCATTAATTTCTGCCAGTTTTGCCTTGACATACCTCAGCCAGGAAATGTTCCCATTGGGATCTTTGGAGATCAAATATCTGATTAGCTCCTGGGTCAATCCAGCTTTAGGATTACCCCAAATCCTAAACCAATGAAATACCGGCTGTGCTGAGATTATGTCAATTGCACATTTAAAACCCAGTTCTAGATGTACTCCAAAGCTAGGAGCCGAATGTGGAAGGTCCAAAACTCCCATAAGGAAATTATCCTTTACCACCTGGATGGAATTAACATTACTATAGCCCCACCGTTCCATGGCAAACCCTGAACTGAGGGTACTTTTCCATTAGATATATTTAACACCAGGTCAACTGATTTGGCCGTGAACACACCCTGGCTTCGGTCATCCCACGCATGGCCTTCTAAAATCTCAGTTTGGTTACATTTGGGTCAGGAATACAATTAAAAGAAAACCTAACTCCAAGGTAGTCAAAGCAATGGACCCTTGGGATCAGAGCCCCCTTTCTGAACATAGCTTGAAATTTCAGAGGGCGCTTCCCCCACCACAGGCCATCATGGCCGACCTTTAAGCATTAACACTAAGATCCAATGAATGAGGTGTAGTCATGAATAAGCTTCTGTAATGCTCAAGGGGATGGGCACCATTCAAACTGTATTGTCGGCGTTCACTTAGAGTGGCATGAGCATATTACCAAGCCCAGGGACCAAGGTGGAATTTAACAGATAATCATATAGGCAAATGATGTGCAAACGAAAGAGCAGGCGGACCAGGACACAGCCGTGGTGCACTCCCACCTCCACTGGAAAAGGGGCAGTGCATGTACCATTTGCACTACTCTTACAGGCTTGGGTTGAATGGTTTAATCTAGCCAAGAAACTGTTTATAGCCTGAGGGCAGTAAATGGATCTAAGCACATGCCAAAGCTCGGTGCAATTAACTTAGTCAAACACAGTTCTCAGATCCATGAAGGCAAGATAGGTCACCGTTAACAAAGGGCGAGTGGGCCACAACAAGATATAGATTCAGAGATTGTTCAAGAGTACCGAGACCACATCTGAACACCATCTGTATAGCAGGAACATGTTAGGAGAATAGCTTTCAACAGGAGGATTCTCTGGACCAATAGTATATTAGAGTTGTGGGAAACCCCAAGGAGTTTTGTAGCCTTGGAGGGAAAGATTACAGGCAACATCAACACCTCCTAACTGGCTAAGACAAGAGTGATGCTACAGCTGCTGGTCTACTTTTTCTATTCCCCTCTTAAATGAGATACATTTTCTAATGTTATTTCATGCTTTTGGGTTTTACTGCTGCTATTTGCATTATCTCTTGGCAAGCTTATAGATCTGAAAGAGAGGGTGGCTGGGTTTGGCATGTGGGGTAAGAACAAGCTAATTTTGTGGTTGTGCTGATGTGTGCAGTTCGGAAATACTTGTGTGCAGCCTGTGGGTCTGTTTCGAGTCAGTCATATTGAGAGCATGTGATGTATTTGTGCCCAAAGTGGCCCCAGAGGGGATTCATGTGACCACATTGTGATGATTCATTTTGCAGGACTGTGATATAACAGTTTTAAAGAGAAGTTCAGAGTTCTAAGGTTTGATGTCTGTTTTGGGAAGGGTGTTCAATTGTCTTGTGTCAGTTACTTTGTGGGTATTTGACTAGTGTGTTGGAGCACATCATTTGAGTGTGTTAGTGGGGGGAGCAGTCAGTGGCTACATCAATAGGCATTCGGAACATCCTTTATGTGTGTTCATACTGATGTCTTCAACCCGAAGACCTCATGTAGGATAATTATGAGAAATAATTATGAGAAATCCGAAGGCAACATGCTTTATACGCTCCTAAATCAAACATGGGGTAAAACCCTCCCCTCTACCCCCCCCCGTCCCCAATGTACTGAGTTTAAGGTGGTGGGAGAAGAGCAGGCAATAGTAGGAGGATGGCTTTCGTGCATTAGATTTCAGCATACACATGTCAGGACTTTATTTTCTTTAACTGGACCTTTATCTGAAATTCACCAAAAATAGATTCTCACTGCAGAATCAGTCAATAGTGTCGCTTTGAAGGTCAATATGGATTGGTACACGTCTGTGTTGGGCCTCATGCACCATTGCACCATCTGTCTTGTAATGGGTGAAACTTACACAATAAGGTATGGCTGTTAAAATTACTTAAAGAATACACATATTTCATATATTTTCAACAGGTACATTTATATATGTTACCCTTGTGTGTATAGTGGCCTTAATATTGAGGAATGCTTTTCTCCCAACCGTGCTGTTAAGAGTAAAGCAATTATACGTTTCAAATAAAATCGAAAATAACATCAAAAGAACAACGTCGGTCACACTATTTAAAAGCATGTTCCCTCAAAATTGCCAATGAATAACGGATGTTACTCACTGTGTGCATAGGCAAAGCGTGATGAAAATGCGACAATGTGTTAGGTGTAAAATTGTGTCGAGCGCTAGCTCATTGCACCCCTCAACGACCCTCCTATGTTCAAGTTTTTACTCTAAATGGAGGAATACATTCAATGAAATCTGTTCAAGTGAAAAATAAAGTTAAAATACCTCATCCAGACCAGATATTAATCTCTCCTGTTCACTGATCCTAATTGCAAATATTTACACGCTGATGACGTATTCAAACCGCAGGGCCCTCTCTCTCAAAGTGCTCGTTTACTACCTTTTGTGGGTGGAGACCCATTTTGTTAAGCTTAGAATACCAAGTTGTCCAACCCAACTTAGTCAATGTCTTATTTAGGTGAGCTAGTGTATCCCGTGAATTATATCAACTCCCTGTAGTATTCTAGCTACGGGGAGAAAGACACGCTGTTATGTATTTATTTATTATCATTGTTATTATTGTTATTATTATTATTATTATTATTATTATTAATTTTATTACTATTATTACTATTATTATTATTATTATTTGGTTTATGGATTAAACCTAATTTGACCCCCCTCTTTTTCTCTTCCATTTTCAATGTATTTATGTTGCAAGAACGGCACTTTAAAAACTTGACTTTCAGGTCACATTAAGAAACCTACCGTATTTTAATTAGAGGCGTTTAGATATTCCTATGATCAGCAGACACGTGCACTTATATGCCATATACAATTTACATCGGGGCACTGTATATTGCGAGAGACATGTCTCATTTATTAGCATGAGCACCTGTGTCCTTCAAAGATCACCTTAAGTGCTATTGATTCCGTTTTAAATTTCAGACGGCAAAGCGTGCAGAGCAGCCGTGCTCACATAGCTCTCAATTCAAAACAGTCATATTTGAAGGGACTTGGGCCTTGCCCATTGCTGGTCCTCTTGACTTTAAAACGGTACTTTTCCTGCATGAGCCTCCAAAATCGACCTCTTTTTGAAGAAACGCCTAGCAAAATAAATATGACCTCTCACCTTATGGGAGAGTTTGTTTATAATGCCTTTGTATAGGATTCTGATTTAATTGTGTTAGCACAGGGTTTTAGCAATAACAAGTAGCCTTGCTAAAAGCTGGCTTGAACATGTGTTAACTGTGTTAAGCAATTTATTCAGAACTTTCTGGAGGCAACTCCTCTCTTCTTTGGAGCAGCCCTTTGATCATTACTGCCAAAATGGGGCAGGCTTCACATTCTTGGCCACTGTTAGGGAGGTTTCTCACACAAGTGCTAAATTCCCTCTACATTAGAGCCCTCCAGCTCTTTTGCTATATTTTGGGGCTTTGAACTTTTCATTTTTAGTGTTGTTTTACTTTTGTGTTCTTTGGTTATGGAGTTTTAACACAACTCCATAGGCCTCATCTTTTTCTATGTGTCACACAGCACCTTCAGTGCAGTGGCACAGGGATGTCTTTCAGACTTCCCAAGGTTTAAATACCTTCCTTGGGAATGACTATTGTCTCCCAGAGCATGTAAAGTTAAATTGACTTTACTAGTCTCTTTAAATTTACAGACCAGCACACGCTATCTTACTATAGAGTGTTGGAGGGGTAGACTAGCTTCCCCGAGTCAAAATTCGAATGTAACAGTCAAATATTACCCTTTCCTACTTTTAATGGCTGGTGGCAGTGGTTTAGATCAAACTACCATGATTTTTCCCGACCACGAACAACGGTAGCTAAAAATCTGGTCAGCCATGTTTTTCAATATGGCGCCCAAGACCTATCTGTCAAAACAGACTCTGGTTGACTTTTTTCACCATTTCTTTTAGGAATGGTCCTTCTTGTGTTTGTCTCTGCGCGCCAAACCAGGTTTGGTCCCTTTGTTTGTTGGCCTTTGGCGGGCCTCAGCCCTGAAACCCTCCTCTGGCGCCAGGGTGTCTGGGGTGGACAGGATGTGAGGGAGGTGCCCACAACTCCCTTTGCTTAGTCTCCTAGGAGACCTGAATGCACTCTGGTGTGATTGACCGCCAGGCTGGAATGAATGGGGGAAAACTTTTTAAAAGCTGGGCTCTAGGTCTTGGAAAGCAGAGTTGACCACTGGAATGAAAGAACCAAAGACGAGCTGAAGGAAGAGGACTGCTGCAACTCCTTGTTGACCGGTGAAGCCCTGCTGCAGGTCCGAATTGCCTTAAACTCCATCGACAGAGAAGCCCTTCAAGGTTAACTTCCTCCCTTAAGTTTGGTGGGAACAACACACTCGTAAGCCGCCTGGTTATCCTCCCTTCCTGGTCGAATTTTCTGCAGAGTGCTGTGGAAAACTGGATAACCAGTGGGAAGGATACCAGTTTGTGGTCTTTAAGGCACTCACACCTTAAACCGATGTTTTGCTATGCTTGTGGCCTCATCCCTGGGCAGTGCAGGAACTTCCCGACGTCCTCCTTCTTGTCCCCACGACTTAAGCTCAGGAACAGCAAGATCTGCTCAAACTGCCAGGAACAACTGCCTCAGCTACAGCTCTTCTTCAAGCCAAAGGTACTGTGCAAACGCGGTCTGGAAATCTTTTCGGACACTGCGAATGTTAGTGGAACTTTCCCAACTTCGAAGGCTTGTCCTTCCCTAAACATTTGTCTAACTTTTCGCCTAGCCAAATTATTCTAAACTCTGTGGCAAATACTTAACCGTTTACTACCAGAACTGTTCTATCCTATACAAAGACTCTGAACCATTGACTTTGACCCAGGCCTCTGAACTGAATTGCTGGTTTCAGGTTACTGAAACCCTTTGCCCTGCCTATGCAAGTATTTGTGCTGTCTATTCTTATAGCCTTGTCTTTTTACCCCTTTATTAAGTAGCGGAAGTGCCATTTTGCTCCCACTTCAGGGGAGCTGAACTTGTTCATTTACTTATTGGTTGTGAATTGGTATGAAAATTAATGTGTGATGTTGAGCTGCTCTTGCTAGTGTAATGTTTTCAAACTGACTGTGTAAATAAATGTATATTCTTTTACCAAGAAACCTTGAGTATGTGTATATTTGAATCACTGTATTTGTTGGTCCTTTGTGTAACTTGTTCCACTGCTCACTCAACACTTGAGATAAGTCTGGCTGCTCAGCCACTGCTACCACATAACTGTTTAGTACAGGCTTGTACCAAAGGTGAAATTGTACTGACACTTGTAGTCTTGATTGTATGTAGTGTTCCCAAAGGGTACTGCATGTGATTCTGCCTAACAGCCAACATTACTCCTCTAACCAGCAGCATTGTAATGACTTTGTTAAAGTCATGTAGACATTACATAACATTTAATGAAAGCCCTCATTTTTTACTGCCAAGCCGCCATACGTCTATCACGTGACCCAGGTCAAAGCTGGACTTTTTTTTAAGCAGACATACAGTCGGCCTGATTTACAACGTGTTTTCCAATGGGGGTTTTCCATTTCTTTTTTCTTTTTTGTGTTCTTAGCTATACAAATTATAGCTATTGATAGACATGTAATAATTACTGTGGCAATAAGACCCGAGGCGGCAGGCCAATACCACCCCAGGTAATGCCCCCAGGGCCGTAGTTACAGACCCGAGTGTAGCGAGGGCCTTAACCAAGCCCCGGGGGCATTACCTGGGGCAGTATTGGCCCGCCGCCTCAGGTCTTATTGCCATTAGTACCCTGGCCCATTAGACCAGGGTTCTAATGGCATTTTGTTCTGTTTAGAAATGCTGCCGCGTTTCAAAACAGAAAAAAAAAAGTGAAAAAAAATGGCCGCCGGGAAAGGGAAAACGTAGTGAGTTATCCCTTTCTATGCCATCGGGAGCGGACGCGCTGGGAACAAAAGTGTTTCCAGCGAGTTTGCTCCCAAGAAAAGAAGAAAAAAGAAGGTAATTGGGGTTGGGAGAGGGGAAGGGAAAAAAAAAGAAAAAAGTAGCGTACTTCCGGCAGGGGACGATGGAAGCCTCCAGCCGTGTGGAGGCTCGGAGAGGGGATTGCCCCGGTTCGAGCCTCCCCATTGGCTCAGGGGCTGCCACGCCCCTCGCCGGGAGCAGAGTACCCGGCATTTACGGCGTACACGGGAATACCGTGTGGTATGTCTCGGAAAAAGCCAATCAACACGTTGGAATCCCAGTGCCCCGCGCGTGCCGGGTACTAATGTTTGTGAATGACCTGATCAGATACCGAGCAGTGTGTCATAATAAGACACTATTAGAAAGAGAGTGCATGTTTCTATCACAGGAATTCATAAACATGCTTTGTCTTTATCCTACAATATAAATACAATTTGCATCAGAGACTGGAAGGCAGATGAACAAATAGACAAACATGAATGTAGACGGGAAGTACGAAAAAAGGTGAGTCGAATAATCGCTGAATTTCTGTCTCAGAAGCCCTGCGCTGGGACCCGCCTGTCAATCACATTGCTTTGCACCCTTCAGCATATGCATCGTTCAATTAATCTCTCGCATTCGCAGGTTAACTTCTTTTTCTCTGCGTGTCAACATCTTCCCCCTTCTGTTCTGATAATCCCTTGCTCGATTGTGTTCACGCCGCACCATTAGTGCCTGAATGGAGAGAGCAGAACGAAGGTCAGCCAATGGCGGCGCTGCTGTTGGCAGAAACCTCAGAAATCCGCAGCCAGCAGTCAGTTTCGCTAATGAGCGCAGGGGTTTGGGAGATTTTTAGACTGAAAGGAATGGGAATTTAAGAACAGAATATCTGGTGGGGAAGTGAAGCCAGAAACTGCCAAGACTATGTTTCATAATTAAGGAATTCGTACAGAAGCACAGCATTTACTGCGGATGAAATCCTGTCTACTAATGTGTACCACACCAACTGTACATGGTCTCAGCAGTGTTCTTGCTTTTCAATGACGTTGCTTCCCACCGACTTCCTAAATTTCCTTACCCACTCCATATCCGGTGACACAAATGTTAAGGCCACTGCTAGTCCTTTCGCTTAGCAGTGATCCAACCAATCCAGGCACGACTCTGTCCTGTGTTGGTGAAGGCGACAAGTCCCTCTTATGCCACTCCTTTCTTCCATACGCCATGGGCATTATGATTTAGAGATTAGAATGGCATCAATCGGGTCTTCTGACCTTGGCTTGCCTTTGATTATTCATCATCCTTCTGGAGACATGGCACCATAAGATGGATGCAGCACTACCAAGAATAGGGAATGTTGCACCACAACTTGTCTTCCATTGAAACATCTCGCGTTCATACTGTGAACCTATGAACCTACATATGATGGCCCTACAACACAGTCACTGTTTGACGATCTTTAAGACCAAACTCCCATCTTTAACTACACTCCAGAATTTCAGAGCTCCACATGCTTGACTTTGCTCTGGACTGAATTGCACTTTCTATGCTGCCTCTCCACCCACCATTTCAACATGTGTGCAGTAGCTGTGCTGCATATTGATTGCCTGACCTCTCAGGTCCCATGAAAGGCTGTGATTCAAACTCCCCTTACGTGCCCTGACCTGCTGCTGGTTATGGTACTGCCAGTCTGCATTGCGATCCTGCTTCTAGGTTGAATGGATACTATGCATCCATCTTTACTATCAGTTATGTCTGTAGAAACCTTTCACCATCAGTTTGAGCAGTCAGTTTCACTGGGAAATCGGGAGGTATGAGACAAATGCATGTAGTTTTAAACTCCCCTTTCCGCCGACAAAGAGAGCAAGCATACTGTTTTTTTTTCTGGAACGACGCATAGCCCATGCATCCACTTCCCACTTTATGCAACGATGCTACCTGCAAGGCTCTCAGGGCGAAGTTTAATTTTAATGCAAACATATTTGAATATTTGTTTCAGGTTTCATGCTGTGCGATGAAATAATTACATCTATTTCATAGTCCTCGTTCATTCATCAGTCTGGGTGCATATTACTTTAACCTGTGTGGCACCTTTGTGACCCTTGACTGGCATGGTACAAAATGTTATTGAAGTGGGGGGAAAGACAAAGACATATATAAAAAGCATGTAGCACAACAATTTAAAAAACAAAACAAAAACCATACTCTTAGCAGCATGTTATACTGAACAAACCAGATGTGTATCACATTCAATCAACTATGTAAAGCTTTATTTGGCAATAAGGCCATGAAAGTATAAACAACATCATCAGATTAATACCTTGCACAAACTATCAAATAGCCTATGGCCGTTAGATAATTCAATAAGTCCTGCCACTGTTGATGGCTATAATAACCGAGGCTCTTGGTACCTCCAGGAATTCCTCATAGACCGTTTCCCCAATGGTAGTGTATTGGCACCTGATAAGACGTTACTGTGGGGCCCCATTGTGACAAGATCATCAGTATTTTCGTTGCGGTAGGGGCCAGCTGAGATGGTACCGTTGGAGAATATGGAGTTCGTTGAGCAGAAACCCAGGATGCACTTAGTTGTACTCAGATCCCTGAGTTCTACTCGAATTGAGTCATAACCCTCCCCTGTGTGGAGAATCTGGGTGCCAGCTTCTTGGGTTTATACTTCGCCCCTGTTTTGGCCCCCTGCCCAGAGTCTCAAGGAAGACCAGTAACAGTCTCTGTACATCCCTGTGTTCTGCCAAGACAAGGCATTTGCAGCCACAGGGTGAAGTTATTCCCACATCGGGAGGGACATTAGCAGGGGCAATAATGTGGTTGCTTTCAGGGTCAGCTGGCCGTGGAGAGCATGAGTGACTCATGACTGGCAATTAATTATTCTCAAATGTGTGGTTAGTTTGGTTAATGTCTGGAGGCTTGGGGCGGGGGGGTACAACAGAATGGCAGGCATAGTATTGCGGCAATCCATTTTCATAATTGGTATAGGTGCTCCCTTCTGGTCCAGGCGAAGGCCAGGCAGGTTTGAATTATGCTTCGCCCCTCAGGTACATGATGGGGGTTCGGAAGATGTCAATGTGAGAGGGAGTGGTTATAGAGTTAGAAATAGCAGTGGTGACAGTAGAGAAAGTGATGGCAGAAGAACTGGATATGGACTGCTCATTGTACGACACCTCCCTGGCCGCAGTGAAATCAGCGTCTTTATAGCCGCCTCATCTCATGTCGTACATTCAGAATTGGGAGAGTTTTAATAGTAGATACAATATCATTTGTGCCAAAATCGATACCAGGGATGACAATGCCTACCCCCTAATGAGGCAACTTGTTAGGTCCATAAGGGCCCCCAAGGAACTGCTGAATTTCATTGATTGGTAGATAAGCGTTCCCGAAAGAGTCAGCAGCAACAAGTGAGCTGGGCGTCCGGAGGTCAGCATCCTTCTCAGGTGCCGCGTTGGGGTTCAGGTTAGGGTTCAGGTTTTGCTTAAACCTCTTTAAAGGGAGGATTTTTTGTTTGGCTCTTGGTTCATTTTTTATTTGTTTTATTTATAACTCGCAGACCATCAGGCCCGGGGGCATCAGGGCGCAATTTGTAGAAAGTTACAATAATGCATATATACAGACATGAAGATTACATTAACAGAATACTAACAGTGTTTCTATCTACATACATTACAGTGATTACAGTGCCACTAGGCTTAACAGTGGATATACTCATAGGGTGTACAGAAAATAGTAACGGAGGTCAGCGGGCCAGCGTATGTAAGACAAGGTCGCAGAGCATGTCTTAGTGCTGGTCAAAAAGCCAAGATTTGGTTTTGGCCTTGAATGTGTTGAATGAGTCTTCAGCTCTGATTGTCGTGGGGAGGGAGTTCCATAGCTTAGAGGCTAGAACAGGGAAGCTAGTGCCCCCCACTTTTTGAAGTTTAAACCTAGGGATCGATAGACAGTGAGTCTGGGCAGTTCTTAGAGGTCGGGAGGTCGAGTGGCGAGACATCCGACTGCAGAGGTAGATGGGGGCCTTGTTAGCCAAGCATGTGTGCGTGAGGGCAAGCGTTTTTTAGTGAGATTCTCTCTTTAGGTTGGTTCTGGATTCTGAAATGTGGTAGTTGCGGGGGATGTTTAGGGCAGCTCGAATGGCATTTTTCTGGGTTGTTTGGAGTTAATTCAGGTTCTCTTGGCTAGTACCTAAGTAAAGGGCACTACAATAATCAATTTTGGCCATAATGAGCGTTCTAGCTAGTGTGACACTGTTAGGTGTGGTAAGAAACGGTCTGTAAGCTGCAATAAGTTTGCATGTGTATGCAGAGGCAGATCTGACTGCATTTATTTGTCGAGATTAGGATAGGATGGCTCTAGTTTGCTCAAGCGTTGTGAGGTGCCCAGGATAAGGAGCTCTGTCTTGTCGTTATTTAGGCATAACTGGTGTTGGGCCATCCAAGCTTGGATTACCAGGTAGACGTCGTTAGGCCCTGGTCCAAACCCTGAGCCAAACACTAAGGATTAGTGGGGTTAGTGGAGTTGGTGAGTTCCACAAGCAGGGGTGGCTGAGGACACCACAGAAACTGACATACTGATTGTAAATTGGATGATGAACAAGGCATGGAATTACAGCCAACGGTGAAGACATGGAACACAAAATGCTTCCAGCGTTACCTGCCTTACTGCTAACTGGCCCTTGGTAATCGTGCGTTATCGGGTGAAGTCAAAGGCAGACGCCAAATAAGATGAGGCAGGAGAAAGGCCCCCCCAGAGGCTCGTGAACACCCCAGGCGAGACCCCAACACCCCATGCCCTTGCCTCCCTGCAGGCTTCACTCTCGCTGGGAGAACTAGCCATAAAGGTGAGTAAATGCCAAATTGGACAGAGCAAGGTAGTCTATCTTGGGCATGAGGTAGGAGGTGGAGAAATAAGGCCTTTGCTCAGTAAGATTGAAGCTGTTAAAATTGGACAACACCTACTACTCAGACCCAGGTGAGAGCCTTCTTAGGTCTCACTGGGTATTACAGGAATTTCATTGAGAACTATGGGACCATAGCTTCTCCACTGAATGTCATCTCCTCGCCTAAATTTCCTAAAAAGGTTAGATGGAACGAGGAGTGCAATCAGGCTTTTGAAAACCTGAAAAAGGCTCTTTGCCAAGCCCCAGTACTCAGAGCTCCTGATTACCGCCCAACTTTCATTGTGCAGACAGATGCTTCAAATGTAGGAATAGGTGCCGTACTCAGTCAACTGGATGGGAAAGGTAGGGAGCACCCCATTTGCTTCATCAGCCGCAAGCTGAAGGATCCTGAAACAAGGTGGGCATCAATCGAAAGAGAGTGCTTTGATAATGTGTGGGCTCTGAAGAAGTTTAGGCCATACTTGTATGGTTCTACTTTTGTCATTTAGACTGACCACCAACCCTTGAGATGGTGAATGCAAATGAAAGGTGAAAACCCAAAACTACTGAGATGGTCAATCTGCCTGCAAGGGTTCGATTTTACCATTGAGCACAGGTCAGGGTGTCACCACCAAAATGCTGATGGTCTCTCTAGGATGTATATCATCGACTAGAGGTATGAGATTCATCCAGGAGTGGATTAAATCCTCCTGTCCCTTAGTCTGTGGGGGGCATTTGTTAGGGAGAATTCTCTGTTTAGGCTGAATTTCCTAACCTAGTCAGTCCCCCAGCAGCTTTGCTGGATTTCTGGAGTTTGTTTTTTCCATCCTGCCAAGAGTGAGACTCTTTTCTCCCACTCTTGGACATGAATGTGGTTAATTCTTTTGAATGTCAATGTGTTCTATGGGCTATGGGGTCTTTTACTCCATAGGGTCTCATATGTTTTGCTATGTGTGTTACAACGCACCCTCTGTGCCGTAACACCGGGGTATCCTAGCGGACCCCCACCATAGACTCCATGCCCTGGGACTGACTACTGTCTCCCAGGGCATGTAAAGTCACCATTGGCTTTACTAGACCTAAATTTACTAACAGAACTTCTACAAACCATCCTATTGTGGACGTACTGGTAGGGGTAATTCGATTACCCCTGGGTCTGTTATTCAAGGGGCACTGTCCCGCCCCCCCTCGTCGAGTTTTGGCTGGTGGCAGTGGAAACTACTTGTTATATTCGACCCCGAATATAACTCTATGGGATTCTTCCCATTGTTAGAGGTTAATACTTTTTCTCGTTAGTCTCTAACATACCACCGGTTTATTTGTCTTAAATAAATCTATCGGTTGGTATTTTCTGCCAGAACTCGGTTTTAAAATGGCGTCTGTGTTCGTCTCTGTGACTCCTAAACCAAAGGTCGAGCCCTTTTGTTCCACTTTTGGCAGCCTTCTGCACAGAGGCCCTCCAAAGTGGTGCCATTCTGTCTGGGTACCACAGGGGATGTGGGAGGGGGTTTAGGCACCCTGGACTGAGTTGCTTTGCCAACTCAAGTCGCACTCTGGTGTGATTGGCCCAAGTGGTGAGCCACCCCGCTCACCACTTAGCGTGTTTTGATTGACAGCTAGGCTGAATGAATGGGGGTATTCTGCATAAAAGCAGGGCTTTTGGGACTGGATCTTCAGAAGTTGCCACAGGACCTAAGAATCCGACGAGGGTAAAACTGAGCCGACCTGCAACGACGACACCTCCGGTGGAGCCCTGCTGAACCGACTCACCACTTCCCAACGACAGAGGAGATCTCCCCGCTGGAGAGTCTTCTTCCCCTGACTGGTTGTGCCCACTGGTTGCTTTTTCTTCGTTCCAGGACGTAGTGGTCGAATTGCCCGTACTGAGCACCCCGGCAACCGGATAGCCACTACCCACTGTACCGCGACCAAAAGGTGGTGCCTTGTGACAGAGCACTCCGCGGCTGGTTTCTTCCCTAGTGGTGCAACGATCTTCAACTTTCCTTCGACGACGAGATCATCTCTTCTCTTGGCAAAGCCCCGACTTGCATCCACCACCAGGAACAACTGCCCCCGCCGGAGCTGTCTCTCCACATACAAGGTACCGTGTCCACCTGGCTTCCCTTGTGACGGTTAGCGTGAGGTGTCTTAATCCTCGCCTCTCCATTGGGTCGCCTCCAAGCTTTCTTAACTTTCTGTTCTGAACTGGTCCAATCTTTCCATAAAAGTTTGCGACAAAGACTCGAAGTGCATTTCCGCTGCGATACTTTTTGGGACATATCGCCTTGCCTCTCTCTGAGTGGGCCTGGCCTCTGAACTTTGCGATCTACAGTAGACCCTGCCTTACTTGCCTTGCATTTGTTTGTAAAAGTGTTGGTACCGAGTTGATTTCATACCCTGCCTTTTCTCTCCCGTTCTAACGAATATTAGAGTGCCATCTAGGTTAAAGCATTCACCTCTGTCTGCAAATAAGTGGTGCCGTTGAACCTAGACTTGTCGAACTATTGTTAGGGGGATTGATTTACTTATAGTAATTGTAATTGAAGTTGATTGCTGTATTAGAGCTAGAGTGTTTTCCATAGATGTGTTGTTATAAATAAATACCTATATATCTTTACACCCAAGCTCTGTTCCGTGTTTGCTTGTTCTACTGTGTAAATTGCCCTATTTTGTATACTCCACATACTGCCTAACTTTTCTTGAGAGAGGTCTGACTGCTGAGCCACAGCTACCAGGTTAATCTGTGTGGTACAGACAGCTACCAAGTGCGTTTACTGCCAACACCTGTAAGAATAAATGTTTTGCAGTGGTCCCAGAGGGAACTGCACAGGTTTCCGCTTAACACACGGGGCATGAGTGGGAGGTGGTGGGGAACAGGGGAGAGACGAGGCATGAGCGGGGGTGGGGGGAACAGAAGAGAGACACGAGGCATGAGCGGGGGGTGGGGGCAACAGCAGGGAGACACGGTGCATGAGCGGGGGGGCAACAGGAGAAAGACATGGGGCATGAGCGGGGGGTGGGGTGTAACAGGAGAGACACGAGGCATAAGTGGGGGGTGGGGGGAACAGGACAGAGACACGGGGCATGAGAGGGGGGTGGGGGATAACAGGAGAGAGACACAGGACATGAGAGGGGGGGGTAACAGGAGAGAGACACGGGCCCTGAGCGGGGGTGGGGGGGCAACAGCAGGGAGACACGGGCATGAGTGGGGGTAAGGGGCAACAGCAGGGAGACATGGGGCAAGACCAAGGGGTTGGGGGAACAGGAGAGAGACACAGGGCATGAGCGGGGTGTGGGGGGCAACAGCAGGGAGACATGGGGCATGACCTGGGGGTGAGGGGCAACAGGAGAGAGACACGGGGCATGAGCGGGGGTTGGGTGCAACAGCAGAGAAATACAGGGCATGACCGGGGTGTGGGGGGCAACAGGAGAATGACACAGGGCATGAGAGGGGGTGGGGGTAACAGGAGAGAGACACGGGGCATGAGCAGGGGGTGAGGGGCAACAGCAAGGAGACAGGGGGCATGGCCGGAGGGTGGGGGGTAACAGGAGAGAGACACAGTGCATGAGCGGGGGTAGGGGGCAACAGCAGGGAGACACGGGCATGAGCGGGGGGTGCAGGGAACATGAGGGAGACACGGGGCATGAGTGGTGGGTGGGGGGTAACAGGAGAGAGACACAGGGCATGAACAGGGGGTGGGGGGCAACAGCAGGGAGAAATGGGGCATAAGCGGGGGGTGGGGGGCAACAGCAGGGAGACACGAGGCATGAGCAGGGGGTGGGGGGAATGCGAGGGAGACATGAGGCATGAGCGGGGGGTGGGGGCAACAGCAGGGAGACACGGAACATAACCGGGGGGTGGGGAGAAACAGCAGGGAGACATGGGGCATGAGCAGGGGGTGGGGGAAAACGAGGGAGACACAGGGCATGAGAGGGGGTTGGGGGGTAACAGGAGAGAGACACGGGGCTTGAGCGGGGGGTGGGGGGCAACAGCAGGGAGACGCAGGGCATGACCGGGGGGTGGAGGGCAACAGTAGAGAGACACAGGGACATGAGAGGGGGGTGGGGGTAACAGGAGAGAGACACGGGGCATGAGAGGGGGGTGGGGGGTTACAGGAAAGAGATATGGGGCATGAGCGGGGGGTGGGGGGCAACAGCAGGGAGACACGGGGCATGAGTGAGGGGTGGGGGTAACAGGAGAGAGACACAGGGCATGAGCAGGGGGCAACAGAAGGGAGACACGGGGCATGACTGGGGGTGGGGGGCAACAGGAGAGAGACACGGGGCATGAGAAGGGGGTGGAGGGTAACAGGAGAGAGACACGGGGCATGAGAGGGGGGTGGGGGGCAACAGCAGGGAGACACAGGGCATGAGCGGGGGGTGGGGGGAACACGAGGGAGACATGGGGCATGAGAGGGGGTGGGGGGCAACAGGAGAGAGACACGGGGCATGAGAAGGGGGTGGGGGGTAACAGGAGAGAGACACGGGGCATGAGAGGGGCGTGGGGGGCAACAGCAGGGAGACACAGGCCATGAGCGGGGGTTGGGGGAACAGGAGGGAGACACAGGGCATGAGAGGGGGGTGGGGTGTAACAGGAGAGAGACACGGGGCTTGAGCGTGGGGTGGGGGGCAACAGCAGGGAGACGCAGGGCATGACCGGGGGGTGGAGGGCAACAGTAGAGAGACACGGGGACATGAGAGGGGGTGGGGGTAACAGGAAAGAGATACGGGGCATGAGCAGGGGGTGGGGGCAACAGCAGGGAGACACGGGGCATGAGTGAGGGGTGGGGGTAACAGGAGAGAGACACGGGGCATGAGCGAGGGGCCAACAGCAGGGAGACACGGGGCATGACCGGGGGGTGGGGGGCAACAGGAGAGAGACACGGGCATGAGAAGGGGGTGGGGGGTAACAGGAGAGAGACACGGGGCATGAGAGGGGGGTGGGGGGCAACAGCAGGGAGACACAGGGCATGAGCGGGGGTGGGGGGAACACGAGGGAGACACGGGGCATGAGAGGGGGGTGGGGGGTAACAGAAGAGAGACACGGGGCATGAGCAGGGGGCAACAACAGGGAACAATGGGGCATGAGCAGGGGGTGGGGGGCAACAGCAGGGAGACACGGGGCATGACCGGGGGCTGGGGGGCAACAGCAGGGAGACACGTGGCATGAGCGGGGGTGGGGGTAACAGGGGAGAGACACGGGGCATGAGCAGGGGGTGGGGGCCAAAAGCAGGGAGACACGGGGAATGACCGGGGGCTGGGGGGCAACAGGAGAGAGACACGGGGCATGAGAGGGTGGTGGGGGGCAAGATGAGAGAGACACAGGGCATGATAGGGGGGTTGGGGTAACAGGAGAGAGGCACGGGGCATGAGAGGGGGGTGGGGGTATCAGGGGAGAGACACGGGGCATGAGCGGGGATGGCGGCAACAGCAGGGAGACACGGGGCATGAGCGGGGGGTTGGGGCAACAGCAGGGAGACACGGGGCATGACCGGGGGATGGGGGGCAACAGGAGAGAGACACGGGGCATGAGAGGGGGTGGGAGGTAACAGGAGAGAGACACGCGGCATGAGAGGGGGGTAGGGGATAACAGGAGAGAGACACAGGGCATGAGATGGGGTGGGGGGTAACAGGACAGAGACACGGGGCATGAGTGGGGGGTGGGGGCAACAGCAGGGAGACACGGGGCATGACCAGGGGGTGGGGGGCAACAGGAGAGAGACACAGGGCATGAGAGGGGGGTCGGGGTAACAGGAGAGAGACACTGGGCATGGGGGAGGTGGGGGGTAACAGGAGAGAGACATGGGGCATGAGCGGGGGGAAACAGCAGGGAGACACGGCATGAGCAGGGTGTGGGGGCAACAGCAGGGTGACACGGGGCATGAGCGGTGGTGGGGGAACACGAGGGAGACAAGGAGCATGAGAGGGGTTGGGGGGTAACAGTAGAGAGACACAGGGCATGAGTGGGGGGTGAGGGGTAACAGCAGGGAGACACGGTGCATGAGTGGGGGGCAACAGGAGAAAGACACGGGGCGTGAGCGGGGGGTGGGGGATAACAGGAGAGACACGAGGCATAAGCAGGGGGTGGGGGGAACAGGACAGAGACACGGGGCATGAGCAGGGGGTGGGGGCAACAGCAGGGAGACACGGGGCATGAACGGGGGGTGGGGGGCAACCAGAGAGAGAAACGGAGCATGAGTGGGGGGTGGGGGGCAACAGCAGGAAGACATGGGGCATGACCCGGGGTGGGGGTAACAGGAGAGAGACATGGAGCATGAGCGGGGGGCAACAGCAGGGAGACACAGACCATGAGAGGGGGTGGGGGTAACAGGAGAGAGACACGGGGCATGAGCGGTGGGTGGGGGGGCAACAGGAGGGAGCCATGGGGCATAAGAGGGGGGGTGTGGGGTAACAGGAGAGAGACACTTGGCATTAGCGGAGGGTGGGGGGCAACAGCAGAGAGACACAGGCCATGACCGGAGGGTGGGGGGTAACAGGAGAGAGACACGGGGCATGAGCAGGTGGTGGGGGCAACAGGAGGGAGACACGGGGCATAAGAGTGGGTGGGGGTAACAGGAGAGAGACATGGGGCATGTGCAGGGTGTGGGGGGCAACAGCAGAGAGATATGGGGCATGAGCGTGGGGTGGGGGGAACAGGTGAGAGACGAGGCATGAGCGGGGGGTGGGGGGAACAGAAGAGAGACACGAGGCATAAGCGGGGGGCGGGGGGAACAGGACAGAGACACGGGGCATGAGCAGGGGATGGGGGGCAACAGCAGGGAGACACAGGGTATGACCGGGGGTGGGGGGCAACCAGAGAGAGAAACGGAGCATGAGTGGGGGGTGGGGGACAACAGCAGGAAGACATGGGGCATGACCGGGGTGGGGGGGTAACAGGAGAGAGACACAGAGCATGAGCGGGGGGCAACAGCAGGGAGACACAGGGCATGAGAGGGGGTGGGGGTAACAGGAGAGAGACACAGGGCATGAGCGGGGGGTGGGGTGTAACAGGAGAGAGAGATGGGGCATGAGAGGTGGGTGGGGGGCAACAGGAGGGAGCCATGGGGCATAAGAGGGGGGTGTGGGGTAACAGGAGAGAGACACTTGGCATGAGCGGAGGGTGGGGGGCAACAGCAGAGAGACATGGGGCATGAGCGTGGGGTGGGGGGTAACAGGAGAGAGACATGGGGCATGTGCAGGGTGTGGGGGCAACAGCAGGGAGACATGGGGCATGAGCGTGGGGTGGGGGGAACAGTGGAGAGACGAGGTATGAGCGGGGGGTGGGGGGAACAGAAGAGAGACACGGGGCATGAGCGGGGGGTGGGGGCAACAGCAGGGAGACACGGGGCCTGACCGGGGGGTGGGGGGTAACACGAGAGAGACATGTGGCATGAGCGGAGGGTGGGGGGCAACAGCAGGGAGACACGGGGCATGACCGGGGGGTGGGGGGCAACAGGAGAGAGACACGGGGCATGAGAGGGGGGTAACAGGAGAGAGACACGGGGCATGAGCGGGGGTGGGGGGCAACAGTAGGGAGACACGGGGCATGAGAGGGGGAGGGAATAACAGGAGAGAGACACAGGGCATGAACGGGGGGTGGGGGCAACAGGAGACAGACAGGGCATGAGCGGGGGTGGGGGGTAACAGGAGAGGGACACGAGGCATGGGTGGGGGTTGGGGGGAACATGAGGGAGACACAGGGCATGAGCAGCAGGTGGGGGGAACAGGAGAGAGACACTAGGGGGCAATAGCAGGGAGACACGGGGCATGACCGGGGGTGGGGGCAACAGGAGAGAGACACAGGGCATGAGAGGGGGGTGGGGGGTAACAGGAGAGAGACATAGCACATGAGAGGGGGGTGGGGGTAACAGGAGAGAGACACAGGGCATGAGCGGGGGTGGGGGGCAACAGCAGGGAGACACAGGGCATGAGCGGGTGGGTGGGGGGAACACGAGGGGGACACAGAGCATGAGAGGGGGTGGGGGGTAACAGTAGAGAGACACAGGGCATGAGCGGGGGGTGAGAGGCAACAGCAGGGAGACACGGTGCATGAGCGGGGGGGCAACAGGAGAAAGACACGGGGCGTGAGCGTGGGGGGATAACAGGAGAGACATGAGGCATAAGCGGGGGTGGGGGGAACAGGACAGAGACACGGGGCATGAGCAGGTGGTGGGGGGCAACAGCAGGGAGACACGGGGCATGACCGGGGGGTGGGGGTCAACAGGAGAGAGAAACGGAGCATGAGCGGGGTGGGGGGCATCAGCAGGGAGACACGGGGCATGAACAGGGGGTGGGGGGCAACAGTAGGGAGACATGGGGCATGACCGGGGGTGGGGGGCAACAGGAGAGAGACATGAGGCAGGGGGTGGGGGGCAACAGGAGAGAGACACGGGGCATAAGAGGGGGGTGGGGGTAACAGGGGAGAGACACGGAGCATGAGCGAGGGGCAAAAGCAGGGAGACACAGGGCCTGGGAGGGGGTGGGGGTAACAGGAGAGAGACACGGGGCATGAGCGGGGGGTGGGGGGTAACAGGAGAGAGAGACAGGGCATGAGCAGGGGGTGGGGGGCAACAGGAGGGAGAATGGGGCATAAGAGGGGGGTGGGGGGTAACAGGAGAGAGACACTTGGCATGAGCAGGGGGTGGGGGGCAACAGCAGGGAGACACAGGGCATAAGAGGGGGTGGGGGGTAACAGGAGAGAGACATGGGGCATGTGCGGAGGGTGGTGGGCAACAGCAGGGAGACATGGGGCATGAGCGTGGGGTGGGGGGGAACAGGGGAGAGACGAGGCATGAGAGGGGGTTGGGGGGAACAGAAGAGAGACACGGGGCATGAGCGGGGGGTGGAGGCAACAGCAGGGAGACACGGGGCATGACTGGGGGGTGGGGGGAAGTGGAGTGAGACACGGGGCATGAACGGGGGTGGGGGGCAACAGAAGGGAGACACGGGGCATGAGAGGGGGGTCGGGGGGTAACAGGAGAGAGACACGGGGCATGAGCGGGGATTTGGGGCAACAGCAGGGAGACACGTGGCATGACCGGGGGGTGGGGGGCAACAGGAGAGAGACACGGGGCATGAGAAGGGGGTGAGGGGTAACAGGAGAGAGATACGGGGCATGAGCGGGGGGTGGGGGGTAACAGGAGAGAGACTTGGGGCATGAGCGGGGGTCAACAACAGGGAACAATGGGGCATGAGCGGGGGGTGGGGGCAACAGCAGGGAGACACGGCACAAGACCGGTGGTGGGGGCAACAGCAGGGAGACACGGGGCATGAGCGGGGGGTGGGGGGTAACAGGGGAGAGACACAGGGCATGAGCAGGGGGTGGGGGGCAACAGCAAGGAGACACGGGACATGACCGGGGGGTGGGGGGGCAACAGGGGAGAGTCACAGTGCATGAGAGTGGGGTGGAGGTAACAGGAGAGAGACACGGGGCATGAGAGGTGGGTGGGGGGTAACAGGAGAGAGTCACGGGGCATGAGTGGGGGATGGGGCAACAGCAGGGAGACACGGGGCATTAGCGGAGGGTGTGGGGCAACAGCAGGGAGACACGGGGCAAGACCGGTAGTGGGGGGCAACAGCAGGGAGACACGGGGCATGACCGGGGGGTGGGGAGGCAACAGGGGAGAGTCACAGGGCATGAGAGTGGGGTGGAGGTAACATGAGAGAGACACGGGGCATGAGAGGGGGGTGGGGGGTAACAGGAGAGAGGCACGGGGCATGAGAGGGGGGTGGGGGGTAACAGGAGAGAGACACGGGGCATGAGTGGGGGATGGTGCAACAGCAGGGAGACACGGGGGATGAGAGGGGGTGGGAATAACAGGAGGGAGACACGGGGCATGAGCAGGGGGTGGGGGCAACAGGAGAGAGACAGGGCATGAGCAGGGGGTGGGGGTAACAGGAGAGAGTCATGGGGCATGAGCGGTGGGTGGGGGAACATGAGGGAGACATGGGACATGATCGGCGGGTGGGGGGGAACAGGAGAGAGACACGGGACATGAGCGGGGGTGGGGGGCAACAGGAGGGAGACACGGGGCATGACAGGGGGATGGGGGCAACAGGAGAGAGACACAGGGCATGAGAGGGGGTGGGGGTAACAGGAGAGAGACACAGGGCATGATCGGGGGTAGGGGGCAACAGCAGGGAGACACGGGGTATGAGCGGTTGTGGGGGGTAACAGGAGAGAGACATGGGGAATGAGCTGGGGTGTGGGACAACAGCAGGGAGACACGGGGCATGACCGGGGGGTGGGGTACAACAGGAGAGAGACACTGGGCATGAGAGGGGGGTGGGGGGTAACAGGAGAGAAACACGGGGCATGAGAAGGGGGTGGGGGGTAACAGGAGAGAGACACGGGGCATGAGAGGGGGTAACAGGATAGAGACACAGGGCATGAGTAGGTGCTGGGGCAACTGCAGGGAGACACATGGCATGAGCGGAGGGTGGGGGCAACAGCAGGGAGACACGGGGCATGAGAGGGGGTTGTGGGGAACAAGAGAGAGACACAGGGCTTGAGAGGGGGGTAACATTAGAGAGACACGGTGCATGAGCGGGGGGTGGGGGGCAACAGCAGGGAGACACGGGGCATGAGTGGGGGTGGGGGCAACAGCAGGGAGACACGGGGCATGAGCGGGGGTAGGGGGTAACAGGAGAGAGACATGGGGATTGAGCGGGGGTGTGGGGCAACAGCAGGGAGACACGGGGCATGAACGGGGGGTGGGGTGCAACAGGAGAGAGACATGGGGCATAAAAGGGGAGTGGGGGTAATAGGAGAGAGACACAGGGCATGAGAGGGGGGTGAGGGCTAACAGGAGAGAGACACGGGGCATGAGAGGGGGTGGGGGTAACAGGAGAGAGACACAGTGCATGAGTGGGGGGTGGGAGGCAACAGCAGGGAGACACAGGGCATGAGTGGAGGGTGGGGGGCAACAGCAGGGAGACACGGGGCATGAGAGGGGGGTGTGGGGTAACAGGAGAGAGACACGGGGCATGAGCGGGGGTGGGCGCAACAGGAGAGAGACACGTGGCATGAGCGGGGGTTGGGGGGCAACAGGAGAGAGACACGGGGTATGAGCGGGGGGTGGGGGTAACAGGAGAGAGACCCAGGGCATGAGCTGGGGGGCAACAGCACGGAGACACAGGCATGAGCTATGGGTGAGGGGCAACAGCAGGGAGACACGGGGCATGAGCGGGGGGGTAACAGGAGAGAGACACGGGGCATGAGCAGGGGGTGGGGGGCAACTGCAGGGAGACATGGGGCATGAGCGGAGGGTGGAGGACAACAGCACAGACACACGGGGCATGAGAGGGGGTGGGGCTAACAGGAGAGAGACACGGGGCATGAGCGGGGTTGGGGGAACAGCAGGGAGACACAGGGCGTGAGCGGGGGGTTACGGTCAACAGCAGGGAGACACGGGGCATGACCGGGGGTGTGGATGGCAATAGCAGGGAGACACGGGGCATGATAAGGGGGTGGGGGGCAACAGCAGGGAGACATGGGGCATGAGCGGAGGGTGG
This sequence comes from Ambystoma mexicanum, assembly GCF_040938575.1. Lineage (NCBI taxonomy): Eukaryota > Metazoa > Chordata > Amphibia > Caudata > Ambystomatidae > Ambystoma > Ambystoma mexicanum. Next base: position 500,968,125 of record NC_090934.1, read on the forward strand.
AGGACAACAGCACAGACACACGGGGCATGAGCGGGGGTGGGGGGAACACGAGGGAGACACGGGGCATGAGCAGGAGTTGGGGGTAACAGGAGAGAGACACGGGGCATGAGCGGGGTGGGGTCAACAGCAGGGAGACACGGGGAATGACCGGGGTGTGGGGGCAACAGCAAGGAGACATGGGGCATGAGCGGAGGGTGGAGGACAACAGCACAGACACACGGGGCATGATAAGGGGGTGGGGGGCAACAGCAGGGAGACATGGGGCATGAGCGGAGGGTGGAGGACAACAGCACAGACACACGGGGCATGAGCGGGGGTGGGGGGAACACGAGGGAGACACGGGGCATGAGCAGGGGGTGGGGGCAACAGCAGGGAGACAAGGGGCATGAGAGGGGGTGGGGGTAACAGGAGAGAGACACGGGGCATGAGCGGGGGTGGGGTGTAACAGGAGAGAGAGACGGGGCATGAGCGGTGGGTGGGGGGGCAACAGGAGGGAGCCATGGGGCATAAGAGGGGGGGTGTGGGGTAACAGGAGAGAGACACTTGGCATGAGCGGAGGGTGGGGGGCAACAGCAGAGAGACACAGGCCATGACCGGAGGGTGGGGGGTAACAGGAGAGAGACACGGGGCATGAGCAGGTGGTGGGGGCAACAGGAGGGAGACACGGGGCATAAGAGTGGGTGGGGGTAACAGGAGAGAGACATGGGGCATGTGCAGGGTGTGGGGGGCAACAGCAGAGAGATATGGGGCATGAGCGTGGGGTGGGGGGAACAGGTGAGAGACGAGGCATGAGCGGGGGGTGGGGGGAACAGAAGAGAGACACGAGGCATAAGCGGGGGGCGGGGGGAACAGGACAGAGACACGGGGCATGAGCAGGGGATGGGGGGCAACAGCAGGGAGACACAGGGTATGACCGGGGGTGGGGGGCAACCAGAGAGAGAAACGGAGCATGAGTGGGGGGTGGGGGACAACAGCAGGAAGACATGGGGCATGACCGGGGTGGGGGGGTAACAGGAGAGAGACACAGAGCATGAGCGGGGGGCAACAGCAGGGAGACACAGGGCATGAGAGGGGGTGGGGGTAACAGGAGAGAGACACAGGGCATGAGCGGGGGGTGGGGTGTAACAGGAGAGAGAGACGGGGCATGAGAGGTGGGTGGGGGGCAACAGGAGGGAGCCATGGGGCATAAGAGGGGGGTGTGGGGTAACAGGAGAGAGACACTTGGCATGAGCGGAGGGTGGGGGGCAACAGCAGAGAGACATGGGGCATGAGCGTGGGGTGGGGGTAACAGGAGAGAGACATGGGGCATGTGCAGGGTGTGGGGGGCAACAGCAGGGAGACATGGGGCATGAGCGTGGGGTGGGGGGGAACAGTGGAGAGACGAGGTATGAGCAGGGGGTGGGGGGAACAGAAGAGAGACACGGGGCATGAGCGGGGGGTGGGGGCAACAGCAGGGAGACACGGGGCCTGACCGGGGGGTGGGGGGTAACACGAGAGAGACATGTGGCATGAGCGGAGGGTGGGGGGCAACAGCAGGGAGACACGGGGCATGACCGGGGGGTGGGGGGCAACAGGAGAGAGACACGGGGCATGAGAGGGGGGTAACAGGAGAGAGACACGGGGCATGAGCGGGGGTGGGGGGCAACAGTAGGGAGACACGGGGCATGAGAGGGGGAGGGAATAACAGGAGAGAGACACAGGGCATGAACGGGGGTGGGGGCAACAGGAGACAGACAGGGCATGAGCGGGGGTGGGGGGTAACAGGAGAGGGACACGAGGCATGGGTGGGGGTTGGGGGGAACATGAGGGAGACACAGGGCATGAGCAGCAGGTGGGGGGAACAGGAGAGAGACACTAGGGGGCAATAGCAGGGAGACACGGGGCATGACCGGGGGTGGGGGCAACAGGAGAGAGAGACACAGGGCATGAGAGGGGGGTGGGGGGTAACAGGAGAGAGACATAGCACATGAGAGGGGGGTGGGGGTAACAGGAGAGAGACACAGGGCATGAGCGGGGGTGGGGGGCTACAACAGGGAGACACAGGGCATGAGCGGGTGGGTGGGGGGAACACGAGGGGGACACAGAGCATGAGAGGGGGTGGGGGGTAACAGTAGAGAGACACAGGGCATGAGCGGGGGGTGAGAGGCAACAGCAGGGAGACACGGTGCATGAGCGGGGGGGCAACAGGAGAAAGACACGGGGCGTGAGCGTGGGGGGGTAACAGGAGAGACATGAGGCATAAGCGGGGGTGGGGGGAACAGGACAGAGACACGGGGCATGAGTAGGTGGTGGGGGGCAACAGCAGGGAGACACGGGGCATGACCGGGGGGTGGGGGTCAACAGGAGAGAGAAACGGAGCATGAGCGGGGTGGGGGGCATCAGCAGGGAGACACGGGGCATGAACAGGGGGTGGGGGGCAACAGTAGGGAGACATGGGGCATGACCGGGGGTGGGGGGCAACAGGAGAGAGACATGAGGCAGGGGGTGGGGGGCAACAGGAGAGAGACACGGGGCATAAGAGGGGGGTGGGGGTAACAGGGGAGAGACACGGAGCATGAGCGAGGGGCAAAAGCAGGGAGACACAGGGCATGGGAGGGGGTGGGGGTAACAGAAGAGAGACACGGGGCATGAGCGGGGGGTGGGGGGTAACAGGAGAGAGAGACAGGGCATGAGCAGGGGGTGGGGGGCAACAGGAGGGAGAATGGGGCATAAGAGGGGGGTGGGGGGTAACAGGAGAGAGACACTTGGCATGAGCAGGGGGTGGGGGGCAACAGCAGGGAGACACAGGGCATAAGAGGGGGTGGGGGGTAACAGGAGAGAGACATGGGGCATGTGCGGAGGGTGGTGGGCAACAGCAGGGAGACATGGGGCATGAGCGTGGGGTGGGGGGGAACAGGGGAGAGACGAGGCATGAGAGGGGGTTGGGGGAACAGAAGAGAGACACGGGGCATGAGCGGGGGGTGGAGGCAACAGCAGGGAGACACGGGGCATGACTGGGGGGTGGGGGGAAGTGGAGTGAGACACGGGGCATGAACGGGGGTGGGGGGCAACAGAAGGGAGACACGGGGCATGAGAGGGGGGTCGGGGGGTAACAGGAGAGAGACACGGGGCATGAGCGGGGTTTTTGGGGCAACAGCAGGGAGACACGGGGCATGACCGGGGGGTGGGGGGCAACAGGAGAGAGACACGGGGCATGAGAAGGGGGTGAGGGGTAACAGGAGAGAGATACGGGGCATGAGCGGGGGGTGGGGGGTAACAGGAGAGAGACTTGGGGCATGAGCGGGGGTCAACAACAGGGAACAATGGGGCATGAGCGGGGGGTGGGGGCAACAGCAGGGAGACACGGCACAAGACCGGTGGTGGGGGCAACAGCAGGGAGACACGGGGCATGAGCGGGGGGTGGGGGGTAACAGGGGAGAGACACAGGGCATGAGCAGGGGGTGGGGGCAACAGCAAGGAGACACGGGACATGACCGGGGGGTGGGGGGGCAACAGGGGAGAGTCACAGTGCATGAGAGTGGGGTGGAGGTAACAGGAGAGAGACACGGGGCATGAGAGGTGGGTGGGGGGTAACAGGAGAGAGTCACGGGGCATGAGTGGGGGATGGGGCAACAGCAGGGAGACACGGGGCATTAGCGGAGGGTGTGGGGCAACAGCAGGGAGACACGGGGCAAGACCGGTAGTGGGGGGCAACAGCAGGGAGACACGGGGCATGACCGGGGGGTGGGGAGGCAACAGGGGAGAGTCACAGGGCATGAGAGTGGGGTGGAGGTAACAGGAGAGAGACACGGGGCATGAGAGGGGGGTGGGGGGTAACAGGATAGAGGCACGGGGCATGAGAGGGGGGTGGGGGGTAACAGGAGAGAGACACGGGGCATGAGTGGGGGATGGTGCAACAGCAGGGAGACACGGGGGATGAGAGGGGGTGGGAATAACAGGAGGGAGACACGGGGCATGAGCAGGGGGTGGGGGCAACAGGAGAGAGACAGGGCATGAGCAGGGGGTGGGGGTAACAGGAGAGAGTCATGGGGCATGAGCGGTGGGTGGGGGAACATGAGGGAGACATGGGACATGATCGGCGGGTGGGGGGGAACAGGAGAGAGACACGGGACATGAGCGGGGGTGGGGGGCAACAGGAGGGAGACACGGGGCATGACAGGGGGATGGGGGCAACAGGAGAGAGACACAGGGCATGAGAGGGGGTGGGGGGTAACAGGAGAGAGACACAGGGCATGATCGGGGGTAGGGGGCAACAGCAGGGAGACACGGGGTATGAGCGGTTGTGGGGGGTAACAGGAGAGAGACATGGGGAATGAGCTGGGGTGTGGGACAACAGCAGGGAGACACGGGGCATGACCGGGGGGTGGGGTACAACAGGAGAGAGACACTGGGCATGAGAGGGGGGTGGGGGGTAACAGGAGAGAAACACGGGGCATGAGAGGGGGGTGGGGGGTAACAGGAGAGAGACACGGGGCATGAGAGGGGGTAACAGGATAGAGACACAGGGCATGAGTAGGTGCTGGGGCAACTGCAGGGAGACACATGGCATGAGCGGAGGGTGGGGGCAACAGCAGGGAGACACGGGGCATGAGAGGGGGTTGTGGGGAACAAGAGAGAGACACGGGGCTTGAGAGGGGGTAACATGAGAGAGACACGGTGCATGAGCGGGGGGTGGGGGGCAACAGCAGGGAGACACGGGGCATGAGTGGGGGCAACAGCAGGGAGACACGGGGCATGAGCGGGGGTAGGGGGTAACAGGAGAGAGACATGGGGATTGAGCGGGGGTGTGGGGCAACAGCAGGGAGACACGGGGCATGAACGGGGTGTGGGGTGCAACAGGAGAGAGACATGGGGCATAAAAGGGGAGTGGGGGTAATAGGAGAGAGACACAGTGCATGAGAGGGGGGTGAGGGCTAACAGGAGAGAGACACGGGGCATGAGAGGGGGTGGGGGTAACAGGAGAGAGACACAGTGCATGATTGGGGGGTGGGAGGCAACAGCAGGGAGACACAGGGCATGAGTGGAGGGTGGGGGGCAACAGCAGGGAGACACGGGGCATGAGAGGGGGGTGTGGGGTAACAGGAGAGAGACACGGGGCATGAGCGGGGGTGGGCGCAACAGGAGAGAGACACGTGGCATGAGCGGGGGTTGGGGGGCAACAGGAGAGAGACACGGGGTATGAGCGGGGGGTGGGGGTAACAGGAGAGAGACCCAGGGCATGAGCTGGGGGGCAACAGCACGGAGACACAGGCATGAGCTATGGGTGAGGGGCAACAGCAGGGAGACACGGGGCATGAGCGGGGGGGTAACAGGAGAGAGACACGGGGCATGAGCAGGGGGTGGGGGGCAACTGCAGGGAGACATGGGGCATGAGCGGAGGGTGGAGGACAACAGCACAGACACACGGGGCATGAGAGGGGGTGGGGGTAACAGGAGAGAGACACGGGGCATGAGCGGGGTTGGGGGAACAGCAGGGAGACACAGGGCGTGAGCGGGGGGATACGGTCAACAGCAGGGAGACACGGGGCATGACCGGGGGTGTGGATGGCAATAGCAGGGAGACACGGGGCATGATAAGGGGGTGGGGGCAACAGCAGGGAGACATGGGGCATGAGCGGAGGGTGGAGGACAACAGCACAGACACACGGGGCATGAGCGGGGGTGGGGGGAACACGAGGGAGACACGGGGCATGAGCAGGAGTTGGGGGTAACAGGAGAGAGACACGGGGCATGAGCGGGGTGGGGTCAACAGCAGGGAGACACGGGGAATGACCGGGGTGTGGGGGCAACAGCAAGGAGACATGGGGCATGAGCAGAGGGTGGAGGACAACAGCACAGACACACGGGGCATGATAAGGGGGTGGGGGGCAACAGCAGGGAGACATGGGGCATGAGCGGAGGGTGGAGGACAACAGCACAGACACACGGGGCATGAGCGGGGGTGGGGGGAACACGAGGGAGACACGGGGCATGAGCAGGGGGTGGGGGCAACAGCAGGGAGACAAGGGGCATGAGAGGGGGGTGTGGGGTAACAGGAGAGAGACACGGGGCATGAGCGGGGGTGGGCGCAACAGGAGAGAGACACGTGGCATGAGCGGGGGGTGGGGGGCAACAGGAGAGAGACACGGGGTATGAGCGGGGGGTGGGGGGTAAGAGGAGAGAGACCCAGGGCATGAGCTGGGGGGCAACAGCACGGAGACACAGGCATGAGCTGTGGGTGAGGGGCAACAGCAGGGAGACACGGGGCATGAGCGGGGGGGTAACAGGAGAGAGACACGGGGCATGAGCAGGGGGTGGGAGCAACTGCAGGGAGACATGGGGCATGAGCGGAGGGTGGAGGACAACAGCACAGACACACGGGGCATGAGAGGGGGGTGGGGGTAACAGGAGAGAGACACGGGGCATGAGCGGGGTTGGGGGCAACAGCAGGGAGACACAGGGCGTGAGCAGGGGGTTACGGTCAACAGCAGGGAGACACGGGGCATGACCGGGGTGTGGATGGCAACAGCAGGGAGACACGGGGCATGATAAGGGGGTGGGGGACAACAGCAGGGAGACATGGGGCATGAGCGGAGGGTGGAGGACAACAGCACAGAGACACGTGGCATGAGCAGGGGTGGGGGGAACACGAGGGAGACACGGGGCATGAGCAGGGGGTGGGGGTAACAGGAGAGAGACACGGGGCATGAGCGGGGGTGTGGGCAACAGCAGGGAGACACGGGCGTGAGCGGGGGGTTGGGGTCAACAGCAGGGAGACACAGGGAATGACCGGGGTGTGGGGGCAACAGCAGGGAGACACGGGGCATGAGCGGGGGGTGGGGGGCAACAGCAGGGAGACACGGGACATGAGTGGGGGGTGGGGGAACACGAGGGAGACACAGGGCATGAACGGGGGGTGAGGGGTAACAGGAGAGAGACATGGGGCATGAGAGGGTGGTGGGGGTCAACAGCATAGAGACACATGGGGCATGAGCGGGGGGTGGGGGGCAACAGCAGGGAGACACGGGACATGAGTGGGGGGGTGAGGGGAACACGAGGGAGACACAGGGCATGAGCGGGGGTTGAGGGGTAACAGGAGAGAGACACGGGGCATGAGCGGTGGGTGGGGGGAAACAGCAGGGAGACACGGGGCATGAGCGGGGGTGGGGGGTAACAGCAGGGAGACACGGGGCATGAGCGGGGGGTGGGGGGCAACATCAGGGAGACACGGGGCATGAGCGGCGGGAGAAGGGAACATGAGGGAGACACAGGGCATGAGCGGCGGGTGGGGGGTAACAGGAGAGAGACACGGGGCATGAGCGGGGCATGGGGGGCAACAGGAGGGAGACACGGGGCATGAACAGGGAGTGGGGGGCAACAGCAGGGAGACTCGGGGCATGAGCGGGGGGTGGGGGGGAACAGCTCAGAGACACGGGGCATGAGCTGGGAGTGAGGGGCAACAGCAGGGAGACACGGGGCATGAGCGGGGGTGGGGGGCAACAGCAGGGAGACACGGAGCATGAGCGGAGGGTGGGGGGAACACGAGGGAGACATGGGGCATGAGGGGGGTTTGGGGGGCAACAGCAGGGAGACACGGGGCATGAGAGGGGGATGGGAATAACAGGAGGGAGACACGGGGCATGAGCGGGGGGTGGGGGCAACAGGAGAGAGACAGGGCATGAGCAGGGGGTGGGGGGTAACAGGAGAGAGTCATGGGGCATGAGCGGTGGGTGATGGGAACATGAGGGAGACATGGGGCATGAGCGGCGGGTGGGGGTGAACAGGAGAGTGACACGGGACATGAGCGGGGGTGGGGGGAAACAGCAGGGAGACACGGGGCATGACCGGGGGGTCGGGGGCAACAGGAGAGAGACACAGGGCATGAGAGGGGGGTGGGGGTAACAGGAGAGAGACACAGGTCATGATTGGGGGGTGGGGGGCAACAGCAGGGAGACACAGGGCCTGACCGGGGCGGTGGAGGGAAACAGGAGAGAGACACGGGGCATGAGCGGGGTTGGGGGGCAACAGTAGGGAGACACGGGGCATGCCTGGGGGGTCGGGGGCAACAGGAGAGAGACACGGGGCATGCGAGGCAGGTGGGGGTAACAGGAGAGAGACACGGGCATGAGAGGGGGTGGGGGGCAACAGCAGGGAGACACGGGGCATGAGCGGGGGGTAGGGGGAACACGAGGGAGAAATGGGACATGAGAGGGGGTGGGGGGTAACAGGAGAGAGACACGGTGCATGAGCGGGGGTGGGGGGCAACAGCAGGGAGACACGGGGCATGAGTGGGTGGGGGGGCAACAGCAGGAAGACACGGGGGCATGACTGGGGGGCAACAGCAGGGAGACACGGGGCATGAGCGGGGTGGGGGTAACAGGAGAGAGACATGAGGAATGAGCAGGGGTTTGAGACAACAGCAGGGAGACACGGGGCATGATAAGGGGGTGGGGGACAACAGCAGGGAGACATGGGGCATGAGCGGAGGGTGGAGGACAACAGCACAGACACACGGGGCATGAGCGGGGGTGGGGGGAACACGAGGGAGACACGGGGCATGAGCAGGGGGTGGGGGTAACAGGAGAGAGACACAGGGCATGAGCGGGGGTGGGGGCAACAGCAGGGAGACACGGGGCGTGAGCGAGGGGTTGGGGTCAACAGCAGGGAGACACAGGGAATGACCGGGGTATGGGGGCAACAGCAGGGAGACACGGGGCATGAGCGGGGGGTGGGGGGCAACAGCAGGGAGACACGGGGCATGAGCGGCGGGAGAAGGGAACATGAGGGAGACACAGGGCATGAGCGGCGGGTGGGGGGTAACAGGAGAGAGACACGGGGCATGAGCGGGGCGTGGGGGGCAACAGGAGGGAGACACGGGGCATGAACAGGGAGTGGGGGGCAACAGCAGGGAGACTCGGGGCATGAGCGGGGGGTGGGGGGGAACAGCTCAGAGACACGGGGCATGAGCTGGGAGTGAGGGGCAACAGCAGGGAGACACGGGGCATGAGTGGGGGGTGGGGGGCAACAGCAGGGAGACACGGAGCATGAGCGGAGGGTGGGGGGGACACGAGGGAGAAATGGGGCATGAGGGGGGTTTGGGGGGCAACAGCAGGGAGACACGGGGCATGAGCGGAGGGTGGGGGGCAACAGCAGGGAGACACGGGGCATGAGCGGAGGGTGGGGGGCAACAGGAGGGAGACACGGGGTATGAACGGAGGGTGGGGGGAACACGAGGGAGACATGGGGCATGAGCGGGGGGTGGGGGGCAACAGCAGGGAGACACGGGGCATGAGCGGAGGGTGGGGGGCAACAGGAGGGAGACACGGGGTATGAACAGGGAGTGGGGGGCAACACCACAGAGACACGGGGCATGAGCTGGGAGTGAGGGGCAACAGCAGGGAGACACGGGGCATGAGCGGGGGGTGGGGGGCAACAGCAGGGAGACACGGGGCATGAGCGGAGGGTGGGGGGAACACGAGGGAGACATTGGGCATGAGCGGGGGGTGGGGGGCAACAGCAGGGAGACACGGGGCATGAGCGGAGGGTGGGGGGCAACAGCAGGGAGACACGGGGCATGAGACGGGGATGGAAATAACAGGAGGGAGACACGGGGCATAAGCGGGGGGTGGGGGCAACAGGAGAGAGACAGGGCATGAGCGGGGGGTGGGGGGTAACAGGAGAGAGTCATGGGGCATGAGCGGTGGGTGATGGGAACATGAGGGAGACATGGGGCATGAGCGGCGGGTGGGGGTGAACATGAGAGTGACACGGGACATGAGCGGGGGGTGGGGGGAAACAGCAGGGAGACACGGGGCATGACCGGGGGGTCGGGGGCAACAGGAGAGAGACACAGGGCATGAGAGGGGGGTGGGGTTAACAGGAGAGAGACACAGGTCATGATTGGGGGGTGGGGGGCAACAGCAGGGAGACACAGGGCATGACCGGGGCGGTGGAGGGAAACAGGAGAGAGACACGGGGCATGAGCGGGGTTGGGGGGCAACAGTAGGGAGACACGGGGCATGCCTGGGGGGTCGGGGGCAACAGGAGAGAGACACGGGGCATGCGAGGCAGGTGGGGGTAACAGGAGAGAGACACGGGCATGAGAGGGGGTGGGGGGCAACAGCAGGGAGACACGGGGCATGAGCGGGGGGTAGGGGGAACACGAGGGAGAAATGGGGCATGAGAGGGGGGTGGGGGGTAACAGGAGAGAGACACGGTGCATGAGCGGGGGTGGGGGGCAACAGCAGGGAGACACGGGGCATGAGTGGGTGGGGGGGCAACAGCAGGAAGACACGGGGCATGACTGGGGGGTGGGGGGCAACAGCAGGGAGACACGGGGCATGAGCGGGGTGGGGGTAACAGGTGAGAGACATGAGGAATGAGCAGGGGTTTGGGACAACAGCAGGGAGACACGGGGCATGATAAGGGGGTGGGGGACAACAGCAGGGAGACATGGGGCATGAGCGGAGGGTGGAGGACAACAGCACAGACACACGGGGCATGAGCGGGGGTGGGGGGAACACGAGGGAGACACGGGGCATGAGCAGGGGATGGGGGTAACAGGAGAGAGACACAGGGCATGAGCGGGGGTGGGGGCAACAGCAGGGAGACACGGGGCGTGAGCGGGGGGTTGGGGTCAACAGCAGGGAGACACAGGGAATGACCGGGGTGTTGGGTCAACAGCAGGGAGACACGGGGCATGAGCGGGGGGTGGGGGGCAACAGCAGCGAGACACGGGGCATGTGCGGCGGGAGAAGGGAACATGAGGGAGACACAGGGCATGAGCGGCGGGTGGGGGGTAACAGGAGAGAGACACGGGGCATGAGCGGGGCGTGGGGGGCAACAGGAGGGAGACACGGGGCATGAACAGGGAGTGGGGGGGCAACAGCAGGGAGACTCAGGGCATGAGCGGGGGGTGGGGGGGAACAGCTCAGAGACACGGGGCATGAGCTGGGAGTGAGGGGCAACAGCAGGGAGACACGGGGCATGAGCGGGGGTGGGGGGCAACAGGAGGGAGACACGGAGCATGAGCGGAGGGTGGGGGGAACACGAGGGAGACATGGGGCATGAGGGGGTTTTGGGGGGCAACAGCAGGGAGACACGGGGCATGAGCGGAGGGTGGGGGGCAACAGCAGGGAGACACGGGGCATGAGCGGAGGGTGGGGGGCAACAGGAGGGAGACACGGGGTATGAACGGGGAGTGGGGGGCAACACCACAGAGACACGGGGCATGAGCTGGGAGTGAGGGGCAACAGCAGGGAGACACGGGGCATGAGCGGGGGGTGGGGGCAACAGCAGGGAGACACGGGGCATGAGCGGAGGGTGGGGGGAACACGAGGGAGACATGGGGCATGAGCGGGGGTGGGGGGCAACAGCAGGGAGACACGGGGCATGAGCGGAGGGTGGGGGGGCAACATCAGGGAGACACGGGGCATGAGAGGGGGATGGGAATAACAGGAGGGAGACACGGGGCATGAGCGGGGGGTGGGGGCAACAGGAGAGAGACAGTGCATGAGCGGGGGGTGGGGGGTAACAGGAGAGAGTCATGGGGCATGAGCGGTGGGTGAGGGGAACATGAGGGAGACATGGGGCATGAGCGGCGGGTGGGGGTGAACAGGAGAGTGACACGGGACATGAGCGGGGGGTGGGGAGAAACAGCAGGGAGACACGGGGCATGACCGGGGGGTCGGGGGCAACAGGAGAGAGACACAGGGCATGAGTGGGGGGTGGGGGTAACAGGAGAGAGACACAGGTCATGATTGGGGGGTGGGGGGCAACAGCAGGGAGACACAGGGCATGACCGGGGCGGTGGAGGGAAACAGGAGAGAGACACGGGGCATGAGCGGGGTTGGGGGGCAACAGTAGGGAGACACGGGGCATGCCTGGGGGGTCGGGGGCAACAGGAGAGAGACACGAGGCATGCGAGGCAGGTGGGGGTAACAGGAGAGAGACACGGGCATGAGAGGGGGTGGGGGGCAACAGCAGGGAGACACGGGGCATGAGCGGGGGGTAGGGGGAACATGAGGGAGAAATGGGGCATGAGAGGGGGGTGGGGGGTAACAGGAGAGAGACACGGTACATGAGCGGGGGTGGGGGGCAACAGCAGGGAGACACGGGGCATGAGTGGGTGGGGGGGGCAACAGCAGGAAGACACGGGGCATGACTGGGGGGTGGGGGGCAACAGCAGGGAGACACGGGGCATGAGCGGGGTGGGGGTAACAGGAGAGAGACATGAGGAATGAGCAGGGGTTTGGGACAACAGCAGGGAGACACGGGGCATGATAAGGGGGTGGGGGACAACAGCAGGGAGACATGGGGCATGAGCGGAGGGTGGGGGACAACAGCACAGACACACGGGGCATGAGCGGGGGTGGGGGGAGTACGAGGGAGACACGGGGCATGAGAAGGGGGTGGGGGTAACAGGAGAGAGACACAGGGCATGAGCGGGGGTGGGGGCAACAGCAGGGAGACACGGGGCGTGAGCGGGGGGTTGGGGTCAACAGCAGGAACAGCAGGGAGACACAGGGAATGACCGGGGTGTGGGGGCAACAGCAGGGAGACACGGGGCATGAGCGGGGGGTGGGGGGCAACAGCAGGGAGACACGGGACATGAGTGGGGGGTGGGGGAACACGAGGGAGACACAGGGCATGAACGGGGGGTGAGGGGTAACAGGAGAGAGACATGGGGCATGAGAGGGGGGTGGGGGTCAACAGCATAGAGACACATGGGGCATGAGCGGGGGGTGGGGGGCAACAGCAGGGAGACACAGGACATGAGTGGGGGGGTGAGGGGAACACGAGGGAGACACAGGGCATGAGCGGGGGTTGAGGGGTAACAGGAGAGAGACACGGGGCATGAGTGGTGGGTGGGGGAAACAGCAGGGAGACACGGGGCATGAGCGGGGGTGGGGGGTAACAGCAGGGAGACACGGGGCATGAGCGGGGGGTGGGGGGCAACATCAGGGAGACACGGGGCATGAGCGGCGGGAGAAGGGAACATGAGGGAGACACAGGGCATGAGAGGCGGGTGGGGGGTAACAGGAGAGAGACACGGGGCATGAGCAGGGCGTGGGGGGCAACAGGAGGGAGACACGGGGCATGAACAGGGAGTGGGGGGCAACAGCAGGGAGACTCGGGGCATGAGCGGGGGGTGGGGGGGAACAGCTCAGAGACACGGGGCATGAGCTGGGAGTGAGGGGCAACAGCAGGGAGACACGGGGCATGAGCGGGGGGCAACAGCAGGGAGACACGGAGCATGAGCGGAGGGTGGGGGGCAACAGCAGGGAGACACGGGGCATGAGCGGAGGGTGGGGGGCAACAGGAGGGAGACACGGGGTATGAACGGGGAGTGGGGGGCAACAGCACAGAGACATGGGGCATGAGCTGGGAGTGAGGGGCAACAGCAGGGAGACACGGGGCATGAGCGGGGGGTGGGGGGCACCAGCAGGGAGACACGGGGCATGAGCAGAGGGTGGGGGGAACACGAGGGAGACATGGGGCATGAGCGGGGGGTGGGGGGCAACAGCAGGGAGACATGGGGCATTAGCGGAGGGTGGGGGGCAACAGCAGGGAGACACGGGGCATGAGAGGGGGATGGGAATAACAGGAGGGAGACACGGGGCATGAGCGGGGGGTGGGGGCAACAGGAGAGAGACAGGGCATGAGCGGGGGGTGGGGGGTAACAGGAGAGAGTCATGGGGCATGAGCGGTGGGTGAGGGGAACATGAGGGAGACATGGGGCATGAGCGGCGGGTGGGGGTGAACAGGAGAGAGACACGGGACATGAGCGGGGGGTGGGGGGAAACAGCAGGGAGACACGGGGCATGACCGGGGGGTCGGGGGCAACAGGAGAGAGACACAGGGCATGAGAGAGGGGTGGGGGTAACAGGAGAGAGACACAGGTCATGATTGTGGGGTGGGGGGCAACAGCAGGGAGACACGGGGCATGACCGGGGCGGTGGAGGGAAACAGGAGAGAGACACGGGGCATGAGCGGGGTTGGGGGGCAACAGTAGGGAGACACGGGGCATGCCTGGTGGGTCGGGGGCAACAGGAGAGAGACACGGGGCATGCGAGGCGGGTGGGGGTAACAGGAGAGAGACACGGGCATGAGAGGGGGTGGGGGGCAACAGCAGGGAGACACGAGGCATGAGCGGGGGGTAGGGGGGACACGAGGGAGAAATGGGGCATGAGAGGGGGGTGGGGGGTAACAGGAGAGAGACACAGTGCATGAGCGGGGATGGGGGGCAACAGCAGGGAGACACGGGGCATGAGTGGGTGGGGGGGCAACAGCAGGAAGACACGGGGCATGACTGGGGGTGGGGGCAACAGCAGGGAGACACGGGGCATGAGCGGGGTGGGGGTAACAGGAGAGAGACATGAGGAATGAGCAGGGATTTGGGACAACAGCAGGGAGACACGGGGCATGACCGGGGGGTGGGATGCAACAGGAGAGAGACACGGGGCATGAAAGGGGAGTGAGGGGTAACAGGAGAGAGTCACGGGGCATGAGAGGGGGGTGTGGGGAACACGAGGGAGACACGGGGCATGAGAGGGGGTGGTGGGTAACAGGAGAGAGACACAGTGCATGAGCGGGGGGTGGGGGGCAACAGCAGGGAGACACGGGGCATGAGTGGGGGTGGAGGGCAACAGCAGGGAGACACAGGGCATGAGCGGGGGTTGGGGGTAACAGGAGAGAGACATGGGGAATGAGCAGGGGTTGTGGGGCAACAGCAGGGAGACACGGGGCATGAGTGGAGGGTGGGGGGCAACAGAAGGGAGACAATGGGCATGAAAGGGGGTGTGGGGAACACGAGGGAGACACGGGCCATGAGAGGGGGTGGTGGGTAACAGGAGAGAGACACAGTGCATGAGCAGGGGGTGGAGGGCAACAGCAGGGAGACACAGGGCATGAGAGGGGTTGGGGGGTAACAGGAGAGAGACATGGGGAATGAGCGGGGGTTGTGGGGCAACAGCAGGGAGACACAGGGCATGAGCGGAGGGTGGGGGACAACAGCAGGGAGACATGGGGCATGAGAGGGGGGTGTGGGGAACACAAGGGAGACACAGGGCATGAGAGAGGGGTGGGGGGTAACAGGAGAGAGACACGGGGCATGAGTGGGGGTGGAGGGCAACAGCAGGGAGACACAGGGCATGAGCGGGGGTGGGGGGTAACAGGAGAGATACATGGGGAATGAGCGGAGGTTGTGGGGCAACAGCAGGGAGATACGGGGCGTGAGCGGGGGGTTGGGGTCAACAGCAGGGAGACACGGGGCATGACCGGGGTGTGGGGTGCAACACCAGGGAGACACGGGGAATGAGAGGGGGGTGGGGGGCAACAGCAGGGAGACATGGGGCATGAGCGGAGGGTGGAGGACAACAGCACAGACACACGAGGCATGAGCGGGGGGTGGGGGGAACACGAGGGAGACATGGGGCATGAGTGGATGTGGGGGTAACAGGAGAGAGACACGAGGCATGAGCGGGGTGGGGGCAACAGCAGGGAGACACAGGGCTTGACCTGGTTGTGGGGGGCAACAGCAGGGAGACATGGGACATGAGTGGGGGGGTGGGGGGAACACGTGGGAGACACGGGGCATGAGCGGGGGGTGAGGGGTAACAGGAGAGAGACACGGGGCATGAGCGGTGGGTGGGGGGCAACAGCAGAGAGACATGGGGCATGAGCGGGGGTGGGGGGCAACATCAGGGAGACACGGGGCATGAGCGGCGGGTGGGGGGAACATGAGGGAGACACAGGGCATGAGCGGCGGGTGGGGGATAACAGGAGAGAGACACGGGGCATGAGCGGGGGGTGGAGGGCAACAGGAGGGAGACACGGGGCATGAGCAGGGGGTTGGGGAAACAGCAGGGAGACTCGGGGCATGAGCGGGGGGTTGGGGGAACAGCACAGAGACACGGGGCATGAGCCGGGAGTGAGGGGCAACAGCAGGGAAACACGGGGCATGAGCGGGGGGTTAACAAGAGAGAGACACGGGGCATGAGCAGGGGTGGGGGGACAACGAGGGAGACATGGGGCATGAGCGGGGGTGGGGGGCAACAGCAGGGAGACACGGGACATGACCGGGGGGGAAAAAGCAGGGAGACTCGGGGCATGAGCAGGGGGTGGGGGGCAACAGCAGGGAGACACGGGACATGACCGGGGGGGGAACAGCAGGGAGACACGGGGCATGAGCAGGGGGTGGGAGGAACACGAGGGAGACACGGGGCATGAGAGGGGGGTGGGGGGTAACAGGAGAGAGACACAGGGCATGAGCGGGGGGTGGTGAGGCAACAGGAGGGAGACACGGGGCATGAGCGCAGGGTAGGGGGCAACAGCAGAGAGACACGGGCATGAGCGGGGGTGGGGGGAACATGAGGGAGACACGGGGCATGAGCGCCGGGTTGGGGGTAACAGGAGAGAGACACAGGGCATGAACGGGGGGTGGGGGGCAACAGCAGGGAGACATGGGGCATAAGCGGGGGGTGAGGGGCAACAGCAGGGAGACACGAGGCATAAGCGGGAGGTGGGGGGAACACGAGGGAGACATGAGGCATGAGTGGGGGGTGGGGAGAAACAGCAGGGAGACACGGGGCATGAACAGGGGGTGGGGGAAAACGAGGGAGACACAGGGCATGAGAGGGGGTTGGGGGGTAACAGCAGAGAGACACGGGGCATGAGCGGGGGGTGGAGGGCAACAGCAGGGAGACGCAGGGCATGACCGGGGGTGGGGGCAACAGGAGAGAGACACGGGGCATGAGAGGGGGGTGGGGGGCAACAGCAGGGAGACACAGGGCATGAGCAGGGGGTGGGGGGAACATGAGGGAGACACGGGGCATGAGAGGGGGGTGGGGGGTAACAGGAGAGAGACACGGGGCATGAGCGGGGTGCAACAACAGGGAACAATGGGGCATGAGCGGGGGGTGGGGGGCAACAGCAGGGAGACATGGGGAATGACCGGGGGTGGGGGCAACAGCAGGGAGACATGGGGCATGAGCGGGGTTGGGGGGTAACAGGGGAGAGACACGGGGCATGAGCAGGGAGTGGGGGGCAACAGCAGGGAGACACGGGGCATCACCGGGGGATGGGGGGCAACGGGAGAAAGACACGGGGTATGAGAGGGTTTTGGGGGGTAACAGGAGAGAGACACGGGGCATGAGCGGGGGATGGTGGCAACAGCACGGAGACACGGGGCATGAGTGGGGGGTTGGTGCAACAGCAGGGAGACACGGGGAATGACCGTGGGATGGAGGGCAACATGAGAGAGACACGGGGCATGAGGGGGGGGTTGGGTGCAACTGCAGGGAAACACAGGGCATGACCGGGGGTGGGGGTCAACAGGAGAGAGACACGGGGCATGAGAGGGGGATGAGGGTAACAGGAGAGAGACACGGGGCATGAGCAGGGGGTGGGGGGCAACAGCAGGGAGACAGGGGGCATGGCCGGGGGGTGGGGGGTAACAGGAGAGAGACACAGGGCATGAGCAGGGGGTAGGGGGCAACAACAGGGAGACACGGGCATGAGCAGGGGGTGGGGGGAACATGAGGGAGACACGGGGCATGAGTGGCGGGTGGGGGGTAACAGGAGAGAGACACGGGGCATGAGCGGTGGGTGGGGGGCAACAGCAGAGAGACATGGGGCATGAGCGGGGGTGGGGGGCAACATCAGGGAGACACGGGGCATGAGCGGCGGGTGGGGGGAACATGAGGGAGACACAGGGCATGAGCGGCGGGTGGGGGATAACAAGAGAGAGACACGGGGCATGAGCGGGGGGTGGAGGGCAACAGGAGGGAGACACGGGGCATGAGCAGGGGGTTGGGGCAACAGCAGGGAGACTCGGGGCATGAGCGGGGGGTGGGGGGAACAGCACAGAGACACGGGGCATGAGCTGGGAGTGAGGGGCAACAGCAGGGAGACACGGGACATGACCGGGGGGGAAACAGCAGGGAGACACGGGGCATGAGCAGGGGGTGGGGGAACACGAGCAAGACACGGTGCATGAGAGGGGGGTGGGGGGCAACAGCAGGGAGACACGGGACATGACCGGGGGGGAACAGCAGGGAGACACGGGGCATGAGCAGGGGGTGGGGGGAACATGAGGGAGACACGGGGCATGAGAGGGGGGTGGGGGTAACAGGAGAGAAACACAGGGCATGAGCGGGGGGTGGTGGGGCAACAGGAGGGAGACACGGGGCATGAGCGCAGGGTAGGGGGCAACAGCAGGGAGACACGGGCATGAGCGGGGGTGGGGGGAACATGAGGGAGACACGGGGCATGAGCGCCGGGTTGGGGGTAACAGGAGAGAGACACAGGGCATGAACGGGGGGTGGGGGGCAACAGCAGGGAGACATGGGGCATAAGCGGGGGGTGAGGGGCAACAGCAGGGAGACACGAGGCATGAGCGGGGGGTGGGGGGAACACGAGGGAGACATGAGGCATGAGCGTGGGGTGGGGGCAAGAGCAGGTAGACACGGGACATGACCGGGGGGTGGGGAGAAACAGCAGGGAGACACGGGGCATGAGCAGGGGGTGGGGGAAAACGAGGGAGACACAGGGCATGAGAGGGGGTTGGGGGGTAACAGCAGAGAGACACGAGGCATGAGTGAGGGGTGGGGGTAACATGAGAGAGACACGGGACATGACCGGGGGGTGGGGAGAAACAGCAGGGAGACATGGGGCATGACCGGGGCTGGGGGCAACAGGAGAGAGACACGGGGCATGAGAAGGGGGTGGGGGTAACAGGAGAGAGACACGGGGCATGAGAGGGGGGTGGGGGGCAACAGCAGGGAGACACAGGGCATGAGCAGGGGGTGGGGGGAACATGAGGGAGACACGGGGCATGAGAGGGGGGTGGGGGTAACAGGAGAGAGACACGGGGCATGAGCGGGGGATGGTGGCAACAGCACGGAGACACGGGGCATGAGTGGGGGGTTGGGGCAACAGCAGGGAGACACGGGGAATGACCGGGGGATGGAGGGCAAACAGAGAGAGACACGGGGCATGAGCGGGGGTTGGGTGCAACAGCAGGGAAACACAGGGCATGACCGGGGGGTGGGGGTCAACAGGAGAGAGACACGGGGCATGAGAGGGGGATGGGGGTAACAGGAGAGAGACACGGGGCATGAGCAGGGGGTGGGGGGCAACAGCAGGGAGACAGGGGGCATGGCCGGGGGGTGGGGGGTAACAGGAGAGAGACACAGGGCATGAGCAGGGGGTAGGGGGCAACAGCAGGGAGACACGGGCATGAGCGGGGGGTGGGGGGAACATGAGGGAGACACGGGGCATGAGTGGCGGGTGGGGGGTAACAGGAGAGAGACACGGGTAATGAACGGGGGGTAGGGGGCAACAGCAGGGAGACATGGGGCATAAGCGGGGGGTGGGGGGCAACAGCAGGGAGACACAAGGCATGAGCGGGGGGTGGGGGGAACGCGAGGGAGACATGAGGCATTAGTGGGGGTTGGGGGGCAACATCAGGGAGACACGGGACATGGACCAGGGGGTAGGGAGAAACAGCAAGGAGACACAGGACATGAGCAGGGGTTGTGGGAAAACGAGGGAGACACAGGGCATGAGAGGGGGTTGGGGGGTAACAGGAGAGAGACATGGGGCTTGAGCGGGGGATGGGGGGCAACAGCAGGGAGACGCAGGGCATGACCGGGGGGTGGAGGGCAACAGAAGAGAGACACAGGGACATGAGAGGGGGTGGGGGTAACAGGAGAGAGACACGGGGTATGAGAGGGGGGTGGGGGGTTACAGGAAAGAGATACGGGGCATGAGCGGGGGATGGGGGGCAACAGCAGGGAGACACGGGGCATGACCGGGGGTGGGGGCCAACAGGAGAGAGACACGGGGCATGAGAAGGGGGTGGGGGGTAACAGGAGAGAGACACGGGGCATGAGAGGGGGGTGGGGGGCAACAGCAGGGAGACACAGGGCATGAGCGGGGGGTGGGGGGAACACAAGGGAGACACAGGGCATGAGAGGGGGGTGGGGGGTAACAGGAGAGAGACACGGGGCATGAGAGGGGGTGGGGGGTAACAGGAGACAGACACGGGGCATGAGCGGGGGTGGGGGGACCAAGAGGGAGACACGGGGCATGAGCGGGGGGGGAACATGAGGGAGACACGGGGCATGAGCGTGGGGTGGGGGGCAACAAGAGGGAGACACGGGGCATGAGTAGGGGGTGGGGGTAACAGGAGAGAAACACGGTGCATGAGCAGGGGGTGGGGGGCAACAGGAGGGAGACACAGGGCATGAGCGGGGGAACACGAGGGAGACATGGGGCGGGCATGAGCGGGGGGTGGAGGCCAACAGCAGGGAGACACTGGGCATGAGTGAGGGTTGGGGGTAACAGGAGAGAGACACGGGGCATGAGCGGGGGGCAACACCAGGGAGACATGGGGCATGACCGGGGGTGGGGGGCAACAGGAGAGAGACACGGGGCATGAGAAGGGGGTGGAGGGTAACAGGAGAGAGACACGGGCATGAGAGGGGGGTGGGGGGCAACAGCAGGGAGACACAGGGCATGAGCGGGGGGTGGGTGGAACACGAGGGAGACACGGGGCATGAGAGGGGGGTGGGGGTTAACAGGAGAGAGACACGGGGCATGAGCGGGGTGCAACAACAGGGAACAATGGGGCATGAGCGGGGGTTGGGGGGCAACAGCAGGGAGACACGGGGCATGACCGGGGGTGGGGGCAACAGCAGGGAGACACGGGGCATGAGCGGGGGTGGGGGGTAACAGGGGAGAGACACGGGGCATGAGCAGGGGTGGGGGGCAACAGCAGGGAGACACGGGGCATGACCGGGGGATGGGGGGCAACAGGAGAGAGACACGGGGTATGAGCAGGGTGTGGGGGGTAACAGGAGGGAGACACGGGTAATGAGCGGGGGTGGGGAGATATAGATGGGAGACATGGGTAATGAGCGGGGGATGGGGGGATACAGGAGGGAGACCCGGGTAATGAGCGGATGTGGGTGGAATGGGATATCCACTCCTCGGTCCTCCGCAGGCCACTGCCTACGATGGCGTGTCACCTGCAAGTCTGCAGCAGCCTGGGATGTTCAGGAAGTGTAATCCACATGAACCTCACACAGCCCTATTGGAGGCCCCGCTGTCCTCTGATCTTATCGCATCAGAATTTTCGCTTGTTACTTGTGATAATCACTTGTGAAGTCTGAAGTCACCACAGAGCTTGCCACAGATGCCAATATACGAACAATAAACTAAGATGGCAGGCGTCTCTGAAAATAAGACGCACTGCACACTTTACTGCAGCCAATGGTAGAGCCTGTCAGATGTCTGTGGACATCACGCAAGTCGCTTGCCCAATCCACGTCCTGTTTGCGGAGCGAACAGGGAAGTATGTCCGTGAAGCGGACACAGATATCACTAATTTTTTTCACTTACATTTTTGTCTTTTTTTAAAATACTACTGGACGGATTTACACCAAATTAAAAAAGCACACTTTCGGGACCAAGCCGCCACTCCTGCTGCACATTTGGTGGAAATCCGTCCAGCAGTTTGGGTTGTAGGCATGAGCAAAGTTTTTTCCCATTATGTCTATGGGAAAAAAAAAGTTTTGGGACCCCCCTATAATTTTGCCACCCTGGACCAAACCTCACCAAACTTTGCAGAAAAATTCAGAGTGGGCCATATACTTTTTTTTGCAAAGTTTGGCAGGGTTCGTCCACGTGTAGTGAAGTTATAAGCCGCCCAAAAAGTGCTCTTCCTATGGAAACAGCAACTTAACCATGACTACATGGCCACTACCGTGGCCATGTAATATATATTACACAGCCACGGTAGTGGTTGTGTAGTTATTATTAAATTTATTAAATACTGTCTCGGAAGGTGAGTGTTAATGAGGCTGGGATGGGATGTGGCAGCAGGAAGTCAAAAAGTGGTGTTTTTTTGTCACCAAGTCATACGGTAAATTGGAAGTTGTTGCTCAATATAATGTCCGTAAAGTACAGGCGAAGAATTATTGTGTCTGTGTTACAATGTATTTAAAATAATATGGCAGTCAGACTGGCGCCCTAGAGTTTGAAATCTGAGGCAGCCACGTGCAGTGTTTGATGGAAACAGCGGGTCTGCACATGAATTGGAGTACCAGTTCTCATTAATACATTGAGACATGTTGTTGCAAAGTCAGAATGTATTTGGATTCTGAGTGAAGGTCACTTGCTTTGCTTTTTTGTTTGCAAGCTCAGTGGGCCCACGCATCCGACTTAACCCATAAGGGTCAATTGTTTTTTGACCTTGAGCGAAAGGGAACATTCAGTAAGAATGCAGGGAGTGAAAGTTTGCAAAAAAGACCATTTGATAAGGTTATGCATTCAAAACGTTTGTAAGGCACATGTAATATCAGTTAATGAAGATTCTTTGGTGCAAGCACATTGCTGTTTGAGTTTCACGAAGACAATGGAGACGGTCAATATCGTGTAAGTTTGCTTTTGACGACTGTACACCAGAACGAGATTCAATTTTTTACTACCTGAACATTAATTTTGGCAGTGTAACTGAAGTATTATCTTTCTGTGTAGTTGTCATTTTTTTTAGTTATGGAGAGTGCAGATTCTCAGCGTTTGTAGGCTATCACTAGATTCACCCATGTTCAACGCTAATATTTCTTTAAAATGTCATGTATGACCACATCAATTTGTGTATCAGTTTCCACATTCTTTTTGCCTTTTTGGAAATTGTTTGCTAAAGGTTGGGTACTGATACGTATTGTCTGTTATGTTTTCCAAATAGCTACATGCTGCCTTACTGCAATTGCTATGGATTCCAGATGCCAAGTGATGGATTTTTCGCACGCTAGATGCACATAATCGTGACCGGCTGCCTAACCATGACTGTTTTGTGGGACGATCGCGCAGGACCCATTTGTCCGTACGCTGCAGTGGCAATTAGGATTAACATAACATCTTTTATGGTGGTCTAGGCCAAAGTTCTTGCCGACGGCCTGGAATTCACTGTGCAACCTAAGCGGTTGCTTTATCAAAAATGAATACTTTGTGTATGGGAAATACACCGTGTGCCTCACGACAGAACCGAAGAAACAAAGTTACAATTTGACTTCACATGGGAATAGTCTGAGGGTCTCGGAAAGTTTTTTGTGAAATAAAAGTACTTTACAAATTGTAAAGTGTTAATGTTTTCTTTTAAAAAACAGTTTATTATTTCAAAATGTGATGTGCTGCATTGTAAATCGCTGTGTGTTCATTTTCAGGTTCTGTGTGACGGCACGTAGGTGCTTATGGGCGCATTTGGTAATATGTTAATATGGTGGCCATCTTGGAAAAGGATTTTGTTTCCTAAACTGCGACACCACAGGCGTCCTGGTTTAGGATGAAAAATCCTCTTTTTTAGTAGCAGGGGTTACTGCTTTGGAAATCTAGATTGTTAATGGCATTCATCCCCCATTTTAAGGGTGGAAGGGGGGTAGTGATCCGGAGATCTCATTATGATATGATATGGTATTTGTAACGGGCCTATACACAAGTGTTTCAAGGCGCGACGAGGCGGAGGGGGAACAAAGGGAGACAGGCAACGATCCTACTAGGCCAGGTAACATTCAGATCACGTAAGTGCAAGGGTAGAGGGGAAGGGAAAAGTGCAAGGGGGAAAGGGGGAGGGGAAGTGCAGTACAGGGTTAGTAGGTTACAAGACAAATAATAAGGGCCAGCTGGTGGCAAGTGCAAGGTAAGTGCAGACAAGTGCTGGGAAGGGGGGCTGTAGGGATACAGAGACAGTCCCGCAGTGCAGGGGTTGCGAGGGAGGCAGTGCAGTGGAGAGGAGAGTGGCTGGGCCAAGGACCGAGATCGGTGAGTGGCCCAGTTGCAGATTCAGTGCAGTTTCAGTAATTTTAGCAGGGGAGAGGGGGAGAGAAAGCAGAGGCAAAGAGGAAGGTTTTGAGGTGCTTGCTGAACCGGAGATGGTTCTCCTCAAGTTTTAGTGAGGCAGGAAGGCTGTTCCAGAGGGAGGCCCCTGCTGTGGAGAGAGATCTACCCCCAACTCGTTGCTTGGAGAAGTGGCTGACCCTGAGGGAGATGGAGGCAGATGAGCGAAGAGCTCGAGAAGGAAGATATTTAGGAAGAGAGAGTTGAAGGTATTTTGGCCCAAGGCTCCAGATGGCCTTGTGGACAATGCAGAGGGTTTTGAACTTAATCCTCGCAGCCACTGGGAGCCAGTGTAGTGATTTCAGTCCTGGAGAGATACGGTCCTTGGGCTTGAGGCCAAGGACAAGTCTCGCTGTCCTGTTCTGGATGAGTTGCAAAGGGCGGAGAGTAGAGGCAGGCAGATTTAGATAGAGGCTGTTACAGTAGTCCAGCTTTGAGAAAATCAGGGCTCTAGAGACAGTGAGCTTCTGGGGGAAGGAGAGGAAAGGAAGGATACTTCTGAGGAGGTGTAGCTGGTAGTGTGACTTCTTAGAGACGTCAGATATGTGAGGAGAGAAAGAGAGTGTGGAGTCGAAGATGACCCTGAGGTTTTTTGCCTTACAGGTAGGAGCAGGAAGAGGGCTGAAAGAGGCCGGGCAGAGAGCTGCAGGGAAGGAGGGAGTGGGTGTGCCGATGAGTAGAATCTCAGTCTTACTGGCATTAAGGCAGAGGTCGTTGGCGGCACACCATTCGTGGATAGCAGAAAGACATTCAGAGATGAGGGAAGGAGAAGAGGAGGCCAAGGGTAGCCTGAAAATGAGCTGGGTATCATCCGCATAGCAATGAAAGTTGGGGCAGAGAGCGGCGATGCAGTGGGCAAGAAGTGCCAGATACTGGTTGAACAGCCAGGGAGAGAGGTTAGATCCCTGGGGGACACCACAGGTAGAGAAAAAGATGTCAGAGAGGAAGGACCCCAGTTGGACCTTGGAGGGTCGATTGGAGAGGAAAGAGGTCAGCCACGCCAGAGCCTGACCAGTGATACCCAGGTCATCACGGAGACGGTTGAGCAGGATGGCATGGTTGACAGTATCAAAGGCAGAAGAGAGATCAAGCAAAATGAGAACACATGGAATGTTAGAGTCAAGGTTCGAGAGCAGGTCCTCACGGATGATCAGGAGAGCAGTTTCCGTGCTTCTGGCAGCTCTGAAGCCGGACTGATGGTCATGAAGACTACCAACAGATTCAGCATGGAGATTAAGCTGGGAGATGGCCAGTTTCTCCAGGAGCTTGCCCAGGAAGGAAGTGATAGAGATTGGGCGATATTTAGCCGGGCAGGAGGGGTCGGAAGAGGGTTTCTTAAGAAGGGGGTGCACAAGGGAGTGCTTGAGGGGGGATGGGAAGACTCCGGAGGTGAAGGAGTGATTGCAGAAGTCAGCCAGGTCAGGAGCTAAGGAGTCAATGTGGTCCGTGATAGTTTTGGAGGAACAGGGGTGGACCTGTTTTGACGAGACTTTCACAGATCGGACTTGTCTCGAAACCTCATAAGCAAAAAAAGGGGAAAGGCAGAGAAGGAGGGAGGAGGGGTGGCTGCAGAAGGGCCAGAGTAAGAGCAGGGAATAGAGGGGGTGAGGTGATAGGAGGAGAGTGAAGACAGGATATCCTGAGTTTTTTAAATGAAGTGAAAGAGAGGCCAGTGCCATGCAGAGGGCCTGGGAGCGGACAGGAGAGGTGGAGACTGCAGCAGCGTTGGCCAGCTCCTTGCATATTTTAAAAAGTTCAGCCGAATTCTTAGATGCCGCAGAGATGCGGGCTTGGATAAGGGCTCTCTTCTTGGTGAGAACGTAGAGCTGGTATTGCCTTTGGAGCAGGCGGCAGGCCAGTTTGTCAGAGGATGAACATGAAGCACACCATTTCCTCTCTGCCACCATGCACTTGCGTTTAAGGGTGACGAGATCCGAGTCATACCAGGAGTTACATTTGGCTTTGGGCTTCAGGCAGATTCTCATGACAGGGGCAAGGATATCAAGAGTATCCGATATAGCAGAGTGGAGAGTGGAGAGGGCTGTGTCAGGGTGGGAGTCAGCGAAGGGGGAGGGTGGGGCGAGAAGGTGGCAGCGAAAGCCTCAACTGACATGCGCTTCATGGGTCGGATGACCGAGAAGGAGGGTGGCATAGATGAGGGTGGCTTTGCCTGTGGGGTAGGGAAGGTGAGGTGGGAGGAAAGGAGAAAGCGATCACTTCAGGAGGGAGGAGTGCAGAGAGGGACTGAGAGGGGAGGGTCTGAAGAGATCAGAGCATCAAGAGTGTGCCCTGCAGAAAAAGTTGGCCCAGACGGGAGAATAGAGAGTGAGAGAGAGTCGCAGAGGTCGCGAAAGAGTCCAGAGGGGGGACAGGAGGCATCCAGGTGGATGTTGAAGTCTCCAAGAAAGAGGAGTTGAGTGGTTGTGGAAAGGAGTGAGGAGAGGGCCGCCCACTCAGAGAGGAAGGAGGAAATTTGAACAGGTGGCTGATAGATAGTAGCCACGGTAAGGGAATGACTAGGAGAGAGAGAGAGAGTCAGCAGACAAGGCATTCAAAAGAGGAGTAGGTCTGCGTAGAAGTGACGGTGGCAGGAATCCACTCAGGGAAGATAAGGGCCACACCCCCCCAGCACGGTCAAGTAGGCAGCTGGAGCTGAGGCTGCCGGTCACGGCCCCCATGGCAACAAAGTCCGGGACCACAGGGCGCCTGCGCATGTACACCACAGAGACACTACATCTCTGCACATGCACAGAGGCGCACCAGCACACAGCTCCAGTCTACACTCAGAGACGGACGCACAGCTGACTCTCTGCATAGCATGCCAAGCTGATACCGCTCCTTTCTATGCTTCAGACCCACCGGCCGATGCAAATAGGATCTGACTCATCAGGATCCATCCCACAGGGACCAGCACTCCTATGCTGTTCCACTCAGCCATCAAGGTACACACGCTGTGCATTTTTCTGTACACTTATGTATTAACCTTACCCCTCAGTTCCAGCAATGTGCGCCCCATCTCACTGGGATCCCTGTCCCTCTTTTCTACTCCCTATTCCCACAGGCTACCACAGACAGCCTGACTCATCATCACCAGCATCACACCTTCCTATGAGCTGCATTTTCTACCAATCCAAACCTGCAACCACAACCAGCATTACCCAAGCTTAGTCTACTGGGTCCAAGGACCTTCCCACAAATATCCTTTCATGCGGATGCTCTCACCTCTTTAAAGGGAGCCCTGTTTTTAACCTCCTTACCTCCCACTCTAGGTATTATCCAACCTTTGGACATAATCTAAATACACCCCCATATTTTTTTTCTTTCACAGGGAGACCGGTTTACACTTGGCCCCAGAAGAAGGCTCTAACACTACCTAGCCGAAACTTCCAAGGTCACTGTGTTCATGCCGGAACAACTGTGAACGTTGACCATCAGAACCACCACTACTTCTAGTTTGACTTCTAGTTTGACGTCGACCATTCATTTGGTTATCCCTCTTAAGCAAGGTTACAACAGACCCTATTTTTAAGGTCTTATTTCCACTCTAAAGAAGACCAGCCCAACAGTTCTTTGGACACCAGTTTGCCATCAGATGAACAATACCTTTATATCTCTTAAAAACGTGTGTCTTTTCGGGTGATACCTGTACACCTTTAACACCAATGACTTACACTCACTGCATTTGATGTATTCTCTGAATATGCGTGTGGACTAATATGAAGTAATATTTAACCATACTATGTATATGTTAGTGGATACCACACAATTGTCTTTGTGTACTTTGTATTTATCCCCACAGGACATTTTTTGATTTATTCATTTGATTTAAAAAGTGTCTCATTCACTGTACTTCTTGACACAATTGCTTATGCACCTTTGTGGATTGTTTATGACAGAACACTCGAGAAACCTGTGACCCACTTGATTTAAAGTCTTTTCTGTTTAAATTTTCCTTTGATAAACCTACATGTGTAACCAAATTTAAAAAGGCTACTACAGTTAAAGTCCAGAAATTTGGATCATTCCTTTTTCAGTAAATACATATTCTTTAATGGCTTACTGTTGATCTCTGGAGGTCTTGACATTTTCATTGCAATAAATAACTGCAGGTGCAAATATTTGAGGACAGGACTACCCCTCGTATACAGCCTTATGCCAGCCTTTTTTGTCCTGCCCTAACCTAGGCTGTCCATTATGTTACAAATACAGGTTAAGTGGCAGTTACTCTGTTTATATGCATTCAGAGTTGTACATGTACTGTGCAGAAAATATGCGTACCTGTAGATTGTATTCATGCATGTGGATATGCATGCAGCTGCAAGTAGAAATCTTGGAGACTTGTAGAGTAGTTTTTGTAGTAGGTGCTTTCCAATGATATGAGACTTGTACTCAGAGTGATGAACAGTACATTTGAAGTGCGGAACTCTGACGATGGAATTAGATGTAGAGGTCTTGGATGTGATTGGTGGATGGTTGTTTGACTGCCCACGGGCAAGGTGTGCCACATCCAGGGTTTTCCAGCAAATCCAGCATGGAAAGGGGACTGTAGCGATCAGCCAATCCGATGTTGAGGTTGTGGATTTGTGTGTAAAGAGACTGTGTGTAGTGAAGATGGCAGAGGTGGAAAAAGTCAGGGTGTTGGTGCTTGGAGATATGTTTGTGCATGGTTTATAGCAGTATGCTTAATGCAGGCATGTGGCAAACAATTTTGATGTTAAACGAGTGGAGGTGGTGTGGAGCACTGTGTCTGATTGCAATGTACAGGGAATTGTACACGTTTTTGAAGATATCAGCAGGATGAACAGTCCCCATGTGGTAGTGTTGCACTATGGTACTTTCCATTTGGGCTATGTCAGTGCCCCTACTCTGTTGGCAAATTTTGAATTTTGAACACTTGGTTCAAGCAGTAATGAATATCCTTCCAAATACCAAAGCATTTTTTTTTTCTGGATTAGTACCTAAGGCAATATGGGACAATAGTTTTGTTTTGTGTCCTCAGCAAAACATTGCTAGGTGTGCAATCAACCGAGGCATGTGTGCTTTCATGCTTAGAGCTGGTATGTTCGTCTGTAATAATGAGAATATTGATTCCAGTAATACAGTTTATTTTAATGAAGATGGAATCTCTTTATCTTTTATGGGAAATGCCATGCTTTTTTGGAATGTAAGGGTTGCTTTGGAGAAGGTTATGTGAAGATTTTAGGAGTATAAAAAAATAAAAATATAAAATAACATGTGTCTGTCAAGCATCTGTAAAAAAAACAAAAAAAACAGCTCTTTTCAGAGCCAACCTCAAAGGGAAAATGGGGCACACTATTTAAATTTTCATTCACCACGCTCAGATTTTCGATATGTCAGTGGACATGGCGGTAGTCCGCAAACAGTGCATATTACATACACGGATTTTGGGATGGAGAGGAATGCAAATGAGAATGAGCAGAGCAAGGGATTGGTCAGTAAAGTTTACTGGGTGTGTTGTGTAAGGAGAGAGTTTGTCAGAAAGTATTTTTCCAGCGAGAAGAACAGATAGCTATGGCTGTGTGTTTCAGAAAACAGATAATCTGGATATTGGGAGACTCATGGATACATTGGTTGGAGGTGCATGCAGAATGTTGTGGAGTAGCTGCAGATCTTGGATTCCCATAAGTGGAAGTGCACTGGCATGGAGTGCATGGAATGAAGTGGCTGGACTTGATACCTTTCTGTGATATTTTAAAGAACGAGCATCATCCCGACATAATTATAATTCATTGTGGAGGAAACAGTTTAAGACATGTGTCTGGAATTGTATTGCAATTTGCAATGAAAGAAGGACTTGGTCATGGACATGTTTCCAAATTCCCACATAATTGTTTCTCGTATTGCACCAAGACAAATGTGGCTGCGTTCTTCTACATTTGGTCCACAAATGGAGAAAGCGAGGTACAATGTCAATAAGGCTGTTTGTGCCTTTCTAAGAGATGTTGGCATGTCCTCTTTTCACAATGAAAATATTATTTTTTGTAGCACATACATTTTTCGCAGAGATGGAGTCCATCTTACTTGCTGGCAATCAGATTTTTCTGAGAAATGTACAAAATTCATTGCGACCTTTTTGGTATTACAGTCATCTATTTTGCAGTAGATGTTGATGATTTCAAGTTTTTCAAACACACACAAACACCAACAAAAGGCTCTTTTCTGAGCCACCACTTCCTCCCAGAGAAAAGTGCATTGGTTTTGCTAGGGCTGCACCCCAAAATTTTATATGTCCTAGGACTTCTAACAAATGCACAGGGCCCTGCACTGTTTATTTGCCACTTCTATTTTTAAACTGTGAAAGGCGGCTCTGAAAAGAGCCTTTTTTGGGGGGATTTTTGTTGCTTTATATTTTTTGTTTGTTTTTTACACACAACACACTAGGAGAGGAGGGGAAAGGAGGGTAAGGAAGGGACGCCAACCACAGGGATAAGAAAGGGCAGGTGGAGAGAGGAAGATATAGGGTGGGCCTTACTTAGGTAGGTAGCAGGTCTTCTTTTGCTCCATGACCACAGTCTCGAAAGCACTTCGAAGACACTCCCCCTACAAAGTACTGTGTCGCAGTACATACACAATATTGTGACCCTCAAAAAGTAAGGGTCAACAGCTTCGTGAATAGCCTGTGAGGCAGCTGGAGGTATGCACTCTCCCACAGGAGTGTCTCTTGTGGTGAGAGGAGCGGAAACGGAGCATGTGGTAGAGGAACTCAACCTACTACGTTCATCACAAGGTACAACCTTGAGAACGGGCCACCGTGGAACGACCTCAGGTGTAGCTGCATGGATGTCGTACCAAAGCTGTACAAACCACGTCCCCATGACTCAGCACCATTTTGCACTGGTTGCAGGTGACCTTGTTCGCATGTGCTTTTGGTATGTTACCATGAATAGTAAACAACAGCCACACCCAAGACTCCCGGCAGGTGCTGGTGGTAGGGACTTCCACTACCTCATCCTCTTCATCCTCTTCATCCTCGTCCCCTACATCCCCACACCTGTTCCCCTCTGGAGGCCCTTGGGGAGGTGGTGGTGGTGGAGGGGTTGGGGGTGGTGCTGAGGCAGATGTAGCAACAGCAGCCATGGATGCCATCAGGGTTGATGAGATAATTTCAGCAAGAGCAGCAAAGGCAGCAAAAGTAAATTTGCAATAGCCAGATGCAGAATGAAGATCAGCTCCGGGCTGTGGCCTTTTATAGGGGCGGAGGGGTGCACTTCGCGCACAATCGAACACCCCAAAATGGTTCAAAAAGTTCCAAAAAGTATGTGGAAAGCCAGGGTCATTGTCTGGAACATATGCAATGGTGAATTTGTACTGTAAAATACTTTGGATTGTCTGAAAAAGTGCTTTTAAAATGTTCGGGAACCGGACAGTGTCCGCAAATCAGGACACATGCTCAGTGTGGGTGCGGTCACATGATGACGTCGGGAACACGTCCGCGAAGGGAACTGGTGTCCACAACACACCAAATGCGCAGGAATGGTTGTGCGTATGTGCACGGGTATTCTACGGACAGTGTTTGGGTCCTCAAACAAATTAAAAGTCCAACTCAAGTGAGATGGATAGTTACGGACACACTCGATGTTCATAGGATTTATGGGTGTGGTGCGCATCTGCGTAGATGTTCTACAGACTGAACGGACAGGTATAGTATCCTTAGGACATCTCCATTTTGTTTAATTACGGACATCACAGATACCGTGCGTGATCTAAGAACAGTTTCATTTTGGTTGTGTACAGTACGGACAGGTATAGTGCCCTTAGGACACCTCCATTTTGTTCACTTATGGATATTCTGGACACCGGGTGTGTTCTAAGAACAGTTCCATCTTGCTTGCAAACGGTACAGACAAGTATAGTGTCCTTAGGACACTCCCACTTTGCTAATTACGGACATTCCGGACACCGGGTCTGTTCTAAGAACAGTTCCATCTTGGTTGCGAACAGTACAGACAGGTATAATGTCCTTAGGACACCCCCATTTTGGTCAATTACGGACATCCCGGACATCCGTGCTGTCCGCGGACATCGCAACTGCCTTATGAAATAAGACACAAAAGATTGAATTAAAAGACACATCATATTTTTTTAAATTATATACAGATACAAAATTTATGAAAGAGAGGGGGAAGCAGAAACTGACACAAATACAGGGGAACTAGGGGTTTGGAGAGCATGGATGCGAGGAGATTAAGGGATTGAAGTCTCATCAAAATGTTTTTCTTGGTGTTGAGGGTTTGGGGATAGTTCACTGGGACATTGCGAGGGCGACAGGTGCATGTGGGACAATGATATTTAATGTTTTCTTTTATTTGGTCTTCCACAAAATGTTTCAAAAGATTAAAATTTGCCATAAGCATGTCCATTTTTTGTTCCATGCGCTGCAGAGTATTTTCTAATGTCTCTTTTGGTGTATTATTTTCAATGTTTGTATGGTCTGTTAAAAAAATATATATGTTAAGTGCACATAAAGTAATGATTATTAATTTGCTTATAAAGAGTAGTGTCTACCATAAGTATCACTGTCTTCAGACATTTCCTCACGTGGAAAATTTTCCTCAAGCCATTCCAAAGTACTGGACATTTCTGTGTAAAAAAAAAAAAATATATGACTTTTTGTGTACCTAATACAGAAAGTTTAGAAATATATAAGAAAAATGAAGTTTACTTACTAGTTTCTGGTAAATTGTGTCCTTACTGTTGTGTAGGTCTGTTGTTGCTCCTAGCTGTGCAGTTTCTGTGAGGTAATTATTTTGGAAGCATATCTTTTTTGTTTTGGTATATTCCATTTTAGTACATATGCTATTTAAATGGACGGTTGATGTGTTACATAAATAGGTATCACTGTTTATTTATTATTATATATAATGTGTTTGTGTGCTGCTTTTTGAACTGGTTCAGTGTATATATGGCAGGATAGAACAATTTATGATACCCCCTGAGTTTTTGGGTAGAGTTGCTGTTGTCTGTGTCCGTCCGCGGACATACGCACAGTCCGCGGACATCAAAATCACTAGCTGGAGGTTCAGTAAGTTGTATCTTATATGTACATAAAGTAAGGGAATCCTAGTAAACATCTATCAAATTCAGTAAAATAAAATGTTATAAAGGGAGGTTATGGTTAAGTTGCGCTACTAAAAGCCTATGAAATTCAGTAAAAAAACATTGTTAAAGGGACGTTATGGTTAAGTTGGACTAATAAAAACCTATGAAATTTAAAGAAAAATAAACATTATGGTTCCAAGTAAAACCGCAAACCCCTAAAATTTGCCAATTATGGTAAGCTAAGCAACCATAACTCGTGCGACCACCGTGGAATGCTAAGACTAACACCCAGGACATCAAAGATGACATCACATATGTCATTGGTGACATCACTGATGACATCACAAGTGAAATACATTTTGATGAAAAGTCTCTACAAGGAGTTGTGTTTATATTGTTGATAACTAGATGTCATGAGTGATCGGGAGACCTATCATGACTTACGTAATCTATTAAAGAATGTACTCTTCTAATATCATTGTATTGGAGTGTTATCAAAACTCCTATTTATCTTAAAATGGCATCGGCTAATGCCATCCCTCCTCCCCAAGAGCCACCACCACTGCTGTAATCAAGGAGCATGAGAAACAGTGCCCCCTAACTTAGAAATAACACACACGCAACATTTTCCCTTGTCCACCTACCCATTCATATTAGTGTTTGGTTGCTCTTCCCTCATTTCCCCCCCCACCTTTCGTTCTCAGCTCTCCTGCCAAAACAAATACATCCAAAAACAACAAACAACATGTTCCTTTAGGAACCACCTTTCACAGTTAAAAAATAGAACTAACAAAAAAAATGTATAGACCATCTACTTTATATTTCTCATTAAAGTACATAGACTAAATAAGATTTTCCCACATTACCATTTGCATTTTGTGTTATGCTAATGGGAATATTGTGGCATTCATCCTGTGTTCCAGGGACTGGAACGGTGGATACCATCCCAGCAGCCCAAGTTATCAGCGTTCCAGTGTAGGAAGGAAAATCCTTTTCCAGGATGGCCACCATGCAAAGGGAAGGTGAGGGTTCCATACAGGGCCCCTCTTCGCTTTCCATAGCAGCCTGCAGAAGGCAAAAAGAGAGCCCTATGACCATATTACCACAAGCACATTTTTCTCCCCTTTTGAATCTATCCTAATTTCGAATAACTTTACCACGAAGACAGTCCCAGGTGGACATGGCCACTTTAATCCTATATTTTATCACTTGTGGTCATGGCCAGTAGCCAGATTGTCTGGATCATGTCCTTATTCCATGACCCGGACAATCTGGCCACTGCCCATGGCCACAGGTTACCCCTCAGTCACTAAAGGTATACCGTTATTTTTTGTAGCTACATTATGACACTTGTCAAATAATAAAACACTGGCACATTTGCAAAACCATGCTTGTAGGTCCTTGCCAATGCTCCTTACAGAAATAAATATTCTGGAAATCCACCCATGTTTTATTTTTTCAAAAGTGTCAAATGTTTGCACATACAATTGTCATATAACCTAGCTCCCACTTGACAAAATCCATTCATGCTTTACGAAAACATCTAAATCTAGATCTATAATCTTTTTGCAAAACTTTGTATAGATTTGTCAAATGGCACCACATTTATAAGCCTTTACATTATTTTGGGACCCCTCTCTAATTTTGCCCACTCTTCACAAAATCCTACCAAACCTCGGAAAAACATTCATATCTAAATGTATTATCAGTTTCCGAAATTAAGTGAGGATTTGTCAAATGGCTCCTCATTTATAAGCCTTTACATTATTTTGGGACCCCCCTCTAATTTTGCCCCCTCATGACAGAATCCCACCCAACGTAGCATACTAACTCAGAATCAGCCCAGGAATATACTTGCAAAATTTCATGCAGTTCCATTAAGTGGCGCCAAAGTTATAAGCCATCCAAGAACTGCATTTCACGAACCCTGTAATGCTAAGGTGTTGGCGAACTTTCACAGGACTCTTCGCGAACATCAGGACTGTTCACGGACTTCTGCGGCAAAAAACACCCGTTTTTTTTGCTTCTTGCTACCATATCCCAACCCATCCTCATCACCCCTCAAATCCCCAGAGATTATTTGATAAGTTTGACAAGTGGAATGCTGTGTTTTTTCATACGTTTTTACCGCAATGTCCGTGGACATCGACCACTGTCCACAAATCGAAGATGGCAGGTGTTTCCAAAAATATGATGCACTTCACGCTCCACACCATCCAATCAGCGAACACGTCACATGTCCATGGAAATGGCGCAAGCCGATTAGCCAATCAGGGCACTGTCCGCGGAGCGAACAGCGAAGTGTGTCCACGGACCGGGCACAAATATCGCAAATTTTTTGTGACCTACATTTTGGTCATTTTTTAAAAAACTACTGGACGGGTTTTCACCAAATTTACAAAAGCACGCTTTTGGGACCAAGCCACTGCTCCTGCTGCAAATTTGGTGAAAATTCGTCCAGCAGTTTGGGCTGTAGGTGTGAGCAAACTTTTTTCCCCAGTCAGTATATGGCGAAAAAAAGAAATGTTGGGACCCCCCTATAACTTTGCCCCCCCCGGACCAAACCTCACCAAACTTTGCAAACGAATTCAGAGTGAGCCATATACTTATTTTGTAAAGTTTGGTGAGGATTCGTCCAGGGGGGGCAAAGTTATAGGGGGGTCCCAAAATTTATTTTTTCCCATAGAGTCAATGGGGGAAAAACTTTGCTCACGCCTACAGCTCAAACCGCTGGATGGATTTTCACTAGATTTGCGGCAGGAGCAGTGGCTTGGACCCGGAAGCGTGCTTTTGTTAATTTGGAGGAAATCTGTCCAGTAGTTTTTTTAAAACGACCAAAAAGTAGGTCTCCAAAAATTAGTGATATCTATGCCAGCTCTGTGGACACAT
This sequence comes from Ambystoma mexicanum, assembly GCF_040938575.1. Lineage (NCBI taxonomy): Eukaryota > Metazoa > Chordata > Amphibia > Caudata > Ambystomatidae > Ambystoma > Ambystoma mexicanum. The sequence goes on from NC_090934.1 coordinate 501,003,954, forward strand.
TTCCCTGTTCCTTCCGCGGACAGGACACCGATTGGTTAATTGGCTTGCATCATGTCTGCAGACATGCAACGTGTTCGCTGATTGGCTGGGGTGAGGTGAGTCACATTGTTTCAATGCGCCTGCCATCTTGGATCCACGGACATCCGCAGACAGCGCAGCATCGAACAGAGGAAAAATGCAATTTAGGGGAGTGTGTTGGTGTGTAAAAGTGCTTGGGGAGGGTGGGGGAGTAAGAGATGGATCAAATGCTGTATTTGTTAAGGTGGCAGATGCCCCTGATGTGTTGTCTTTGAAAGATATTGATCAACAGCTTCTTTTATCATTTGCAAGGTAAGTGGTGGCATTTTGTGTTCCACAGAAGTAGGCTGTGTGGTTGAAGTATTGGTTGAGGAAGTTGAGGTCGAGATAAGACAGTCTACTACTTGCTAAGAAAGGAGCAACCTTATTGAGACCATTGTGTTGGTTGGATTCGGTGTGGTGGCACATGGAGGTGGTCCCGTAGGAGTACTGTCCAGGTAGCCTGCTACTGAGTACAGTGTTGCACTCAGTGTGTTTCACTTTTGTAGCTTTAGACTTTGGTACATTCCCAACAGTGGTAAAGAACTGCCACGCCCTTGATTCTCTCTGGGTGCTAGAGGTATGCACTTCCTCTACCTTATCTTCCTAGTCCTCTTCATTGTCTTTTGAAGTAATGTGATTCTTTTGTTGTGTAGGTCCTCGATCTGGTGGGAGTTTTCGCAATAGCTGATGCCATTTTTAAAATAAATAGCAGTTTTACTAATATTCTTCCAAGTATGTGCTGTGTGCTAGATAGTTAATGGACAATGAGTAACAATAGGTGTAGGATCTGTGCAAGAGTACATTTTGAGCTTCAAAGTTTCAAGATCAGCTGAAAATGCAGTTATGAACTGTTTGTGAAGCACAGACCCATTTGCAAACTGCCCCCTGCTCCTGCCTTCTGCCCTTCACACTGACCTTCCTCCATGGGCTCACCCCTTTCTCCTTTTTCTGAAGCCAGAAACCTTGCAGTCATCTTTGACACCTCCCTCTCCTCCTTCCCTCATACTCAGGACATTGCCAAGAATTCCCACTTTCAGCTCTTCCTTCTCAAAGGAAGTCTACCTTTTCTCACCTTCCCCCAAAAGCTCAATGTTACCCACGACCTGGGCCTCTCACGGCTTGATTATTGCAATAGCCTCCTCCTGAATCTACCATCTTCCACTCTGCAATCCAGGGACTGCATATCTCCTGCCCTAAATAGTCTTCACTGGCTCCCGGTTGCTTTACGGAATACATTAAAATCCCTCTGTATCATCCACAAGGCTGTATGGGGCCAGGCACAACACTATTTGCAACTCTCTCTTACTAAATATTCTTGATCTAGACCTCTGCGTTCCTCTGGCATCAACTCTTTGTGAGTAAAGCGGTTTGCTAAACAGAGGGCAGGAGGTCGATTGCTTTCCTCTGCTGGCTCCCTTCTATTGAACAGCCTCCCCCTCCCTCTGCGGCTTGCGCAGGATTTCTTAAATTACTCAAGACTTTCCTCTTAACCTCCCCCCACCCCTTTGCTCTTCTAATTTCACAGTTGCTCTGAATGGTGTCCATGCCCCCGACTTCCCACACCAAATCGCCACCAGCACCTGTCTATCCTCAGCACATGCCTCAGCACCACATCCATCCTGGAGGCTCACACTTACCATACCTTGCACTTCACCTGTTTATCAATCACAAGCACCCCAGCACTTATCCCCACTGCCCCCTCCTTTATGCACTTGCACGTTCTGAATACTCCAAAGACATAGTAGGTTCGGCCTTTTTTGCCCTCCACTATATTTATTATATCTATGTATATAATGTGCCTCTTTCCCATGTCCCCACCCTGATGCCCTGTGGATGCTTAAAAACAGAATGTACTTACTATATAAGCACCTAACAAGTGAACAATAAATAAACAATAAATACATTCGAACCTACTGCTTCGACCATGCTGCATGTCCCAATAAGGAAATGACAATACCCATTTCTCCTTGCTGACGGCCAGGCCCATTGACCACACACCAATGTTATATGACTGTTTTGTGTACTTACATTATCACACTTTCAACAAAATAAACATAGAACATATTTGCAAATCCACGCTTTCAAGTTCTTGCTGACCCTCGTTAAAGAAGCAATTGTCATTCATCCTTTCCATTTTCCCTCCCTCCCTCCCTCCCTCCCTCCCTCCCTCCCTCCCTCCCTCCCTCCCTCCCTCCCTCCCTCCCTCCCTCCCTCCCTCCCTCCCTCCCTCCCTTCCTTCCTTCCTTCCTTCCTTCCTTCCTTCCTTCCTTCCTTCCTTCCTTCCTTCCTTCCTTCCTTCCTTCCTTCCTTCCTTCCTTCCTTCCTTCCTTCCTTCCTTCCTTCCTTCCTTCCTTCCTTCCTTCCTTCCTTCCTTCCTTCCTTCCTTCCTTCATTCCCTGCCTATACAATCCGACCAAGCACCAATGATAACATGTTCATTGTTTGATATCGGACGACTTCAGTACTTTCCAAGGGGGTATTTTGATTACATATTTTGCAAATAATGCATTTGAAAACATATTTGCTAAATTCCATTGGTTAATACTTTTATAATAATTCATGAAATGCCCCTACTCTGGCCAGAAAAGTGGTCCATCTACAATCAAGGTCCAGCCACTAAGAGTTTTGCCCTATTACCTTATAGAACAGTCCAACTGTGCCCACCTTCTCTTCATTGCCTGTCTTCCTTCCCTCTTCTTCCTTTTTGCGTTATGATCAATTCCTCCTATAACCCCTTACTTCCTAGCTTTCCTTACTTTCTCTCCTACTTCGCTTTCTCCCCTTTTTCATTCCTCTGTTTTCTTCCTTCCCCCTTCCTTTCCTTGCTTTCTCTCATCCATTCCTTCTTTCTTTCCTTCCTCTTCTTCCACCCCTTGCACCCCTTACTTCCCGCCTTCCCTTCTCCTCCTTCCATTCATATCGTCTTTCCTCCCTGTCCTTCATTACTCCCTTACTTCCTCCCTTCCCTGCCCTTCCACGCACCTCGTCCTTCCTCCCCTTCCTTTCCTTATGCCTTCATTCCTCTCTATCCCTCACATATTCCTCCACTTCATCCATTCCTTTCTTCCCTTCCTTTCTCCTTTTCCCTTCCCTTCAATTCCTTCTTGCTTCTGATAATTTCTTCCCTTCATTTCTTCCTTCCCCTCTTTGCCCTTTACTTTCTTCTTTCCCCTTTCATTTGTCTTCCGTTTGTCCACCTCAACATTAATTTATTCTGGCTGTCTTATTTCCTTTCTTCTTTCCGTCTTCTTTCTTTCAATTTTCTCTTTGGACCTCAATCTTTCGTGTTGCACCCATACACACTATGGAGCTCATTTTGTATAGTGGTGTATGGAAAGCATAAAAGCCTTGAGTAAGGCTATACCCGCCTCGCCACATAGACATTCATTTGTATGGTGAAAAAGAGGGGCGAAACGCAACTTGCATTTCTGCCGGCTCCCTTCCTCTCTGCCAAACACATGCTCTAGCATTTGTGCCGGCATGGATTTTCATGTTTGCACAAATGCTGGGGATCCCTATGGAGTCTGCCAGCTTCATGCACCAGCATAAAGCTGGCAGACCCCATAGGGATCCAGTGTAGATGCTGCATGCCATGCGAGCATGTTGGGCAAGGTTTCATTGTAATTGTGAACACTGCTTACCATGCAAGCGTGGTTAGCAGCGTTCCCAAATTAAATGAATCCCTGCCTGACATGCGAGCATGGGAGCGTGATGGCTTTTGCCCTTCACGTTTGCACTCCACCATGCAAATTATGAACATTTGGTGGCAGGGAGCAACCCACGTGCATGTCAGCACGTCATGCTCCCTGACTGCCAAATTATATTATTGGAGAAAATTAGGTCCTATGACCTTATTATTCAGTAGATTGCTGTTCATACCACCCTAAAGTCACCTGTTGCAGAATGTCTACCTTTCACCATACATTTTGATTTTAGGCTCCGAAAGCTCAATACACCCACTGTTCTGGAATTGGTGGTGTTTCTCAGTTTAGGCCCCAGCTTGCGCTTTCTCGAAGACAGCACAGGCAGCAGAGGTGGAAGAGGTGGTGTTGTTCGTGTTCCTCTCAAGCTCATTATTCCGGGTGTGCCATTCCTAGTGGAGTAAGATTCGAAGACATGCCATGAGTTCTGTGGGAGAACAGCTAGACAACACCCCCAGAGTGTTGGAGACCAACCTACTCTTGCTTCTGGTGTCCGGTGCTTAGTGACACTCGCTCATGAGACACAAGGGGCATTTTGATTGCATCATTATTGAGACGTAAAAGGATGGGCTCCAAAAATTAAATGAGAAGTGCCCATCCTTTCTCGAGCCAGTAACTCGTCAAGGCAGTTATCGAACATCGAAAACGTAGCCTTCGTGGATGGCCAAAAATGACCATAGAATTTCCTTGTAAGCAGTAAATAAGCGTATTATTATTCTTATTATTCTTATTATTAGTAGTATTATTAGTATTATTAGTAGTAGTGGTATCAGGGTAGCCATTGAGTGCTGACCTAGCTTTGCGAAATAGCAGAGCCAATTGGAGAAGAATGGGGGCAAAATGCCACCTCACCAAATGCATGATGACACATTCTATCACAGGCCCTGCTCCAAGTGCAGGCACTGCCAATGACATATGGCAGGTGGGTAGAGGAGTGGCGGGATTTAACAGGGACATAGTCGATAAATGTAGGGCAAACTGGGACATTGCCTCTCCTCCTATGCACTTATAGATAAAGCATTGAGACTTTGGGCAAACAGATGAGAACATTCGTTTCTTGAAGCCTCCTCACAGCAAAAGCCCTGGAAGGAAGGACTAATGGCTGCTCCTGCGGTTTCGACGCAGAACTTCATGGATCCACGTTTTCCCTTTGGGGAACCGAGTTGTGATTAAGCCTTGCCTCACCACAGGAATCTAGGTCAATTATGAAAGCATGGCGTGCAATGTACATGCGCTTTAAGATATATTAGAGATGCATTGCATCTGCATGGGAGGGTAATAATGCAGAGGCAGTGGCAGTCAGCAGAATGTCTCCTGTGGGCCTAGGACGGCGTTCCAGAGCACAGATAAAACCCCGGCCACTAACAAACAAGCTCTCGACTGCGCTTCAGAACTGTTGACTCAAGACTGGGCTCAATTATTTGTTCTCTCACAGGAGGGACATAATTCCACTCCACTGTCTTTACAGCTAAGAAGGTGACAAGGAGTAAATGAGTTGGAGCTCACCGTAAACATATATTTTTTTTAGGTTGTTAGGTTAGCAGTATTTTTACAGTAATGTGACGTAAACGAATAAAGGGGAGCATTTAAAAGATGCATGTGTTAGTTCTGCATTGAAAGAGGTAATAAGGTCGTGCTAACAGAGCGCTGGTGCCATCTGGTAGTCACCATCCTGTCTGTTGCAGACAGGATGATTTGGCTGGTGCCAAAAAGGTGCGTGATGTAATCGAAGTACCACACTAAGGTAGTAGTTATAAGGATGTTTATTCGTTACATGTAGAAAGGTCCGTAGTCGATGAACCGGACATCCCACCTAGCCCCCAAGCCCAACTGTCTCTCTCCAAACCCTACAGGCCCAACATTCATAAAAGCATCGCCTCACACAGAGCAACCAGCGATGAGATCACTCCCAGCAACAAGACACAAACACAGCCAAAGCCACAACCCTCACAACCAAATACAACACACATCCCTCCGTACACCACCTCAAAACACAAAACCGAGACCACCTCAAAACACAAAACCCAGACCATTAACATATCACAACACACTTCCCTCCGTACACACAGCAAAGCAAAAACCCGTCCCCCAACACCAACATGTGTGGCCAGCAGGCATGAGCACCTGCATCCAGAGCTAAACCCCACATCAACTCCAACAAACACACTAACCCACACTACCCACCAAAACCTAACCACACAGCCCCCACCGCCCAAACCAAATCACCATACTCAACAACAAAACCGAAGAAAATGAGACCCAACACCCAGCACCCCGAGAAACCTGACAGCACTGGACCCCAAAAGAGATTAGGGACCGTGCACTAGAAATAACCATTGCAATGAGCTCAGAGCCCGACTGGCCAGCCTGAAAACCACAACAATCAACACCAACCGCAACAAACAAAAGCATGCGCCAAAACCCTCAGGCACCACCTGTGGCAACTCCCCCAGCACCACACTGCCCCGGGTTCAACCACCAACTCGGAAGAAGAAGAAAACAGAAAGTATGACCTACGCATGATCAACGCTCAGGGCCCGACCGGCCACACTGGAAACAACTGCCGCCACTAAACCCAAACCGCACAAATACGCCCACCTACTCTTAAAACCACCCAGCCACCCAAAGAGACCAGGGTATACCACATACCAATAGTGCAACAAAACATAAAATGAAAGAAATGTAATTAGTTAAAAAGCACAAAGTCAAATGTTCCCCAACATGTCCCGTCCATGAAAAGAAAACCTAGAGGGAAAAAAAAAAAGTTAGGATAACAGCAACAAAAATAGGCGTTGCACCAAAAGAAAGTACAGCCAGTTCCCATTGCCCACCCACAAGTCCACAGTCCCCCTACAATGGAGGAATAAACATTAATATATAAGATAATCACCCAAAAATTGGTAAAAAGCATGAAGACACACCCTCACATAAACACCAGGCCATGCCACGCACCCCACAGAACCCTAAGATACATCTAATGGGCCCAACAACACCACAAAGGCCACACACAGACGCACACACGCACCACATGAATGGCCTTCGACAACATACAAAGGATAGGCTACAGTTCAGACAAAGTGAGATACTACAACCAGTCACAAAATCCACCAGATCTGGATCAAATTCCTTCAACCGTTGCAGGATCCTCCAGCACCCATCTCAACAGTTACGAGACCCACCATTTGCTGAGTCACAAAAAGAACATAGAGATATACAGGCCCACTTGCTTCTCATGGCAGGTACCATGTCGAAACAATCCTGAAGACCAGATGTACCCCTCTTGGCAGCCCTGCGCACCATCATCACTTCTCCGTAAGTGACCCTGTTCACCAGACAGTCTGCAGTTACTTCCTGTCTGCCCGGATCTTGTTGTGCCAGAAGGACCCAGCAAAAAGCACCATCATCAAAGACACCACCACATAAATCACGTAAAGAGATGCACCCCAAACTGGATACCGAGACCTCCTCTGCACCGACAACCACCTGGGCCACGGTGGCACCCTCTGTATCACAGCAAGAAACTGACAACCCTTGCAACTCTAAGGGAACCGCTGTCAGAACTGAGGCGCCACAAAGATGCATGGCACCCCATACCTCTTCTTCACTGCACATCCCTGCAGAGCAGCCGCAGACAGTTTCATCATGACCTCAGGGCTCACTAGGCCACGCACCAACTGTCACAGTGCCGTCCAGCGCTGAGATGCCGTGAAGATCCACAGCGCCCCAAACCCCTTTGTCGCTGCCTATCCACACAGAGAAGCCACAACCAGCATCCTCATGACCTAAAAACCCACTAGGACACGCACCAACTATCGCGGTACCTTTCCGCACATGATACAACACCTGGACGTTCATCCGGACGCCCCTGATTTTCTGTGCCGCCGCTCCCTCGGCACTCCGTCAACACAAGCAGCTCATGGGAAATGCCAGATGACGATGTACCCTCCGCGCTGATGTTCATATTTATCCCGTGCAATGAGACAGCACAAAAGCACAGTCCTTGGGAAACGTCTCCTCAAATGGCTGCCCTCACTGATGCTAGGCCACCTTCTCTGTAGGCCCGGATGACTGACAGAGATGGGAACGCCGGGTCTTTTGTCAGCGCCGCCCAGCCATCTGACACCAACGCTTGGTGGGATGTATACTACGGAGGGCGTTGTAGGCCCTAATACGCAGCTGTACCCTTCCGCGACAGAATCCTTGTCGCCAGTGATGTAATCCAAGTACCACACTAAGGTAGTAGTTATAAGGATGTTTATTCGTTACATGTAGAAAAGTCCATAGTCGATGCACGGGCCATCCCGCCTAAACCCTCAAGCCCAACTTGAGGAGAACCATCTCCGGAAGCACCTCAAAACCTTCCTCTTTGCTTCTGCGTTCTCTCCCCCTCTCCCCTGCTAATTCTTGACTGAAACTGCACTGAATCTGCAACTGGGCCACTCTCACCGATCTCAGTCCTTTGCCCAGCCACTCTCCACTTGCACTAGCAACCCCTGCACTGCGGGACTGTTCTCTGTATCCCTACAGTCCCCTTCTCAACACTTGTTCTGCACTTACCTTGCACTTGTCACTAGCTGGCCATTTTATTTATTATTATTCTACTTGCCCTATACTGCACTTTCCCCCCTCCCTTTCCCCTTGCACTTTTCCCTTCCCTCTACCCATGGACATACGCGATCTGAATGACACCTGGCCGAGTAGGATCCCTGTCTGTCTTCCCTTTGTTCCCCCTCCCTGCCTCGTCGCGCCTTGAAAAACGTGTGTATAGGCGCGTTACAAATGCCATATCATATCATATCATAACCGTCTCTCTCCGAACCCTCTAGGCCCAAAATTCCTAAAAGCATCGACTCACCCAGAGCAACCAGCGATGACATCACCCCCAGCAACAAGACACAAACACGGCCACAGCCATAACCCTCACAACCAAATACAATAGTGTGCTTCGTGGGATTTGAATGAAATCTACACATCTGCAGTGTTGTGGTGTGTTTTTTTCAGCATCCTGAGCATTTCCATCTAGTGTCCTCTAGGTGTCATTTCAAATTATAAAACAAATTATATACTGGCAGCGTCCTTGAAGGAAACCTTTATTTTGCGGTATTCTTTTCTCGTTCAATAAAAGAAGACCACGTTCCACCAGCAGCCATACAATGGTGATATGCATTTACATCGTTGCCACAATACAGTGGCACTTAATACCGTAGTGCCAACAATCGTTAGCATGGGAACTACTGCGCTGGGTGGGTGTTACGGACATTAAGATGCAGAGTCGGGAGATACGTTATTGGGGAAATGGGAGTCTCCTCGTTAAATGAAAGGACAGAAGACCAACGTTGAATTGACATAAAGCACATCAGCACCACAACATTTTATGCCACTATATGTACTATAGAAAAGTCAACAGTGTTTACTTTTGCACATTAAAGCGAGTAAAATCCAGCGAGCGGGGTTAGAGGGGTCAAGAGGGGGGTCAATGATACTACATCAAGAGGCAGATGGCAGAGAGTGTGCAAGAGTAGCCGTTATTATTTTGAGAACAAGAAGGGCGAGAAATACAGGCCTTAGCAGAAAGGTGGGTAGGGTCGTAGAGAAGGACGAGTGAGTGGAAGATGATGGTGTCACCAAAGTCCCAGATAAAGATAATGGGCATTAAGCACAAGGGAAGGCCAAGGCACATTCAAAGAGAGAACAGCTTTCAGAGCTGTTCCATAACAGAAGCATTGTATGTGCAACTTGGTATGCTGTCATGTATGTGTGGGGGTAGCATGTGTGTGTGTGTGTGTGTGTGTGTGTGTGTGCCTGTGTATTTGAGTGTGCGACAGAACGAGATGAAGAGAGTGAGAGAGCGAGAGGGTCGTGAGTTATTATTGTCCTTTGCATCTTTATGTACATTGTGCGGCTTTGTGTGTGTGTTTTAGACAGGCTCTCTGAATGTGGGGGGTTTGAGTCATGGCTTGAAGAAGCCATCTCACATCATTATAGAACATATGCATGCTTGCCAGAGTCTATATGGTTATGAAGAGTGTGGGTGTTTGTAGTATGCCAGTGTGTGGGTGATGCACTTTTGAGGGGCAATGTGTATGTTAATGTTAAAGGAAATGTATACCGTGCACTATCGGCCCCGGAGTGGTCCCTGGGTGTTCTGATCGATCTGAAAGAAAAGGGGGTTGTTGGGTTACATTATTAGGATAAAGTTTGGAGAAAGTGCAAAGGAGCTTTGATTTTCTGTTGGCAGCTTCAGTTCGATTAACACTGTTCGCTGAACTTTTTGGTGTGGTATCCGGTCAGTATCTGTCGTGTGTTGTTGTGTAAGGCTATGTGTGGTTTGTTTGTTGTTGCAGTGTAGTGAAGTTTGTGCGGTTTGCTGTGGTTTTAGAGGTTTGGTTGTGTTTAGTTAGAGTTTGAGAGGTGAATGCAGAGGGGTGAGGTTTTAATAGGGTTTGTTATTAGCATTGTTGTCTGAAGAGATACACACTTATTTTGTGGGTCTTCTCTCAGTGTGACTCAGGTAATGTTCACAATCCCCTCTGGATGTGATGCAGGCCAATATTCACAGTTCTATACTAAAGTGGCACAAGCAAATATTCACAGTCCTCTCTATATGTGACTCAAGGCAACATTCAAAATTCTCTCTGGATGCAACACAGCGTAATATTCACAGTTCTATCACAATGTGATGGGGCTAATATTCACAGTTCTATGATAGTGTGGCGGAGGCTAATATTCGTAGTTCTATCATAGTGTGGCAGAGGCAACATTTTGTAGTTCTATCATAATGTGGCAGAAGCTAATATTCACAGTTCGATCACAGTGTGGCAGAGCTAATATTCACAGTTCTATTATGGAGTGGCAGAAGCTAATATTCACAGTTCTATCATAGTGTGGCGGAGGCTAATATTCACAGTTCTATCATAGTTTGGCAGAGGCTAGTATTCACAGTTCTATCATAGTGTTGCAGAGGTTAATATTCAAAGTTCTATCATAGGGTGGCAGAGGCTAATATTTGCAGTTCCATCATGGTGCAGCACAGGCTAATATTCACAATTCTGTCATAGTGTGGCGGAGGCTAGTATTCACAGTTCTATCATAGTGTGGCAGTGGCTACTATTCATAGTTCTATCACTGTGTGGCAGGGCTAATATTCACAGTTCTAACACAGGTGGTGGGAGCTAATATTCATAGTTTTACCACAGTGTGGCAGTGCTAAATTTTACAGTTCTATTTCAGCGTTGTGGGGCTAATATTCACAGTTCTATCAGAGAGTGGCTGGGGCTAATATTCATAGTTCTATCACAGTTTTGCGGGGGCTAATATTCACATGTTGTATCATAGTGTGGCTGGGGCTACTATTCACACTACTATCATAGTGTGGTATGGGGCTAATATTCACAGTTCTATCATAGTTTGGCGGGCTAATATTCACAGTTCTATCATAGTGTGGCAGGGCTAAGAGTCACAGTTCTATCACAGTGTGATGGGGCTAATATTCACAATGCTATCACAGTGTGGCAGATGCTAATATTCAAAGTTCTATCACAGTGTGGCAGGAGCTAATATTCACAGTTGTATCATAGTGTGGCAGGGCTAATATTCAGAGATTTATCATAGTGTGGTGGGGGCTAATATTCACAGTTCTATCACAGTGCGGTGGGGCTAATATTCACAGTTGTGGGGGCTAATATTCACAGTCCTTTCACAGTGTTGGGGTGGCTAATCATCACAGTTTTATCACATTGTGGCAGAGGCTAATATTCACAGTTGTATCACAGTGTGGCAGGGCTAATATTTACAGTACTATCATAGTGTGGTGGGGCTAATATTCACAGTTCTATTATAGTGTGGCTGGGCTAATATTCACAGTTCTATCACAGTGTGGTGGGGGCTAATATTCACAGTCCTATCACAGTGTGGAAGGGCTAATATTCACAGTTCTTCAGAGTGTGGCGGGGCTAATATTCACAGTTCTTTCACAGTGTGGCAGAGGCTAATAATCAGAGTTCAATTGCAGTGTGGTGGGGCTAATATTCACATTTCTATCACAGTGTGGCGGGACCAATATTCATAGTTCTATCACAGTGTTGCAGGGCTAATATTCACAGTTCTATCACAGTGTGGCAGTGGCTAATAGTCATAGTTCTATCACAGTGTGGCAGGGCTAATATTCACAGTTCTATAACAGTGTGGTGGGAGCTAATATTCATAGTTCTATCACACTGTGGCAGTGCTAAATTTCACAGTTCTATCACAGTGTGGTGGGGGCTAATATTCACAGTTCAATCAGAGAGTGGCTGTGGCTAATATTCATAGTTCTATCACAATTTTTCGGGGGCTAATATTCACATGTTGTATCATAGTGTGGATGGGGCTACTATTCACAGTACTATTATAGTGTGGTATGGGGCTAACATTCACAGTTCTATCATAGTGTGGCGCGCTAATATTCACAGTTCTATCATAGTGTGAAAGGTGCTAATATTCAACGTTCTATCACAGTGTGGCGGGGCGAATATTCACAGTTGTATCATAGTGTGGCAATATTCACATATTTATCATAGTGTGGTGGGGCTAATATTTGCAGTTCTATCACAGTGTGGTGGAGCTAATATTCACAGTTGTGGGGGCTAATAGTCACAGTCCTTTCACAGTGTTGGGGTGGCTAATCATCACAGTTTTATCACATTGTGGCAGACGCTAATATTCACAGTTGTATCACAGTGTGGCAGGGCTAATATTTACAGTGCTATCATAGTGTGGTGGGGCTAATATTCACATTTCTATTATAGTGTGGCTGGGATAATATTCACAGTTCTATCACAGTGTGGTGGGCGCTAATATTCACAGTTCTATAACAGTGTGGAAGAGCTAATATTCATAGTTCTATCACAATATGACTGGGGCTAATATTCATGGTTCTATCATAGTGTGGTGGGGGCTAATATTCACATTTCTATCAAAGTGAGGTGGGATAATATTCACAGTTGCAGGGGCTAATATTCACAGTTATTTCACAGTGTGGCAGGGGCTAATAATCACGGTTCAATCACAGTGTGGCAGGGCTAATATTCACATTTCTATCACAGTGTGGCAGGACCAATATTCAAAGTTATATCACAGTGTGGCAGGGCTAATATTCACAGTTCTTGACAGTGTGGCGGGGCTAATATTCACAGTTCTTTCACAGTGTGGCGCAGGCTAATAATCAGAGTTCAATCGCGCTGTGGTGGGGCTAATATTCACATTTCTATCAGAGTGTGGTGGGACCAATATTCACAGTTCTATCACAGTGTTGCAGGGCTAATATTCACAGGTCTATCACAGTGTGGCGGGGGCTGATATTCACAGTTCTATGACATTGTGGCAGGGCTAATAATCACAGTTCTACCACATTGTGGCGGGGGCTAATATTCACAGTTGTATCACAATTTGGCAGGGCTAATATTCACAGTTCTATCATAGTGTGGCGGGCTAATATTCACAGTTCTATCATAGTGTGGCAGGACTAATATTCAAAGTGATATCACAGTGTGGTGGGGCTAATATTCACAGTTATATCACAGTGTGGCGGGGCTAATATTCATAGTTCTATCACAGAGTGGCGGAGGCTAATATTCACAGTTGTATCATAGTATTGCAGGGCTAAAATTCACAGTTATATCATAATGTGGTGGGGGACAATATTCACAGTTCTAATACAGTGTAGCGGGGCTAATATTTACCGTTGCGGGGGCTAATATTCACAGTTCTTTCACAGTGTGGTTCAGGCTAATAATCACAGTTCTATCACAGAGTGGTGGGGCTAATATTCACAGTTCTATCACAGTGTGGCAAGACTACTCATAGTTCTATCACTGTGTGGCAGGGCTAATATTCAGAGTTATTTCACAGAGTGGCATGGGCTAATAGTCACAGTTCTATCACAGTGCGATGGGGTCTAATATTCACAGTTCTATCACAGTGTGGCGGATGGTAATATTCACAGTTCTATCACAGTGTGGTGGGGCTAACATTTACAGTTTTATCACAGGGTTGTGGGGGCTAATATTCACAGTTCTATCACAGTGTGGTGGGGCAAATATTCACAGTTATATCATAGTGTGGTGAGGATAATATTCACAGTTCTATCATAGTGTGGCGGAGGTTAGTATTCACAGTTCTATCATAGTTTTGCAGGGCTAATATTTAGAGTTATATCACAGTGTGGCTTGGGCTAATAGTCACAGTTCTACCACAGTGTGATGGGGAGCAATATTCACAGTTCTATCACAGTGTGGCAGGGCTAATATTCACAAGTTCTATCACAGTCTGATGGGGCGAATATTCACAGTTCTATCACAGTGTGGCAGGGGCTATTATTCACAGTTCTATCATAGTTTGGCAGGTGCCAATATTCACAGTTCTATCACAGTGTGGCAGAGGCTAATATTCACAGTTCTATCCCATTGTGGTGGGGGCTAATATTCACAGTTCTATCACAGTGTGGCAGGGACTGATATTCACATTTCTATCACAGTGTGGCAGGGGCTAATATTCACAGTCCTATCACAGTGTAGTGGGGACTAATATTCACAGTTCTATCACAGTGTGGCAGTGGCTAATATTCAGAGTTCTATCACAGTGTGGCAGGTGCTAATATTCACAGTTCTATCACAGTGTGGGAGGGGATAATATTCACAGTTCTATCCCAGTGTGGCGGGGCTAATATTCACAGTTCTTTCACAGTATGGCAGGGACTAATATTCATATTTCTATCACAGTGTGGCAGGGACTAATATTCACAGTTCTAACACAGTGTGGTGGGTGCTCATATTCACAGTTCTATCACAGTGTGGCAGGTGTCAATATTCACAGTTCGATCATAGTGTGGCAGGGGCTAATATTCACAGCTCTATCCCAGTGTGGCGGGGCTAATATTCATAGTTCTATCACAGTGTGGGAGGGGATAATATTCACAGTTCTATCCCAGTGTGGCAGGGCTAATATTCACAGTTCTTTCACAGTATGGCAGGGACTAATATTCATATTTCTATCACAGTGTGGCAGGGACTAATATTCACAGTTCTAACACAGTGTGGTGGGTGCTCATATTCACAGTTCTATCACAGTGTGGCAGGTGTCAATATTCACAGTTCGATCATAGTGTGGCAGGGGCTAATATTCACAGTTCTATCCCAGTGTGGCGGGGCTAATATTCACAGTTCTATCACAGTGTGGGAGGGGCTAATATTCACAGTTCTATCACAGTGTTGCAGGGACCAATATTCACATTTCTATCACAGTGTGGCAGGGGCTAATATTCACAGTTCTACCACAGTGTGGTGGGGGCTCATATTCACAGTTCTATCACAGTGTTGAAGAGGCTTATATTCAAAGTTCTATCACAGTGTGGCAGAGGCTTATATTCACAGCTCTATCATAGTGTGGCAGGGCTAATATTCACAGTTCTATCAAAGTGTGGTGGGGCTAATATTCATAGTTCTATCATAGTGTGGCAGGGCTAATATTCACAATTCTCTCACAGTGTGGCGGGGCTGATATCCAAAGTTCTATCACAGTGTGGCAGGGGCTAATATTCACAGTGCTTTCATAGTGTGGTGGGGCTAATACACAGTTATGTCATAGTGTGGCAGGGCTAATAATCACAGTACTATCACAGTGTGGTTGGGCTAATATTCACAGTTCTATCACAGGGTGGCGGAGGCTAATATTCACAGTTCTATCACAGTCTGGCAGGGACTAATATTCACATTTCTATCACAGTTTGGCAGGGGCTAATATTCACAGTTCTATCACAGTGTGGTGGGGACTAATATTCACAGTTCTATCACAGTGTGGCAGTGGCTAATATTCACAGTTCTATCACTGTGTGGCAGGTGCTAATATTCACAGTTCTATCACAGTGTGGGAGGGGATAATATTCACAGATCTATCCCAGTGTGGCAGGGGCTAATATTCACAGTACTTTCATAGTGTGGTGGGGCTAATACACAGTTATGTCACAGTTTGGCAGTTGCCAATATTCACAGTTCTATCACAGTGTGGTTGGGCTAATATTCACAGTTCTATCACAGGGTGGCAGAGGCTAATATTCACAGTTCTCTCACAGTCTGGCAGGGACTAATATTCACATTTCTATCACAGTGTGGCAGGGGCTAATATTCACAGTTCTATCACAGTGTGGTGGGACTAATATTCACAGTTCTATCACAGTGTGGCAGTGGCTAATATTCACAGTTCTATCACTGTGTGGCAGGTGCTAATATTCACAGTTGTATCACAGTGTGGGAGGGGATAATATTCACAGTTCTATCCCAGTGTGGCAGGGGCTAATATTCACAGTTCTATCACAGTGTGGCAGGGACTAATATTCACATTTCTATCACAGTGTGGCAGGGCTAATATTCGAAGTTCTATCATAGTGTAGCAGGTGTATAATTAGACTCCTTTTACTGCTATGTGAAATGGAGACACATGTGTTGTCAGTTGCTGTCTTTTGTGTGTCATGGGTTTTGAGGGCTGGCCTATAATCTGGTTGTTTTTTCTCCTTTATTGGTGTGGCACATCAGCACCATTTCTACCCAAGGGTTTTGCTTTTTAGATGTTTACAAGCATCTTCTTACTGCTATGGTAAGAGAGCACAGATTTGCATGGGTGTGTTTTTAGGTATGTTGCTGTGCATGTTAGGAATCTTTGTTTTTGGGTTACCTGTGTGTAGGTATCTTGGGCTAATGTACATTTTGGAATGGTTTCTTTCTCCTTCTGATAAAGGACTTTTGATTGGTCAGTAAGAGGCCAATGTTTGGTCTTGTGTGTGCGTGGGGTAGTATATATGCAGGTGTATGCGTACATGCACAATAGCTTTGTACTGTATGTGTGTGAGTATAATTGCGATCTGGTAAGGCCCTCACATTTATTTATTTTTATAATACAATGATGCAGGGATTTCCATCACACAAAGGGTTTTCTGATAAAAAATTTTCATTAAAATCCATGCCAAAAAGCATAGAGCACAGCTGTGCTCTTCTGCGTGTCCATAGGTCCCAGTTGTTCTGTTCGACAGCTGCCGTGACAGCAACGTCACTGCACTGCAGTGGGTGCATTTAAATCTCACCCTGTAAAACCATAATGATTATGATAAACCTTTGCCTGGTTGCAGGAAAATGTAGAAATATAAGCCAAACTTAGGTTTCAGTATGGTTGCTCACATAACTATTAATGCCACACCTGATTTTAGCATACCAGTGTACTGCGGGTTGCTTCGGGAACCCACCAATACAAAATTACAAAAGTAATCCAAAAAGGAGTGTACGCCAAACAAGAAGTAACATCATTTATTCTGGAACATTCACAGCTGTGAAAGTAAGATTCATACAGAATGCGGAACAAAACTGCATGACAAGCATTCTCAAAAAAACGCCCACAAGACAAAAGCTTTTAAAATCATACAAACTAATTAGCATCAAAACACATTTCAGCATTAGGATAGTTCTCCATGGTAGAGTTGTGTCATTACCCTATAGTAGTATATGCATTATTCTGAAATGATTGGGTCCTGAAACTCTTGCCACACCACCCTTGATCCCCTCTGTGGTGTCACAGTCCAACCCCTTTTCCCACATCATAGAGCCAAAACAGTGAGAGATTTTAGATGACCAGTCGATCTTTATTCATCTGCCGCCGGTCATCTTCATCCGTTTCCTCATGGGAATATAACCGATCATTACACTGCTGATGCCTTGAAGCATTGACAAGTTACTGTGTTGATGTTGCATCTTAGGAATTCTTCGAACCTCTACTCAAGCTAAAATGTCCAAAGGGGCAATTAGAAACAGCCATGGGGCATTTTGACACCCTCAGTATACCAGTATCATTAATCTAATATGCTGAATTATAAAATGTTTGAGCATTCGCTGCCTTTCCACGCACCCATGAGCTTCGCTACCCGACATCAAAATTATCAAAGACTGTTCCTTTTCTTACCGTATGATCCTGGGAATATGTAGTTTGCAATGTCTTGCCAGCCTCTGCAGCTACTAAGCAAGTGAATGAAATGTGAATTTGTTTCTAGTGAAAAGCATGCTCTAATATTAAGCCCTGTATACTTTTTGCTCCTTATAGGAGCTAAATTCATTCCTTTATGTTACGTTAATTTGTTTATGTTTGATTCTTATTTCCTTTATCAGATGCTCCGAATAATGATCATAGGTAACTTTAAAAAAAAAATGACTTCATCAACTTCTTTGTAAAAAAAACAAAATAGTTGTGTTTTAATCACTCAATGTAGTTAAGGTGATAACAAGACTCTTATTGTTATACATCCAGGCTATTGCCAATGCATTTCGGTGCCTAGCACCATCTTCAGGGCTAAATATTTCAAACAACATAATTATTGTCCACATTTTGCAGTCTGCATTATACATGTTAGTTAAAGCAATGTATGTACATACCATCATTTTCGGATATAACATGTTCCTATACACAGCCGGGCAAAAAGAAAGAAAATAATGACATAAATGTCAGTTTTTCTGTTCGCAAATTTTAGGTCACTCGCATCCCCCCGGATAACAATCCCCGTGACTACACAATCATTATGTTTTTACCTCCTCAGCCTTAGCGTTCAGTGTCCTCATTGCCTGTATCTTATCAAGAGCGGTATATAACCCTGTAACAGTAATGTCACGTATTACTGGGTGTGTATCTACTTGTGGTTACATCTTGTAAATATTTCTTTCTGCGCGGACCCTACCTCTTGCAGACTTTATTTTTGTTTCGTTCCCTCCTCTCTACTCTTTCTCCTTTGTTTGCCTCTATTAAGATACAGGTAAGAAAAGGGACCTGGAAGGTGTAGGTAGGAAAGTTGGGGCTAATTTAATTCTGTTTTACTAACCTATTTGATTTCTCTAACAGCTCCACGCAGACTGCTTTTTGGATGCTGCATGCCCTTCCACCCTAACACTCTTCCAAGATGTGTGTTTAAGGTCTGGATGGTGCAGTCGGGGGAAGGCTTGTTACCCCCAAGAGATTCACAGCACCTTAGAGCAGGAGAGCAAAGGTCACTTGCTCAAGGATGGGGATGGTAACCAATAAAGGAGGCTTGCTTTCCAACATTCCTTGGTAGCATTTTGCTTCTAAAAGAGGGGGTCTACACCCCTTCTTCGATTCACTGTTGGTCCTTCAATGACTTAAGCAAGAATTAATTTGGTGTTCTTTTGGGAGAGTTGATCTTTCCGAAAACCTCAGCCAGTGAAGTGAAGGAGTGCTTCAAGGCAGAAGCAGGCTTTAAATGATGCACCTTATCCTGGAGTGCGCTGCAGTGGGTCTAACAGCATCCTAAGGGTCATAACAGCTAGGATTCTTGGTTTGATCCCCTCAAACTGATCAAACCCCATTTAAACTGTGTTCACTGAACTTTAACCAATGGTGCCGGGCTGTGCTGCCTTTGGCTCTCACTCAAACTTTGAACCACCACTGTTTGCATTCCACGAAGTGACTTGCCGCTGCATGGCAGAAAGCTGAGCATGTGATCTGTGTGGCGAGAAAAACCAGCTTGCCACTGTGGCTGACTTTGAGCCGTAACCTCTTCCAACATCCCATCGGACCATCAGTACCACAGCTTCAAACCACCACACCTTTACTTAACAGTTTGGCTAGTGGCCTTTTCACAATGTTAGAAATACATTATTTTAAAATACCTTTCACTCTACTCTACCAAATGTAGTTTGTTCCACTTTCAATGAAATCATCTGATCAGGTGAAGATGCACTGCAGTTTCTTTCATCATTATGGTAGAAATGATGAGCCAGTGTTTAGACAAACATCAAATGCATTTTAAATGCATGTATTTGTTTAGCTCATAGTACATATATCACTATAGAAAGCAGCACTAACAATGTGTGATCAGATGTAGTTTACAGAAGCTTGCACGTTAAATACATTCACCAAGAGAAAACATGGACAGAAAGCAGACTACTAGTGCCTCTACACAAAAAGCAAACTAATGTCTGATATACTGTAGAGTGTCAAGAAGTACAAAAGTACAAACAGTGAAAAATATCCACCATCTGTGTTGAATGCAAACAATTCTAGGCATTCGCTTTTTCATAATTTCACAATCCATTGATTCGAAAGCATTGCTGGAAGACAAATCTAAAAAAAAACAGCTAGTGCAATGTTCTAAGAGTTAATCTGCAATAAAGCAATGCATAGTTAACCAACCATTAGAAAATGTATTTCCTTCCTGGTCAACAAGTGACGAAATTTAGCAGGTTGTACTTGGGCATAAACCAAAGAAAATAAAGACATTACCATTACAATAGGGTCATTTGATCAATTGAAAGCTTTCAGAGAAGCTGAATAAAGGAAAGCCCATATTGTATACGATGTTAAATGCAAACCTGATTTTATTAAAAAGTACGCATTCTCTCTATGTGCTGATATTTTGGATATGTTCTAGGTTTATGTCTTCTTGAATCCAATGACCAATATTTTTTCTCATTTGCTGCAAATAATTAGATTATGCCTGCTTATAGATTGTATGTTCACCCGCTCCTCCTCTGATTCGGTACATTGCGAAGTGCATCATCACGGTGAGCCAAGATCCGATCTCATGATTTGTTTTCGTCTTCTAGGTCTGTTTTTTAAAAAAAAAATGTTTTATGCGTCCTGTATTTTACGTATGTTTTGACGTATTGGTAATTATAATAGTTTTCAGTGTTTTGGAGCAGCTTCTGGATGATTTATTTATGCATTTTCTATTTGGATTTTATTCGGTTACTGAAAAATAGCTGAGACCAACAAAACGTTTCTATGAAGTAAAATAAAAATCATACTCTTTTGCCAAAGTTGTCCAATCTCTAGCACTATTCAAAAAGAACTTGCTACTTGGCAGTGTTTTGAAGAACGTATGGCCTGTTTCACAAAACATTTACCAACTTGTGTCTTACAAATGCTAGAGCAAGTTAGGAAAAAAAAATACATTGGCTAACGGAACAATTCCCAAATTTGCTAATTACTTTGCACATATGCAATGCTCCAGCTGCACCTTTTGACTTTGTGGGTGTGAAGTGTTATGTAATGCATATTTCAGGACAAATCCCTGATTGCCTCATAGATTAGGTATGGGACGAAAATTTAAAATCCCTTCCTAGAACCCATGAGGAGGGGGCTCTGCGACCTGCTGATAATCAAACGGTCCGCAGCCCTCCACCTCTCTTGATGCCAGAAGCATATTCTTTTGATATTGGTGGGTACATTTATAAAATTTGGATATCCAGAAAGGGTGTGCTTGGACAGAGCCCCGCCCTGATGCAGCTCTGCTATGTAGATAAGGAAATCTGACTGTAGCCTAGGGCTGAGTGGAGGCGGGATATGTTTAGCACACACCTCATCACATACCCAGCGGACTTGAAACATGAATCAAAATAATTATGTCTCGGAAATCATGTGCAAATAATGTGTGAAACGTTACATGCAAAAATATGGAAAACTGTGCCTTACAAGTACCTTCATCTGAAGACAGGATCTTTGTGGTCCTGCAAGATAATGTAATATTTTGTGATTATATCAGTATAATAAACACTGTTACCTCAATTAGTTTTATTTCCTGATACCAAGCATACATCTGCATATTTCAGGACTAGTTTTTTTTTTTACAAAATATAACTCCATTGCTAGAAAATCTGAGGGAAAATGCTTTATGATAGTCAGGGAGCAATTAGGAGTACATTATGCTTTTAATCCATTTTTGTCCTGTTACGTGTGCTCCTCTGGAGGGGTTTGTGTGTGTTTTTTTTCTATCATTTCTTTACTAGTTTGTGCTATTCTGGTGGGTTTATCCTTTGTTTCTGTGGCCTCCGACATTGTTTTCTGAGCTGGCCTACACCTAGAGGGTGCAGTCCCTGGGTTGCAGTCCTTTGTTTGTGTCTGGCGTTCTTCCTGTCCACGCCCTCCCCCTTGCAATTGGTTTGAACAGTCAGTGTCTCTCTGCCCCTGTTCTGGCAGCCAATACCACTTGCCTTCTGGACTGCAATCTAGAAGCTTCTTTTAAGGACACCACTTGAGGAGCAGTCTTAGGGGCTGGGTATTGCTCTGTGAGTAGTTGTACATTGATTTTAATCCATTTTTGGCCTGTTTCATGTGCTCCTGTGGAGGGGGTTGTGTGTTTTTTTTCAATCGTTTTTTGACTAGTTTGTGCTATTCTGGTGGGTTTATCTTGTGTTTTCTGTGGCCTCCCACCTCACTTTCTGAGCTGGCCTGCATCTAGATTCTGCAGTCCCTGGGGTGTAGTCGTTTGTTTGTTTCTGGATTTCTTCCTGTCCCCGCCCAGCCCCTTGCAATTGATTTGAACAGTCAAGTGTCTCTCTGCCTCTGTTCCTGGCAGCCATTTCCACTTGCCTTCTGGACTTTTTCCACCCCCACCCTGTGTCTGTGATTGGCTTAACCACACCCCACAGAGCAGCTCATAGCCTGTGCAGCCTCCTCAGTTAAGGGCCCCAAGGCAAAGTGCAACTCCCAAAAAAGCAGCTCCAGACGATGTTTGCCCATGTTCGCCTGAGAAGCCAGTAGTCAGCTGTCAACCAGCAGCGACTGACAAAATAAGTGTGGTCTGGGTGGGGAGTACAGCAATCACTGTGCTCCAAAAAGCCAATCCTCTCGTATTGCCTACACAACACAGACTACTGAAATCAGCCACTTAATAAAGAATACCACTATCACTGCTGTGTACCAACCGTTCAGTTGTGTTATCCACTATTGTGTTCCGTACTTTGGTATCCTCCCTTTATCCATATACCTGAAATCTATGTGTTGTTGCACTTACTACTGTGCCCCCATTGTAGGTGTTGTTGCACTTACTATGGTGCCCCCAGTTTAGGTGTTATTGCATTTACTATGGTGCCCCCAGCTTAGGTGTTTTTTCCCACTGCCCAGGTATCACAAATCTAGGTGTTGTTTGATGCACTTGCTACTGTGCCCCATTTTTAGGAATCCCAAATCTTGGTTCTGTTGCATTTGTTACTGTGCCCCATCTTAGATGGTGTTGCATTTAATATAATTCCCCCATCGTTGGTGTTTTTTTGCCACTGCCTAGGTATCACAAATCTAGGTCGTGTTGCATTACTTTGTAGGTATATTTTCCCATTGCCAAGGAATCACAAATCTAGGGGTTGTTGCATTTAATATGGTGCCCCCATCTTAGGTGTGTTTCCCACTGTCCAGGTGTCCCAAGTCTGGGTGTTGCTGCAACTGATACTCTGCCCCCATTTTGGGTGTTTTCCCACCAGCTAGCTGTCACAACCTTCAGTGCTCTTTGAGTCTGCTGTTGTGCCCCAATTCTAGGCATCACAAATACAGGTATTTCTCCATTCACTACTGTCCTCCAGCTAAGTAGCTCAAGTCTAGATGTTGTTGCACTCTTTACTGCACCCTCACCCACACTGCACCAAAAAACCCTGACCACACTGCTCCCTCTCCCAGCAACTCACCAACAGCTGAACCCCCCACCAACCACAATGCTCCCCATGAAGACCACAGCCGATAATTTCCAACCCGACCAAAAAAGAACAGGAACCAAGACCACATCTCCACACCCTCAATTCTAACCCAGCAACTACGCAGTCACTCAGAACAGCAAACCTATACACAGCCTCTACACCTACACTTCTCAACCAACAAATGAATGAAACACACTGGGAACTAATAAACACTGTTACTGACCCATCACCACCATCCTAGCACCTTAATTCTCAAACTCCAACCACCCACCACCAGTCCTCTCTAGCCCATCCACCAGAATAATCCCACACTCTGACACCCTACTTCCTTCATGCTCTCACCTCACCGCCTCCATCCCTCAGACCAGGAGAGCCATCTGGACCACCACTAACCATCCCCACCCTACCCTTCACTCACCCTTCGCAAAAAAACAAATGAAAGAAACACACTGGGAAACATTTAAACACTGCACCTCGAAGACCATCTCATTCTCTAACTCCAATTACCCACACCCTCGACTCTTTCTGCTTCTCCTCACCTATATCAGTCCTCCTTCCCAACCACCAACATGTACCAGGAACTCCCTGCTCTAAACTCCCAGATTGACCATCTTTGCACATGACCTCTCTCCTCCCACCTCTACACTTACACTTCCGTCCAGACCAGCCCATCCACTAACCTGCCGGAACACACACACCACACCAACAACACCCACTGCCCAACCCCCTCCATCCTTCCACCTATCTCCATTACATGCAAACACCCCACTGCACGCTCCCCCTTCTCGCACCAACCAAACCTCACTCCCCCACCACAAAAATCATCCCTGACTATTGAAACGGTTCCACCTTTTCCTACCACCCAGCCTGGCACTGCTGCCGACCCCTCCCAACCAGCCACCCAGTCCTACCATGTCCATCTGGCCAGCAACATTACTGGGACCTCCTCCACCCACCAAGTCAACTGCCTCTTATTCAAAGTCCCCTCTGTGGCCAGATACCGACATAACGCCTTTGATTTACTATCCTCTGATAACCCCAATCTGATCTCCATTACTGAAACATGGTTAACGGATGACTGTAAACCAGTCGCACACAAAGCCTTCCCTCTTGACTACACCCTCATCACCCACAACAGAACCACCAGTAGTGGCGGAATAGCCATTCTCTACAAGCCCTACATATCAATCTCCCTCACCGAAACCCATCCATGCACAGCTAACTGCGAATTCCTGCTGGTCAGACTCTCCTGATTGCCCACTCTCTCACACACTTTCCTTCTCATCTACAGGCCATCAGGAGATGACGAACATGTTTTCCAACAATCTCTGCGACTCACTAGCTACCATTCTGATTAACCATTCTTCATTCACCCTACTGGGATACTTCAATATCTGGCTCAATATACCCAACAACCCTATGACCCAACCTTTGGTTGACAGCCTAGAGGCACTCAACCTCTCCAGGCATACCACTGGCCCCACCCACACAAGAGGCCACACTCTTGACGCAATATTCAGCTCCTCTGACCTTGTCTCAGTGTCCAGCCCTAAACCGTTCATCTGGAAGGATCACTCAGCCATACCGTTTTAAATCCACACTCCTGCCCCACCACCCACAGTTCTCCCAGCCTTCCCTCATGACCACAAATGCTGTAACAGGGTCAAAGTATTACCTGACGCAGCTGAAGCTTTGCTAAGCTTACTCCCAACCTCAGACTGACCCCTACCTATTGAATTCTTTGACTCCTGGCACAACAGCTCACTCTTCATCCCTTACCCCCTCATTCCCCACCCACACCCACAAAGGACAAATCCCCAAATGGTTCACACCCCGCCTGAAGACTATCAAAACCTGTAACCGCTCCCTCAAGTGCATATGACGAACATAAAGAAAAAAACATAGCAGATCCCTGCTCTCCCACTATCATGGTGACTACAAATAAATTGCGAGATTCGAAAAGCCCCAAAAAATGACTATAATAAAAGAATACTGAACTGACATAACAGAGGTAAAGAGCTCCACAGGATTATCTCTGAATTTGTGAACCCGAGTTACACCACTGCCCCTGCCACCCCCACGCAAGTGCTGTGCAACTCCCTCTCCCATCACTTCTACAGAAAAGCACCAGACAGGACAGCTGCCCTTAATGCCAAACTCTCCATCCTCACCCCCCGCCCAACCCTGGTGGTCAAGATCACACCCCCCCCACAGCGCCAACCTTCCACCCCTTCACACCAATCTTGAGCGATGAATTCTATAAACTACTGTCCAGCAGCAGCCCCTCCGGGTCCCCCCTTGACCCATGCCCTGCATCCCTCCTTGAAGAAATCTTCTCCTCCACCTGTACAGGAGAACAGGCTAGATCACTCCTTCACCCCTGGCACCTTTACAAACCATCTTAAAAGTAGTGCATGTCAAACCCCTTCTGAAAAAGGTGGGTCTCGACCCTCTCCAAGCATCCAATTACATGCCCATCTCCAACACCAGATTCCTGGCTAAACTCATCAACCATTTTGCCTACTCTCAACTCAACCCTTTTGCTGAATCCAACAACCTACTAGACGCCGCACAGTCTGGCGTATGGCCTCGCCATGGCACTGAAGACACACTGATCTCGATCAGACTCTGAAGGCTGTGCCGCTCTGGTTCTCCTTGATCTCACAGTTGCCTTTCACACCATCAACTACTCAATCCTCTTCGACCGGCTCCACTCAATTGAAATCTTAGACTTGGCACTCACCTGGATTGCCACATTACTTAACAACAGGAAACAACTCACTATCCTCCCCCGTTTACCTCTTCTGCTCGACCAGTGAACACTGGAGTACCCCGGGTGCTTGCCTCTCTTGGCTCCTTTTCAAACTCTACATGAGGCCACTACCAGTAATCACCCACTCACAAAACCTCACCTGCTACTATTATGCTGAAAATCCACAAGACAAGCTCTTATGACCACCCTGACCTAGCAGCCTGCCTCAATGATATAGACATATGGGTGTCTAGAAACCACTAGAAACCACCTCATTCTCAACCCAGTGAAAACTGATATCATGGTATGTAGCAACACAGCTGTTCTCCTGCAACCATTTCCTTTATCAGATGCTCCGAATAATGATCATAGGTAACTTTAAAAAAAAAATGACTTCATCAACTTCTTTGTAAAAAAAACAAAATAGTTGTGTTTTAATCACTCAATGTAGTTAAGGTGATAACAAGACTCTTATTGTTATACATCCAGGCTATTGCCAATGCATTTCGGTGCCTAGCACCATCTTCAGGGCTAAATATTTCAAACAACATAATTATTGTCCACATTTTGCAGTCTGCATTATACATGTTAGTTAAAGCAATGTATGTACATACCATCATTTTCGGATATAACATGTTCCTATACACAGCCGGGCAAAAAGAAAGAAAATAATGACATAAATGTCAGTTTTTCTGTTCGCAAATTTTAGGTCACTCGCATCCCCCCGGATAACAATCCCCGTGACTACACAATCATTATGTTTTTACCTCCTCAGCCTTAGCGTTCAGTGTCCTCATTGCCTGTATCTTATCAAGAGCGGTATATAACCCTGTAACAGTAATGTCACGTATTACTGGGTGTGTATCTACTTGTGGTTACATCTTGTAAATATTTCTTTCTGCGCGGACCCTACCTCTTGCAGACTTTATTTTTGTTTCGTTCCCTCCTCTCTACTCTTTCTCCTTTGTTTGCCTCTATTAAGATACAGGTAAGAAAAGGGACCTGGAAGGTGTAGGTAGGAAAGTTGGGGCTAATTTAATTCTGTTTTACTAACCTATTTGATTTCTCTAACAGCTCCACGCAGACTGCTTTTTGGACGCTGCATGCCCTTCCACCCTAACACTCTTCCAAGATGTGTGTTTAAGGTCTGGATGGTGCAGTCGGGGGAAGGCTTGTTACCCCCAAGAGATTCACAGCACCTTAGAGCAGGAGAGCAAAGGTCACTTGCTCAAGGATGGGGATGGTAACCAATAAAGGAGGCTTGCTTTCCAACATTCCTTGGTAGCATTTTGCTTCTAAAAGAGGGGGTCTACACCCCTTCTTCGATTCACTGTTGGTCCTTCAATGACTTAAGCAAGAATTAATTTGGTGTTCTTTTGGGAGAGTTGATCTTTCCGAAAACCTCAGCCAGTGAAGTGAAGGAGTGCTTCAAGGCAGAAGCAGGCTTTAAATGATGCACCTTATCCTGGAGTGCGCTGCAGTGGGTCTAACAGCATCCTAAGGGTCATAACAGCTAGGATTCTTGGTTTGATCCCCTCAAACTGATCAAACCCCATTTAAACTGTGTTCACTGAACTTTAACCAATGGTGCCGGGCTGTGCTGCCTTTGGCTCTCACTCAAACTTTGAACCACCACTGTTTGCATTCCACGAAGTGACTTGCCGCTGCATGGCAGAAAGCTGAGCATGTGATCTGTGTGGCGAGAAAAACCAGCTTGCCACTGTGGCTGACTTTGAGCCGTAACCTCTTCCAACATCCCATCGGACCATCAGTACCACAGCTTCAAACCACCACACCTTTACTTAACAGTTTGGTTAGTGGCCTTTTCACAATGTTAGAAATACATTATTTTAAAATACCTTTCACTCTACTCTACCAAATGTAGTTTGTTCCACTTTCAATGAAATCATCTGATCAGGTGAAGATGCACTGCAGTTTCTTTCATCATTATGGTAGAAATGATGAGCCAGTGTTTAGACAAACATCAAATGCATTTTAAATGCATGTATTTGTTTAGCTCATAGTACATATATCACTATAGAAAGCAGCACTAACAATGTGTGATCAGATGTAGTTTACAGAAGCTTGCACGTTAAATACATTCACCAAGAGAAAACATGGACAGAAAGCAGACTACTAGTGCCTCTACACAAAAAGCAAACTAATGTCTGATATACTGTAGAGTGTCAAGAAGTACAAAAGTACAAACAGTGAAAAATATCCACCATCTGTGTTGAATGCAAACAATTCTAGGCATTCGCTTTTTCATAATTTCACAATCCATTGATTCGAAAGCATTGCTGGAAGACAAATCTAAAAAAAAACAGCTAGTGCAATGTTCTAAGAGTTAATCTGCAATAAAGCAATGCATAGTTAACCAACCATTAGAAAATGTATTTCCTTCCTGGTCAACAAGTGACGAAATTTAGCAGGTTGTACTTGGGCATAAACCAAAGAAAATAAAGACATTACCATTACAATAGGGTCATTTGATCAATTGAAAGCTTTCAGAGAAGCTGAATAAAGGAAAGCCCATATTGTATACGATGTTATATGCAAACCTGATTTTATTAAAAAGTACGCATTCTCTCTATGTGCTGATATTTTGGATATGTTCTAGGTTTATGTCTTCTTGAATCCAATGACCAATATTTTTTCTCATTTGCTGCAAATAATTAGATTATGCCTGCTTATAGATTGTATGTTCACCCGCTCCTCCTCTGATTCGGTACATTGCGAAGTGCATCATCACGGTGAGCCAAGATCCGATCTCATGATTTGTTTTCGTCTTCTAGGTCTGTTTTTTAAAAAAAAAATGTTTTATGCGTCCTGTATTTTACGTATGTTTTGACGTATTGGTAATTATAATAGTTTTCAGTGTTTTGGAGCAGCTTCTGGATGATTTATTTATGCATTTTCTATTTGGATTTTATTCGGTTACTGAAAAATAGCTGAGACCAACAAAACGTTTCTATGAAGTAAAATAAAAATCATACTCTTTTGCCAAAGTTGTCCAATCTCTAGCACTATTCAAAAAGAACTTGCTACTTGGCAGTGTTTTGAAGAACGTATGGCCTGTTTCACAAAACATTTACCAACTTGTGTCTTACAAATGCTAGAGCAAGTTAGGAAAAAAAAATACATTGGCTAACGGAACAATTCCCAAATTTGCTAATTACTTTGCACATATGCAATGCTCCAGCTGCACCTTTTGACTTTGTGGGTGTGAAGTGTTATGTAATGCATATTTCAGGACAAATCCCTGATTGCCTCATAGATTAGGTATGGGACGAAAATTTAAAATCCCTTCCTAGAACCCATGAGGAGGGGGCTCTGCGACCTGCTGATAATCAAACGGTCCGCAGCCCTCCACCTCTCTTGATGCCAGAAGCATATTCTTTTGATATTGGTGGGTACATTTATAAAATTTGGATATCCAGAAAGGGTGTGCTTGGACAGAGCCCCGCCCTGATGCAGCTCTGCTATGTAGATAAGGAAATCTGACTGTAGCCTAGGGCTGAGTGGAGGCGGGATATGTTTAGCACACACCTCATCACATACCCAGCGGACTTGAAACATGAATCAAAATAATTATGTCTCGGAAATCATGTGCAAATAATGTGTGAAACGTTACATGCAAAAATATGGAAAACTGTGCCTTACAAGTACCTTCATCTGAAGACAGGTTCTTTGTGGTCCTGCAAGATAATGTAATATGTTGTGATTATATCAGTATAATAAACACTGTTACCTCAATTAGTTTTATTTCCTGATACCAAGCATACATCTGCATATTTCAGGACTAGTTTTTTTTTTTACAAAATATAACTCCATTGCTAGAAAATCTGAGGGAAAATGCTTTATGATAGTCAGGGAGCAATTAGGAGTACATTATGCTTTTAATCCATTTTTGTCCTGTTACGTGTGCTCCTCTGGAGGGGTTTGTGTGTGTTTTTTTTCTATCATTTCTTTACTAGTTTGTGCTATTCTGGTGGGTTTATCCTTTGTTTCTGTGGCCTCCGACATTGTTTTCTGAGCTGGCCTACACCTAGAGGGTGCAGTCCCTGGGTTGCAGTCCTTTGTTTGTGTCTGGCGTTCTTCCTGTCCACGCCCTCCCCCTTGCAATTGGTTTGAACAGTCAGTGTCTCTCTGCCCCTGTTCTGGCAGCCAATACCACTTGCCTTCTGGACTGCAATCTAGAAGCTTCTTTTAAGGACACCACTTGAGGAGCAGTCTTAGGGGCTGGGTATTGCTCTGTGAGTAGTTGTACATTGATTTTAATCCATTTTTGGCCTGTTTCATGTGCTCCTGTGGAGGGGGTTGTGTGTTTTTTTTCAATCGTTTTTTGACTAGTTTGTGCTATTCTGGTGGGTTTATCTTGTGTTTTCTGTGGCCTCCCACCTCACTTTCTGAGCTGGCCTGCATCTAGATTCTGCAGTCCCTGGGGTGTAGTCGTTTGTTTGTTTCTGGATTTCTTCCTGTCCCCGCCCAGCCCCTTGCAATTGATTTGAACAGTCAAGTGTCTCTCTGCCTCTGTTCCTGGCAGCCATTTCCACTTGCCTTCTGGACTTTTTCCACCCCCACCCTGTGTCTGTGATTGGCTTAACCACACCCCACAGAGCAGCTCATAGCCTGTGCAGCCTCCTCAGTTAAGGGCCCCAAGGCAAAGTGCAACTCCCAAAAAAGCAGCTCCAGACGATGTTTGCCCATGTTCGCCTGAGAAGCCAGTAGTCAGCTGTCAACCAGCAGCGACTGACAAAATAAGTGTGGTCTGGGTGGGGAGTACAGCAATCACTGTGCTCCAAAAAGCCAATCCTCTCGTATTGCCTACACAACACAGACTACTGAAATCAGCCACTTAATAAAGAATACCACTATCACTGCTGTGTACCAACCGTTCAGTTGTGTTATCCACTATTGTGTTCCGTACTTTGGTATCCTCCCTTTATCCATATACCTGAAATCTATGTGTTGTTGCACTTACTACTGTGCCCCCATTGTAGGTGTTGTTGCACTTACTATGGTGCCCCCAGTTTAGGTGTTATTGCATTTACTATGGTGCCCCCAGCTTAGGTGTTTTTTCCCACTGCCCAGGTATCACAAATCTAGGTGTTGTTTGATGCACTTGCTACTGTGCCCCATTTTTAGGAATCCCAAATCTTGGTTCTGTTGCATTTGTTACTGTGCCCCATCTTAGATGGTGTTGCATTTAATATAATTCCCCCATCGTTGGTGTTTTTTTGCCACTGCCTAGGTATCACAAATCTAGGTCGTGTTGCATTACTTTGTAGGTATATTTTCCCATTGCCAAGGAATCACAAATCTAGGGGTTGTTGCATTTAATATGGTGCCCCCATCTTAGGTGTGTTTCCCACTGTCCAGGTGTCCCAAGTCTGGGTGTTGCTGCAACTGATACTCTGCCCCCATTTTGGGTGTTTTCCCACCAGCTAGCTGTCACAACCTTCAGTGCTCTTTGAGTCTGCTGTTGTGCCCCAATTCTAGGCATCACAAATACAGGTATTTCTCCATTCACTACTGTCCTCCAGCTAAGTAGCTCAAGTCTAGATGTTGTTGCACTCTTTACTGCACCCTCACCCACACTGCACCAAAAAACCCTGACCACACTGCTCCCTCTCCCAGCAACTCACCAACAGCTGAACCCCCCACCAACCACAATGCTCCCCATGAAGACCACAGCCGATAATTTCCAACCCGACCAAAAAAGAACAGGAACCAAGACCACATCTCCACACCCTCAATTCTAACCCAGCAACTACGCAGTCACTCAGAACAGCAAACCTATACACAGCCTCTACACCTACACTTCTCAACCAACAAATGAATGAAACACACTGGGAACTAATAAACACTGTTACTGACCCATCACCACCATCCTAGCACCTTAATTCTCAAACTCCAACCACCCACCACCAGTCCTCTCTAGCCCATCCACCAGAATAATCCCACACTCTGACACCCTACTTCCTTCATGCTCTCACCTCACCGCCTCCATCCCTCAGACCAGGAGAGCCATCTGGACCACCACTAACCATCCCCACCCTACCCTTCACTCACCCTTCGCAAAAAAACAAATGAAAGAAACACACTGGGAAACATTTAAACACTGCACCTCGAAGACCATCTCATTCTCTAACTCCAATTACCCACACCCTCGACTCTTTCTGCTTCTCCTCACCTATATCAGTCCTCCTTCCCAACCACCAACATGTACCAGGAACTCCCTGCTCTAAACTCCCAGATTGACCATCTTTGCACATGACCTCTCTCCTCCCACCTCTACACTTACACTTCTGTCCAGACCAGCCCATCCACTAACCTGCCGGAACACACACACCACACCAACAACACCCACTGCCCAACCCCCTCCATCCTTCCACCTATCTCCATTACATGCAAACACCCCACTGCACGCTCCCCCTTCTCGCACCAACCAAACCTCACTCCCCCACCACAAAAATCATCCCTGACTATTGAAACGGTTCCACCTTTTCCTACCACCCAGCCTGGCACTGCTGCCGACCCCTCCCAACCAGCCACCCAGTCCTACCATGTCCATCTGGCCAGCAACATTACTGGGACCTCCTCCACCCACCAAGTCAACTGCCTCTTATTCAAAGTCCCCTCTGTGGCCAGATACCGACATAACGCCTTTGATTTACTATCCTCTGATAACCCCAATCTGATCTCCATTACTGAAACATGGTTAACGGATGACTGTAAACCAGTCGCACACAAAGCCTTCCCTCTTGACTACACCCTCATCACCCACAACAGAACCACCAGTAGTGGCGGAATAGCCATTCTCCACAAGCCCTACATATCAATCTCCCTCACCGAAACCCATCCATGCACAGCTAACTGCGAATTCCTGCTGGTCAGACTCTCCTGATTGCCCACTCTCTCACACACTTTCCTTCTCATCTACAGGCCATCAGGAGATGACGAACATGTTTTCCAACAATCTCTGCGACTCACTAGCTACCATTCTGATTAACCATTCTTCATTCACCCTACTGGGATACTTCAATATCTGGCTCAATATACCCAACAACCCTATGACCCAACCTTTGGTTGACAGCCTAGAGGCACTCAACCTCTCCAGGCATACCACTGGCCCCACCCACACAAGAGGCCACACTCTTGACGCAATATTCAGCTCCTCTGACCTTGTCTCAGTGTCCAGCCCTAAACCGTTCATCTGGAAGGATCACTCAGCCATACCGTTTTAAATCCACACTCCTGCCCCACCACCCACAGTTCTCCCAGCCTTCCCTCATGACCACAAATGCTGTAACAGGGTCAAAGTATTACCTGACGCAGCTGAAGCTTTGCTAAGCTTACTCCCAACCTCAGACTGACCCCTACCTATTGAATTCTTTGACTCCTGGCACAACAGCTCACTCTTCATCCCTTACCCCCTCATTCCCCACCCACACCCACAAAGGACAAATCCCCAAATGGTTCACACCCCGCCTGAAGACTATCAAAACCTGTAACCGCTCCCTCAAGTGCATATGACGAACATAAAGAAAAAAACATAGCAGATCCCTGCTCTCCCACTATCATGGTGACTACAAATAAATTGCGAGATTCGAAAAGCCCCAAAAAATGACTATAATAAAAGAATACTGAACTGACATAACAGAGGTAAAGAGCTCCACAGGATTATCTCTGAATTTGTGAACCCGAGTTACACCACTGCCCCTGCCACCCCCACGCAAGTGCTGTGCAACTCCCTCTCCCATCACTTCTACAGAAAAGCACCAGACAGGACAGCTGCCCTTAATGCCAAACTCTCCATCCTCACCCCCCGCCCAACCCTGGTGGTCAAGCTCACACCCCCCCCACAGCGCCAACCTTCCACCCCTTCACACCAATCTTGAGCGATGAATTCTATAAACTACTGTCCAGCAGCAGCCCCTCCGGGTCCCCCCTTGACCCATGCCCTGCATCCCTCCTTGAAGAAATCTTCTCCTCCACCTGTACAGGAGAACAGGCTAGATCACTCCTTCACCCCTGGCACCTTTACAAACCATCTTAAAAGTAGTGCATGTCAAACCCCTTCTGAAAAAGGTGGGTCTCGACCCTCTCCAAGCATCCAATTACATGCCCATCTCCAACACCAGATTCCTGGCTAAACTCATCAACCATTTTGCCTACTCTCAACTCAACCCTTTTGCTGAATCCAACAACCTACTAGACGCCGCACAGTCTGGCGTATGGCCTCGCCATGGCACTGAAGACACACTGATCTCGATCAGACTCTGAAGGCTGTGCCGCTCTGGTTCTCCTTGATCTCACAGTTGCCTTTCACACCATCAACTACTCAATCCTCTTCGACCGGCTCCACTCAATTGAAATCTTAGACTTGGCACTCACCTGGATTGCCACATTACTTAACAACAGGAAACAACTCACTATCCTCCCCCGTTTACCTCTTCTGCTCGACCAGTGAACACTGGAGTACCCCAGGGTGCTTGCCTCTCTTGGCTCCTTTTCAACCTCTACATGAGGCCACTACCAGTAATCACCCACTCACAAAACCTCACCTGCTACTATTATGCTGAAAATCCACAAGACAAGCTCTTATGACCACCCTGACCTAGCAGCCTGCCTCAATGATATAGACATATGGGTGTCTAGAAACCACTAGAAACCACCTCATTCTCAACCCAGTGAAAACTGATATCATGGTATGTAGCAACACAGCTGTTCTCCTGCAACCACTCCAGGGCCTACCCCCCTCGGCACCAACCTCCTGACACCTCCAACATAGTCAAAACTCATGGCTGCATATTGGACTCATACCTAACCCTGTCCCACCAGATCAACAATGTAACTACCACCTCAGACTTCTAAAACACATCTACCCTTATCTCTCCTTCCCCAACAGAGTGACTTCTATTATGTCAATCGTCATGTCCAGATTAGACTATGTAAACTCCATGTACTTGGGTGATCCAGCATATCAAATTAACAAACTCCAAAGAGTCAAAAATGCAGCCGCCAAAACTCCTCCTTGCACTGGGACGAAGGGACCACATCTTGCCTGCTCTCCGCACCCTCCACTGGCTACCTATTGGATGAAGTGCCACCTTCAAAATCCTGTGCATCACCCACCCAGCAGTGCACAAGGGCGGCCTATCATAACTCCAAGAGAAGACTATGCTCTACAGCCCAACACACAGCCTACGGTCAAGCACGGCCCTCCTACTCATGATCCCAGCCACCAATTCTGCCAGACTTGGAGAGTCAGCATACTCTACCCTTGCACCAACTCTCTGGAATTTGCTACAGTTTCATGTTCAGCACAACTAGTACTACATGGCCTTCGGTAAAGCGGTAAAAACATGGCTTTTTCCAGATCCTTGAAAAGGTCCTTCCATGGCCACATACATATCCCCTTATGGCCATTGTTCTGTGAGAACAAATCATTGTCATAGAATATCCCAATAAGCACCCAACGACCCAACTTAAAATCCCTACAGTGACCCTGAAAATGGGTGCTCCAAGTATAATAACAAAGCTCCTTGAAAGGGACCGCCACGGCCATTTACCCATCTCCTTATGGCCATTGTCCTTTGAGAATCAACACTAACCTGAAACAAAACATTGCTGCAGAATATCCCAAGAGCATTCCAACAACCCAACTCAAAATCTGTACAGGTACTCAACCTAAAATAAAACATCACCACAGAATTTCCAAAGAAGCATCCAACAACTCAACTCAAAATCCCTGCAAGGACCATGAAAATGGGCCCTCCAATTACAACCACAGAGAATCTCGAAAAGGACTGCCCATCCAAAATAAATGATCATACCCTCACTGGCCAGAAGCCAAACACCAGTAACCACAGACCATTCAGCTTAGCTGCCCACATACCTACATCACTCATAAAACACCTCAACAGCCTGGTAGAACACAGCTATACCCCATGAAAGAATTTACCTAGCAGCACATATATTCTCCCACACATGCCTCACGGCAGCGAGAATGCACATCCGGAAACCACCCTCCTTGCTGAGTACATTACACTGATCTCTCACATTCACTGTACCACACTTGGCATTAGAATGCAGCCAACCCGCAGAAACTACTCTGGATGCTCACATAAATAGTAGACCCAAGCACTATATGCTCCACTGCTCTTTCAACTGATGTGGACCACGGTCCACGAGAGTGTTCAACCAACAGCGCTGTAAGATCATACCAATGGTACATAAAGTGCTATACAAATGCAGTGCAATTAAATATGTCACAAAATATAGCATACTGTTGTATTTTTGGACTAACATGGCAACACCCATCCTTTTCACAAGACCAAGCTGTTCAGAGTAAAACAGGTATGTCTTGTCTTGGTAGGCAATTCAAAGAAGCCACCTTGGATTACTAGGTTTATATACTGCTTAATACCACTTACATCCTTAAGCAGGGGGATGTGGCTGGTAAGCATGAGCAAGCCGGCTTGAACCAAACTGAAGCCCTTCTAATTTCAGCAATTTACAGCGAGTCAAGGATGTTACAAGCTTTTTCAGATGCTTAAGCTAGTTGGCTTGACCAGTCTGGACCATTTGTCTATATAAAGGAGCACATATAAAACTTGAGGCAGTCAGCAGTGAAGTTTGAAGAGACAGTAGCAAACCCATAAATCTCTACGTAGGGAAGGGTATATCTCTAGTTAGCGGACAGCGCAGGGCTGTAGTCTAAGTCATGCTAAAGCAATTTAAAATTGATCGTATGGCCTAACCTGAGTTAAGGAATTAGGGTGGGACTTTGGGGGTTTGGGTTGGGGATTGGAGCACATTTATTATATAGGTGGAGGAGAGCTTGCCAAAACATTATTAGGCAAATGTCAACTTTATAGATGGGGAAGAGAACATGCCCTTTCACAGACATAGGAGAGCATGCCAAAAACTCTTAGGTACATTCTATTTTTGTTGGTGGGAAGAGAACATACCATGACCATTTTAGTCACATTTGATTTTCATAGGCAGAGAAAGGTCGCCAAACTATTCATATGTATTTGCTCATTTTATGAGTGCAGGCGAGCACATCAAAACCTTCTTATGCACATGGAATTTGTGAAGGTGAAGAAGAGTGCTTGCCAAAGCCTTCTTTGCTGCATGCTATTTTATAGGCAGAACAGGATAAAGCAAAACATTCTTAGGTATACTTAATTTCTATTGGTGAGAAAAGAACACAAAATAATTCCTAGGCACAGGTGCATTTTATAGGTGGAAGAAGGAGAACATGAAAACATTCTTATGTTCATATAATTTTACAGGCGGAGAAGAATACACCAAAACATTCTTTGGTGCACATTCATCTTATTGGGGAGGAGAACAATGCCACAGCATTCTTAGCCACGCATAGTTTTTGTGGATAGGAAAAGAACATGCAAAAGCATTCTCAGATGCATGTTCATTTCATAGATGTAGGAGAGAGCATGCCAAAGCATTGTTAGGCTCATGTCAAAGGCATTGGAGATCACAATGTTGGGAAGAGGGCAAGCCCATCCCATCCCCCCTAAGAGCTTTAAGATGAGACAAACCCGATTGAAGGAATTATAACAGACCAGGGAGAGGGTGGCGTCCTAAACGTCTCCACACAAACATAATATTGAATGCAATCTGGACATTTAGACATAGTCCTTTTTTGAAGATATTAGTAGCCATAATCAAAGCATAGGGCCTGCATGGCCATGCAGTATTTAATGTGTTAGAAACCGGCTGCAAGCCTAAAGAGGAAATCTGGATAGGCCCAAGCGCTGATGAGAGAGGCCCATGCCGCCAACCTCCACAGAAACCCTTCTTTGTTTCAAAGTTGTTGCCAATTTGTTTGTTCTAGAAAGAATGTGCCCTGCAAGGCAACAAAACAGTACTGGGCACCTTGGTGTGTGTGTTATCACAACCAGGCCAAAGCGGGCATCTAACCCCTACCCAGCTCACTTTGAGTTATAGCCCTTACAACTTCCCTAGTCCCGAGACCTCTGAATTCCAAGATGCCAGTTGATCCCAGACTACCAACCATAAACCATCAACCATAAAGATCTGAGAGTATGGTTATCCTACCTTCATTTTATAATGACATGGTTTGTAGTGTGAGGTACAGGGTGGGACAAATGATAATTCAAAAGTGAGGGTGGAAGCCTTCAGAGCTGATGATGTAATTAGGAATGAGTGAAGTATGTGTCGGTCGGTGTGACCTCGAGACTCCCCTTCTTCCAGTCCTCGAGCCAACCAGGTGCACTGTATAATGATAGAGTAGCATTGTTCACAAATATGGCTAATTGCTTCTTCAGCCTTTGTTCCTTGGAGACGCTGAGCCCAGAAGAACCCACATGACGGAAGACAGACGGACTGGCCTGGGACCAATGACCTGGCATCCCCTGTGGTGCATGCTCACCATGTACAGTTGCACCAACCAGCCACATGGGTTGTCACTGTATACGATGATGTCACCTATGACGCTCTGTCTCCTTATAAGATTCTGCTTGTACACTTTTTGACAAAATGTTCTGTGGCAGCAGGGTTCTTTACGGATGTACAAATTTTTGTGGAATGAAATACTTGTTTCACTTGCAAGAGCATGTTGGGCCTTTTTCCCTAGTGGGCTGTATTCTTTTTGGTGTGAGTGTTTAGGGGTGTGCCTTCATTTGTGCTTGCAGAGGCTTCCTGGCCGGTTCTCCGGAAGGGCTGGGCTCACCTACAGCGACCTGTCCCGAAACACGTATATTCTCAAGTGGTCTTAAAGGAGCTTTCTTTGCAGAATTCCTGTATGCTCTTTGGAGCGGGGTGCGGCTCTGAGGAGAGTGCAGACTGGTATTATTGGGAACCCGAACTGAGGAGTTTGGGTGAACATGCACACGTGAGTATACCCTTGCAAGTGATAACAAGTAGGCGGCGGGTATATGGGAAAGTGTGAAGGTTGTGAGCACACAGAAAGTGAGGTTGTTGGTGTGGTATGGATGCAGTCTGTTTTATGTTTTAGTATTATGAATTTTTTAAGGCAAATATTAAGGAAAGGAAAACAGAATGGTAGGGAGCCTTCCCGCATGAGGGGAGAAGGTGGTACCACTTATAATGTATAACAAATTGAAAAAGGAAACACGTTGGACCACCGCATAATCAGTGGGCTTGGGAATATTAGCTATTTTCTATTTTAGATTGTTATGTTAGCTTCTTTTATTTGTGTTTTTATTGTGTATGGTGGAGGCGCGAGGAGGGGAGTTGTGTAAGTAGTAGTGTTTCTGAGTGTGTGGAGTGTTATAAAAAGTGTTAAATAAAGAGTCGGTGTGCAGAAGATAAAAGCAGGAGGGAGGTATTTTTGATTTTTTTGACCAGGAGGAGAGGATGAAGGACTGGCTTACTTGAAGAGCAGCGGCTGCATGCGCAGCACGCCACAAAGGCATAAGGGCAGTAAGGTGCAAGTACCACTATAATGAGATGAGAAACACCCATAGAGTATACATATAAGGCCCTGCCACTTTATCAATACAGAATCGAGAAGTATCACAAGCAAAGGGTGGTGGAGACAAGAGGAGGGGGGGATGCCTCGTTCATGGCCAGAGCAGGTCTCCCTTAATAAGGGTATTCTGGAACACATGTCCATATTTTTGACAGCCAAGTATAAGGAAAAACAGTTGCAAAGTCGGAAAGAGATATTAGAACTCTAGAAAATGTTTGAAGATACAGATGATTCTGAGGGAGGAGGAGTGCAAAATGATAGCAGGGGTGACTGTCCAGGAAAGGAGGGCTAGGCACCAGTGGAACATGGGGGAATATATCATTTGACAGCTCACCCCATAATAAGTTATACTGATCTGATGTATGTGTCCACCATAGCGACAGCCACTCCACCCCCCATATACATCAACACCGGATGTCCAGCGCATATCAATAAAAGAGATCTAGAAATGGCATTGGCATCGGCACAAACAGAATTAACCAGATTGTGGGCAGCACAGAGTGCGGTGAAGACCCACAATCCAGCCGAGCCAGGTTTAGATGGGTTTAAAACAGGAGTTCTTTAGTTTAGAATAGATAGCACAGCCATAGAAACCATGCATATGGAGAAGGAAGTAGAAGGGGGCGAGCTTACGGACAGTTTAGGTTATGAAAATGTGAGATCTCGCAGGGACGGAGAGGAAGACGGGTGGAGTACAATTGATGAGTTTGAGGATGATGAGGAAGAGGAGGCAGAGCAAGCGACTGAACATACTCCCTGGGTGGAGAGTTTGAAGGGTTGGTAGTTTAAGGAGCAGGTTTGGCTGGATGTCAGTAGCAAAGAAAAAAGGAAGTGGAAAAAGGATTGACAGGGGAGGTGCTGCTTTTACATAAGAGGCCCGGCAGGCCCCAGTATGTGCCATGGGGTCAAATGGATACAAATCATTTGATAAAGGTGCTCCCGCCCCTTATGATGAGTGCAGACAATTGTTTCTTTGCATTAAAAAAAACAGACAGTTGTGGCCCCTGGAGCATCGTTTAACACGATTTGGGCACAGATATGGGACTGTTAGGGAGAATTCACCAGAATGGCTAATTCCCCTTACCTACTGAGTCGTTCAGCAGCTTTGCTGGATTTCTGGGATTTATTTTTCTCAACTGGCAAGAGTTTGAGCCTTTTTCCCACTCTTACATGTGTTTTTCTGTGTGCGTTTAACGTGTTCTTGTGTTCATAGACTGTGGACCCTTACCTACTCCACAGGCATCATCTTTTTACTGTGTGTTACACGGCACCTTCAGTGCAGTGACACAGGGTTGTCCTTTAGACTTCCCAACTCAGACTCCATTTTCTGGGACTGACTACTGTCTCCTAGAACATGTAAAGTTGCCATTGACTTTATTAGTCTCTTTAAAATCCACATACTCAGTACAAACTATCTTACATAGAGTAATGGAAAGGGTTAATACTTATCCCTTTTTGTCTGTTCTCTTGGAGCATTGTTTAGCTCCATTTCCATTAAGTCTTGGCTGGTGGCAGTGGTAACTACCCTATTTTTCCTACCTCGTTTATCTTAAATAACCTTGGTATTGTTTTAGGCTATCTTGGTAGCCTCAAACTTAAACCCGCTAGGCCATATATGTTTTTATACAGATCCAGCTGGGTTTATTCGCCATTTCTTTTTGAAAATGTCTTTCTCGTGTTTTTCTCTGGGCGCCAAACCAGGTTTGGTTCCTTTGTTCACCGTCCTTTTGCAGGCTTCTACACAGAAGCCCTCCTTAGGCGCCTGTATGTCTGGGGGGGACAGGATGTGAGAGAGGGGTTTAGGAATCCCTACACAGGGTCTCCTTGGAGACCCATGACACACTCTGATCTGATTGGTTGTGGTGACTGTCCCAGCAGGACAGCCACCCTTCTGTGTGATTGACAGCCAGGCTGTGTGATTGGGGGAAAAGTGCATTATTTGTTGCTTTGCTCTGCTGCTGGTTTCTTCACTGGGCAGTGCAGGACCCTCCAGTCTTCCTACTTCATGTCAGTTTGACAGTCGCTTCAGGAACCGTGAGCCTGGAGCACCTGCCAGGAACGTCCGCCTCAGCTACAGCTGCTTCTCCACTTTAAGGTACTGTTTGATCCAGTTGTTTGTTTCGTCCAGCCGCGGTGAAGGTGTGTGGAACCTATCGCCAATCTGAGGGCTTGTCCTTCTCTACTCTTTAAACTAACTTTTCTGCCGACCAACCTCGTCCGGAACTCTTGGCAAAGACTTAGCTGCAAACTACCCTGAACTGTGTGATCTTGAGCAAAAGAGTTGTGTCCTATTGACTTTGGCCCCAAGACTTATTGATTTGATTCCATCAGTGTAGTTCCTCTTTCTAGATTTCCATGCTTACGTACCTGTCCTTACTGCTCAATTTTTATCTAACTTTGTCTTTCCCTCCCTTTTAAATTATTGGAGTGCATTTTTGCTCACACTTCGTTTTTGAGCTTAACTTGTCCAGAATCTATTGGGAGTGGTGTGGTGTATAACGAGTGTGATTTCTAAGCTGCTTTCTTTAGTGAAATGTTTTACAACTGATGTGTAAATAAATGTATATTCTTTTACTCAGAGACCTTGAGTCAGTGTTTGTTTGAATCATAGTAATTGCTATCCTTTGTGTAACTATTGATACTGCTCACTTGCTCTTGAGATAAGTCTTGATGCTCAGCCATCGATACCATTTTACTGTGTAGTTCAGGCTCGTACCAAAGGTGAATATGTACTGTCACTTGTAGTCTTAATTGTGTGTGGTGTTCCCAAAGGGTACTGCATATAGTTCTTCCTAACAGGGACATGTTGCGGCAAGTGTTCCCTGACATACCTGACCTACAATCCATAATGCAATGTGCTATGGGTGATGACAAAGAGCCCTCTCAGTTTATTCTTCATGTTGAGGAGATGTGAAGAGCAGAGATGGGTGACTCGTGAGACCTTTCAAAACCCTTTTTCTAGTTTAATTTTAAAAAGGGCCAGGCCAGGGAGGTGCAGAATGCACTAGACAAAATCAGGAACATTGAGTCGAAGAGGTGGGCTGAAATAAAAAGCATAATAATACACCATTGTAAGAGGATTAAATAGAGTGACAAGGAAACAGCCCAAAGGCGGCAAGCAGAGGAAGTACAATTAGTACAAAGCAAATTAGCTAAAATTGCTCTGGAGGCAGGTGGCAGGAGAGGTGGCAGGAAACACCCAAGAGTTTGTAAACCATAGAATAGCTGTGGTTTGCTCAGAAGGAGGACAATGACAGTGGGGTGCGGGTCCACAGTATTCTGGCACACAGTGGCTACAATGAGGACTGAAGTGAGGAAGAGGTGGGTTTGGA
This sequence comes from Ambystoma mexicanum, assembly GCF_040938575.1. Classification (NCBI taxonomy): domain Eukaryota; kingdom Metazoa; phylum Chordata; class Amphibia; order Caudata; family Ambystomatidae; genus Ambystoma; species Ambystoma mexicanum. Next base: position 501,046,778 of record NC_090934.1, read on the forward strand.
GGCGCAAGGGGAGGGGGATTTGGAGGAATGGGGCCCAGAGGAGGAGGAATGGGGCCTTCACAATGTTGCAACTGTGGAAAGTAGGAGCATTTTTCAAGAGTTTGCAGGAGCAGACCAGATATGGGTAATAACTACAGCCCATCACCCCAGGGACCCCCACAAGGGGCAGCGCCCAGAATGACTTCTATACCCTATGAGATATACCAGACATATATACACTTACTGTCACAGATACCTGATCCACCAGCGCAGACAGTACAACCACACACACCTCAGCAAACCTTCCAGCAGGGAAGTGGTACAACCTTGTTCAACGGAACACCAAATGATATGGTTGCCCGCTTTCGAGGTGCAGGTTTGGTGAAGGGAAATCCCTTTTTATTTCTCCTGACTAGGAGAGTCCACAGAGAACTCTTGCGTGTCAGGTCTTGTCAATGACCCCCTATCCTGATGAGAAATCATTGGTGGGGCATCGATAGGAAACAAGCAATTAATTTTTATGGTCGATTTGGGTGCAATGAAATCATGATTCAGTGAGAGTGACTTCCCACTATTGTGCAAAACTCTTGACAAGCAGGGCTTCTCTGGGGTTCCATACACTGAAGAGCTGGACGTAACATTATGAGGGAGGGAGTGTGGTGTGTACTGGCTCATTATATTCTGAAAGCTCTCCTGTCAACCTGTTGGGCAGGGACCTCCACAGCAAGTTGAACATGATTATCTCATTCACAGATCAGAGCATTGTTTGCACCATGCTAGGAATGTGCGCAGTAAGAGCAATGTTAGTAATACATGCAATGGCAGGGTGGGGTAGTGGTCTGTGGGATACCCATAGACCAAGACATGTGTATATACGGAATAACAGTATTCTTAGAGGCAATGCTGCAAATTGCCAAGAGCTGTTGTAGAGTGGCAACAGATTTTTTCTTTCACCCTGTGGTATCCGCAGAGTTGGTGGCAGCCACAATATTGTCTCCAAACCTGCAAGGTTTGTTCTTATCAGTGAAGAGAGTGGTCATACTAGGGACAGACATGGATGGGTGCAAGTGACATACAACACTTTGCATTGACCCCACTTTACCTCTGAAGGAGGTGACAGATGCAGAATTGTTTGAAAAAAACAATGACAGTGATGGAGAGATAATACTAGAGATTTGTATCCCCTGCAAAATGATGGTGCTGTATCAAAGAGTGCAATGACCCATGATGGCCACTGTGGCCCGGCCCCTTCATTAATATGTACCTGAGCGGTTGTGGATCACCAATGCACACAATGTCTGGCTTTTACAGGAAGTAACCCCAGTACGCATAAAACTAAACGTATGGGCAGTGCTACCCCGAGTAAAACAGTACCCACTATCAAGAGAAGCAGAGGAGGGAATGAGAGACATAATGCAGGCCCCACTAGATCAAAGTATATTAGTGCCATCCAGATATCCATGTAACACTGCCATCTACTGTGTGAAAAGGCAACGGGGCAATTGGAGAATGATCTAGGATTTATGCCCCCTAAACAACGTGCTACAAAGACATTTCCTGTGGTCCCTGACCCTGCCAGCATTCAATTTAGCATCCCCTAGGAGGCAACCAACTTTCCAGTGGCGGATCTAAAAAACGCCTTCTTTTCAATTCCTTTGCACCCTGATTTGCAGTATCTTACAGCATTTACCCATGGCGGAATACACTTCGAAAAAACTTGTTTGCCTCAGGGGTACTGTGAGAGCCCAAGCATTTTTAACAGAATTGTGCACACTGACATAGGAAACATTCAAGTATCCAGTATGATCATCCAGTATGTGGACAATTTGCTTGTATGTAGTGACAGTGAGCAGCACTGCTGGAGAGATTCTATCACACTCCTACAACTACTGGCCCATAGAGAGACAAGGTTGACAAAGCAGTACTGCCAGCAGGAAGTGCTGTATATAGGACAGTTAATATCTGCAAATGGAAAAAGTATCATACCAGATTGAGCGACACCTGTGCGTGCCACCACGGTGAAAGACATGCAAACATTTTTAGGGTTATGTAGCAACTGCAGTGCATGGATTTTAGACTATGCAACATTTACCAGGCTGCTCTGACAGGCCCTGAAGGAAGCACAAAAAAGCAGGCAAGAGGAATATGGGTACTACAGTGGTGTGCATCCAGGCAGGTGAATATGAGACATTGATTATGAAACGATTGCAGATGCATTACTGGGGCCAAGTAGCAGAGCTCATAGCACTCATGGAAGCACTGCAGGCATCACAGGGGTGTCACGTGACCATTAACTCCGACTCGGCATTTGTCATGACAACAGTGCATGCCGGTCTGTCATGGTGGACAAGGAGGGGCTTCCAGAGAGCAGATGGTTCGTCAGTACAACATGCTGCACCGCTAGATACATTGATCTCTGCATTGTCCGAACACTCTGTAGTGGCGGTTGTCAAATGTGCCACCCTCACCAATAACACAGATGAATTTCACTGGGATCTGCTGCCACAGATGGAGTGGCCAAAATGGCAGCTTATCTTCTGGTTCCCACACCTGCTGAGTACGTTGTGACCATGCCTCCAATTAATCAGCATAACACCCCATATACAGCAGTGCCTACTGCACAACTTATTGAATTGCAAGACAAAGCACCAAATGGAGATAAGGAACTATGGGTAAAAAGAGGTTGCAAGCAATCCCTGATTGATTTGTTGTGGAGACAGGAGTGCACTGGCAAAGCAGTAATCCCTCATGATTTTCTAACAGTAGCTTTTGACCAACTACACCACCCCTCAGACAGCTCAAAGCAGCACATTGCTGCTGACATACAAGAGGACTGGTCTGTGCCAAATCTTCAAGAACACCTCACTAATATGTTCATACACTGTACCTCGTTTCAAGGTTTCAGAACAAGCATGGCTTTATGAACTTCACAAGCACTCGCTCCGCCCTACTGGGACATTTTGTGAGCTGCACATAGATTACGCAGACATGGTGGAGAGATGCAATGGGTCCTGGTATTTGATTTTTGTGTTCTGCCCTTTTTCATGGTGGGTCAAAGCAGGACCTTCTGCAAACCGGCTTGTCAAATGTGCAGCCAAATGTCTTGGAAGTGAGGTCTTCCCCCGATGGGGTGTGTGTGATGTGCTAAGGTCTGATAACGGCACACATGTATTCAATGAGCTCTTTAAGTAGATCACAGCACTACTTGGCATTAAGCACTGGATGGGTTCAATGTATCACTGCAAGGCCAAAGGCATTGTGGAGAGGATCAGCAGGCTTTTCAAGATCAAACTATCTAAGCTTTGCACCACGTTGAAGAAGAACTGAGTGAACTGCTTACTCTTGGTCGTCTTCAGTGTATGCACGAAACCCAGCAAGGACCACCATTTATCACCCTATGAGATGGTTACTGGTTGGCACATGAATACACCCATATCCTCTGTAAGTAGGGCATCAGATGCCCATAGGATGGCAGCAGTCGTACTTGAAGAATTTAAAGAGTATTTGACAACCCTAACACATGCAATTAAATGTGTCTCCCAACAGGTTGCACCGCCCTGACCAGAGGCTACACGGAACACTGCAAAAACGACAGCAACAGGCTCCCCGCCCGCCCATGTTGCTTCCTGGAAAACCTTTCTACATGAGGAGCTTTGTTTGAAGATGGGACAACCCCTGATTTCATGGCCCATATGAAGTAGTGTTTTGAACTCCCCTCACAGTAAAGGTGAAGGAGCTTTGCTATTGGATTCACGTTTCAGACATCCGCAGGGCACACTTAAACATTACACAATCACTTTAAGGACACCTTACACTGCTCATCTACCTCAGCACCAAGTATATAACCAGACTGCACAATTCATTCTGGCCCTTATCCCATTTGTTCACTCATACAGCTGCTGGAACATAAATATTGTATATAAGCTCTCTCTCTCTCTCTCTCTCTTTATCTCTCTCTCTCTCTCTATCTCTCTCTCTCTCTTTCTCTTTTTTGCCGCCTTATCATTTTGTGTGCATTCTTTATTCCCTTGTAGGTGAGGAGATGATGGATCCAGCAGCTTCAAACACTTCATTGTATATCAGAAAATGTGTTAGGTATGAGATAGTTTCTGGTTGCTCATATTCATATGTGTGTTGCATGCATTTTAATGCTGGAATATACTAATGTTCATATTTGGAATTTATTGGGGATCATCTTTTATATGTGGGAGTCATAGAAAAGACAGGGGGAGGGGGGTGCACACACAAACATCCCCAATATTACTCTACAAATGTATAATAATAGTAATGAGCATAATAACAGCTATAGCAGACCAGCAACTACACCAGTACGTATGGGTATGGGTATGATATTATAAATTATTTCCCCAATTGTTTTTAAGAATATGTTTTGTTAATGATGATGTTAGCATTAGAAGTGTTGCCAGCAAACACATAGGGCCACAGAATGAAAAGTGCAAGCACAAACGGCAAAATATGATGCCTTCCATGGGCCAGTCCTTCATGCTATTGAAGATATGTGACACCCAAGATGACCAACAATTGGTATATGGATATGAGTCTGGTAGGGAGAAAACATCAAATGGTAGCTGTTATGTATGTTCACTAATCCTGCATATGTCGGGAGCAACCAAGGAATTAGTGCCACAAGAAATACCAATTATATGGTCAAGGGCACCTTCCAGGCACACAGCATGCAACTAGAGCTTGTAGATCCAGAGCAAAGTAGCAATAATCAGACAGACATTAAATGATTGCAGCAACCATATCTGGTGATCCAAGGACTTAAATATATAAACAGCACATGGCAAGAGTCCACATTCAGCTGCATGGCAGAGGGCCTCCTAGGACATGAAGAGGAGCTTCTGGCTGAAGTGGAAGCAACCTGTGCACAAATTTGGACAGAGCATATTATAAAGTTGACATGGATTGCACCAACAGAAAGACCAGTGAAAGTACACCGAGAAGAAACATATGAACTTTGCTTCCAGAGTTAAGAAACTATTTTTATCAGTTCTAATGAACAATGCAATAACAAGCGTACTTGCACCTCCCGCTACTGTTTGCTGGCAATGCTGCACTCAGCACTATGGGTACTCTCAGAAGAACATTTGCAGGGGGTGCAATAGCCGATACAGCCCCAACCATTTCTCCTGTGTTTGAAAAACAGAACATGTTTCCAACAACAGAGTTGTTCATCCTATCTGGAAGAGGACAATATGAGAAGCTGCAGAGGAAAAAGAGATCAAACTACCTTGCTGGAATCCCAGATGAATACAGCCGTTTCAGCTCAGTAGAAACATTCTTCGCTTCACTATTGCTACCCGGTGTACAGGCAGCAAACAGTGCAAAATTGCTGAATTGTATGCTGGGAACTGGTCCAGTTGGCAAATGACACCGAGCATGGGTTCAACGTTGCAAAGGTCGAGCTGTGTGCCCTGAGACTGATGACGATGCAGAATCTCTATGTCCTCGATATGCTGACAGCAATGGAAGGAGGCATGTGTCAAAAAATTGGCAATTCCTGCTGCACATTCGAACCTCCTGAAGATGCAGAGAATGGGTCATTATCTCACATAATTGCAGCTGTACATGGTCTAATTGTGTGCATGAAGAAAGATAGAGAACTACAAGGAAATTACTGGTTTGATTTTGTGTTCGTTTGGGCCCCATCCTGGTTGGGTGCCATAGTGCAGATGCTGGTGCCCATTGTGGTGTTCATCTTGGTCATCTTTTGCACCTGTCAAATGGGCCTCCAGTGCCAAACCAGTGCCTAAAAGAGCAATGTTGATGGAGTCAATTGGGGTTTCAAAGGTACCTCGCAATACAAAAAATAGTAAAATACAATTAAGTAGACCGTTTGTATCACACCATTATTGTTCCACCCCATGACCATGAGAATCATAAGGAAGTAAGGGTGGATCTGGCAGGTCATGGGAGAATGAGCACATGCACAAGGGGAGTTTGTAACTGTAGAAGTAACAAGTGGGGGAATGTTGGGAAAGGGGTAGGCCCATCCAACCTCTTAGGTGCTTTATGGTGAGACAAGCCCCACTGAAAGAACTATAATAGACTAGTGTGGAGGGGGCAGCCTAAAAGTGCCCACATGATCATAATATTGGATGCAATATAGATATTTAGACATAGGGCCTCATCACGACTTTGGCTGTAACCCTTAAATCCGGCGGTCACGCTATTACCGCTGGATTTAAGGGTCCGCCAAATCAGGGCTTCGGCAGACTTCTCCCCAGCTCTGAGCTGGGTGGAAATGCGCTGAAAATTTGCGATAATACCGCCGGCAGGAAAAAAGGTAAAAGCGTGAAAATTCCCTATTGAGCCCAATGGGGAATGGGGCATTCCCGAATGGGCTCAGTGGGGAATGGGGAATTCCATTACCGCCGATCCCGTGATCCGGCACTAATAGCGCCGGGGGTTTGGCGGTAGGGCTAATACCGCCGGCGGTAATACCGCCAGCATTACCGCCCAACTCGTGATGAGGCCCATAGTGCACAAATACAAGCAAAAGATATTTTTGAAGCCATTTGTAGCAATAGCCAAAGCATAGGGCCTGCTTGCCCACGCAGTATTTAGTGTGTTAGACACGGGCCTGAAGGGGAATCTAGGAAGGCCCAAGCACTGATGAGAGAGGCCCGAACCACCAAATTCCACAAAAGACATTCATTGTTTTAAAGTTGTTGCCAATTTGTTTGTTCTAGAAAGAATGTGCCCTGCAAGGCCACGAGACAGTACTGGGTGCCTTGGTGTATGTGCTATCACAAACAGGCCAAAGCAGGCCTCAGACCCCCACCCAGCTAACTACGAGTTATAGCCCCTACAACTGCCCTAGTTCAGAGACCTCTGAATTCCAGGATACCACTTGAATCCAGACCACCAACCATAAACCAATCAACCATAAAGATCTGAGAGTATGGTCATCCTACCTTTATTTTATAATGGCATGGTTTGTAGTGCGTGGTACAGGGAGGGATAAATTATAGTTCAAAAACGAGGATGTAAACCTCGGGAGCTGATTAATCGAACAGGAATGAGTGACGTATGTGTGGGTCTGTGTGACCTCGAGACTCTCCCTGTGCCAGTCCTCAAGCCTGCCAGGTGGACTGTATAATGATAGAGTAGCATTATTTACAAATGTAACTAATTGCTTCTTCGACCTTGATTCCTTTGGTACAATGAGCTCAGCAGAACCCACGTGATGGACGATGGATGGACTGGGCTGGCACCAATGACCTGCCATTCCTTATGGATCAGGCTGACCATGTATAAGGTTGCAACAACCATCTATGGAGGTTTACACTGTAAACAATGACGTCACCGTGACAGCAGAGGTATTTGCTGATGCACCTATTTTTGTAGAAATAATTATGTTTTTCACTTGCAAGAGCATATTGGGGATTTTTCATTAGCGGGTTGTATTTTTTAGGGTTTGACCATTTAGGAGCTTGCCTTCAACATCAAAACATTATTAAGAGCATGTCGTTTTTGAAGCAGGGTCGAGAAAACATGCTATTTTTAGTCTTTTAGACTCATGACGTTTTATAGGTGGGAAAGAATACATGCCATAGCATTCTTAGTCACACGTTCATTTCATAGGTGGAGGAGAAAGAATGACCAAACTTTTTTCAGCACACATTCCTTGTTTAGGCCAAAGAGAGAACACCAATTAATTCTTAGGCGCACATCCTGTTTGTTAGTCGGAAAAAGAACATGCAAATCCTTCTTAGTCACATGTTACTTTTATAGGTGAAGGAAAGAATGCCACACCACTGTTAGATGCATGACATATGTATATGTAGAGAAGGTAACATGCCAAAACATTCTTCATTTTGTAGTTGTGGCATGACATGCCAAAAGCATGGTACCATTTTATTTTTGTAGGATAGGAAAGAACACCAAGGAATGTTTAGGAATGCAGACTTTATTTTGGTTAAGTGAAAGAGAACACACCAAGCAATCTTATTCACTTACTAATTCTACGGGCATGCCAAAATACTTCTTAGCAGCACATTCATTGTTTTGGTGGTAGACAGCACACCAAAACTTTCAAAGGCACACATAATTTTTGTAGGCAGGAAAAGAACATGCAAAAGAATTCTTAACCACACATTCATTTTATAGGCATACAAGAGCATGCCAAAACATTTTTATGTGCATATCATTTTTGTAGTTTGGGAGGCAAACTTGAAACATGTCCTTTTTTATGTTGGAGGTGTGGGAGAGAGTGCCAAAAACATTATTAGGCACACTTTATTTTTGTTTATGAAGGCAAGCATAACAAATACTTGTTAAGCAGAAGATCATGTTTTAGGTGGAAGAAAGAACAACAGAGCATTCTTAGCCACACATGCATTTCATAAATAGAATAGACCATCCGAAAACATTCTGTAGGTGTGATGAGAACATGCATTTGACCATTCATTTTATAGGCAGATGAGAAAGCATGCCAAAACATTCTTAGGTGCATATTTCTATTATAGCCAGAGGAAAGAATGCCCAACATTCCTAGGCGCATTTAATTTTTGTAGGTGGGGAAGAGAAGTCGCCAAAGCCTTCTTAGTCACAAATTAATGTTACAGGCAAAGGAGTGAGCATGTCAAAAACATTCTTAGGGATATTTTGTGGGTAGGTTGAGGAAAGAACACCTAAGCATTCTGAATTACTTATTCATTTTGTAGGTAGTGGAAAGCACACCAAAGCATTCTTGGGCATGCGCACTTTTATTTTGCATGTGGAAAGTAAACAAGCCAAGTACATTTTTAAGAGCACACCAAAACATTCTTAAGCCTATGTATGTTTCAGGGCAGAGGAGAGAGCATGCCAAATCATTATTGTTGCAAGTCATTTTGGTAGGTGGGGAATAGAATGCTAAAGCATTCTTAATCACAAATAATGTTTTAGGCAGAGAAGTAAAGCATGCCAAAATTATTGAGTTGTCTACATATTGTACTACAGTTGACTTGCATATATTTAATGCCTGAATATGCTGCAATTTTCAAACAAGGTAGGGAACAGGGCATGCGTTTGGTGAGGAATGCATTTGTTCAGTGTTTTTCAATAGTTACAGTAGCTGCAATATGTTTTCTAGAAACCCAGATAGTATGTGTGTAGGTGTGCCTGCCACATTGATCAATCTATGGCCGCATACCCCTTAATGTGCAAATAACAGTAACATCTGCCTCAAGTGAATCTGGAGAATTTTAAATGAAAACACTAATATTTTGTGCAGACAAAGTTTGTAGGTACTTTTTCTGTGCACAAAATGCATTATTATTTTGTTTTCATGTATTGACACATATACAAGATAATACAGAGGAAACATCTAGTTATAGAGGTAATTCTATTTATTTTTCTAGAATTGGGTCCCTGAAAATGGTCTGAAGGCCAAAATTCATTGGACAAAGCACGAACTGCCAGTGTTTCTTAAAATAAATCATTGTTTTGGAATTTTGAAACCACAACTGGGCTGCAAGACTTATCCTTTGCCTCAATCCCAGGGACTATATCTTTCCAGAGCTGAAATCTCTCGGGTGGCTGCAAGGATCAAGTTCAAGACCCTTTGCATTGTCCTCAAGGCTTTCTGGGGCCGGGACCCACACTAAATCTAATGTTCTCTTCCAAAATACCTTTGTTCTTGAGCCCTTTGCTCAGCTACCTCCAATTCTCTAATGGTTAGAAGCTTCTCCAGGCAGCGAGTGGAGGGTAGATCTCTTTCCTCTGCAGGTGCCTCCCTCTGAAACGGCCTTTCTGCCCCTCTCAAACTTGAGATGGACTACCTGAACTTCTGGAAGCAGCTCATAACCTTCCTCTTCTCCTCTGTTTTCTCTCTCTCCCTCCCCTGCTGACCTACCTGTCCTACCTGTCTGCTGTACTGACTAGTTGCTTGGCTACCCTCAGAGTCTCACAGTATATGAGGCTTTTTCTTGATCAGTCACCCTTGCACTGCCTCTGGGCCTAACACACACATAGGGGCTGTAACTGTAACCCTACAGTTCCGTGTTCTCTTTGTTGTGCTGCCCTGGCTGCACTCACTCAGAGCATTACTGCCCTTTTTCCCCTCCCCTCTCCCTTGCACTCTTCCCTCCTCCCTTTCCCCTTGCACTTCTCATTCTCATATTTGCACGCTCTGAATGACACAAGGCCTATTAAGATCAGTTGCATTAACCTCCCTTTTTCTTCACTCCCTTGTATTTTCGTGCCCAGAAACACTTGTGTACTGGCACGTTATTAATGACTTATCGTATAATATCAAAATCTTATAATTGTTGTCAAGAAAAGGTTTATACAAGAAACATTTGCAAATGCAAGAATCCATCTGTTGTATTATATTTGCAAAATTACATGTAACTTCATGTGTTTAAAGACACATAGGGGTCCTTCCAACTTTCTAGGTCACTGTAACTAGGATCCATTTTCCTTCAAGTTACTTCATTCCTAATGGTGCATGTGATGTCTGCTGCCTACAGGATCAAGTAATTTGATAAGAATTTACAAACACATTTATATCGCTAACCTACAAAACGTTGTCCACTCAAACCATCTCCCACTAGATGGAGACTTGGGCATATTTTCTTCGATGATACCACAGAGAGCGAGAGACACAATGATATGGAGTAATAGGGTGCAGGCATTGGAAATGCCACAGATTTGTTTCAAAAACTGTGACCAGGAAGCAATATTGAGATCCTCCCAGTGCTTCAGTGTACAGCTCCTTCCAAAAGACACTCAGAAAACACACGATAATCGTTGTTCATCTCTTTAACAAATCACATCAACATTGCTGTCAACTCTATCAACAGAACACATGTTGCATACAGAGCAATGCTCACTCTGCAGACCACAAGAATAGATAGAGGCCATACTAGCTGCTGACAAAACTCTGTTGTGTGGATGTATTTAGTAGCTGAAAAGTGCATATGACTTGATGGAAAACCTAGGCTTGAAATGGCTCCTTGGCTTGATTGATATCCTCTGGAAAGATCGGAGTTGGAACTAATTCATGTGCACTGAAATCCCATGTTTCTAAAAGTATGCTCTAGAAACAGTGTGAGTGAGACCTAACAACTCTTCGGGTAGGAAATTTTACCTAACACTAGACCTGTGCACCAGTTCTCAAGGAACACATTTCATAGCTATGAAAAGACAATGGCAGAAAATTCCAGGGAAACAGTCATTGAATACCATTCGGTAGCAAGCCAACTTGTTCATGGAAAGATTTGACATCAAGTTCCATAGCGGATAACTTGCATATTCCCTGCTTTGTCTGTGTCCCCAAGCATCTTGATCAGCATCATAAACCATTACATACCAAAAGATGAGATGGGAATTGTAATCCAGAACATCGGCACATTCTATAACCGTTCCTACAGAACTCAAAATGTGTTAGCCAAGCTGTTATCATGCCACAACCTCCTTTATAACCTGATAACATGTGCATTGCTGACTCAGTGATTTCTGCCCCTCATCTGAGAGAACAATGCAGTTCAGAGACTGATCTCTGAAATAGCCACAGCTGCAAGTGGATGTTTCCTACCTAACACCTTCACAATATCAAATGTTGAACAATGTTTACTCGGTACCAAAACCTTTTAAACAAGCCACCCAAAGGGTTAGCCTGTACGATACAGCATTCCGTGAGTTACTGCCACTGGAGTTTACCATACAATTAGACCCATCCAACACACGTGGTGCAGATGCAGAACAAATGACCATGCAACCATGCAAAATATGTAACTCTGACTCTGACCTTCCAACAAGATCCACACATTGTTGACACGAAGGAGAATATGGAGTAAATCCTGGCATCTTTCCTTGACCCATGATTTAATTTCAATGTGTCAATGTGTATACATTTATTATATTTGTGTGCATGAAACCAAGAGTTAGGACATCAGAGAGGGGTTGTCATTTGTAAGAGGACAAGCTACCCATGCACACAAATACAATAAAAAGATGTCTAAAGGCATAAATAAAACACACATTGTGAGACAAAGGTAAGGGAACAACAACCCAATGTGGTACACTACACTTCAAAGTATGCTTTCGGACTATGCACACTTATCATATACTAACTGTTCTTGAGGTACCAGAGACTGTGAGACACACTTGTTCCAAAGTCAGGTTTTCTGTATGCATTGGCATACTGAGAAATCACTGGGCCCACTTGAGACTAGGGCACTCATTCATGGATTATTTGGGCTGAAAAAAAAGGAATTTGTGCGCCATTCTGTCCGCAAAGCCCTGTTTAACAAATGGTTTTTTTTCGGCGCAAATAATCCATGAATCAGGGCCATGATGTTTGATGTCTATGTTCTTGACAAATGTCAGCTGGTGTTGATGACAATCTACTGCAAATCTGGCTGTGCAAGATGCCAATGTGGTCATGGGCTTGCTCAATAGGCTGTGAAAACCCTAACCTGCCCAACATCCAGTAAGCAATGTGAACAAGTGCATTTGAATTACTTATGTAAAAGTAAACGTTTTCCTTCCATTAAACTTTAGTTTTTCCTCAAGTTTAACTTTGGTTTGCTGAACTTCTGTTGAGGTTTAGTTAAAGTTGAGATTGCCCTTGAGTTAAATATTAATTAAGTGTACTTTCTTGCGCGATTGTTCTCTTCCTCTTCATTTTCTGATGTAATACTGACGTGATACTCCATGGAGGTTCCGCCATAAAGAAGTGGCAGCACCCACTAAGAATCCCAGGGCCATGTTAACCCCCAAACTCCAGGACTATGCCCAACCCAAAGATGTCATGTGCATGGTGCTTCATCTTCAGTCATTTGATTCTTCTTAGCAATTGTGCCCATTTTTTGTCTTCATATTTATGTAACATGCTTAACTCTGACATAATAGTCCATGAAGTGTATGTCTCAAACAAGGGCCATCCCCCAGTATGACACCTGTGGTTGAACAAATGCCAAAACCCAGGGATCATCACAACATCAATATTTCACATCTCTGTTAGCATCTCCTCAGTCTATCTAGATCTACATAGCTGTGGTGCCCACATTTTGGTTTCTTCTTTATTCAGCCCACTTAACAGCAAGGTAGTACTATGTGAAGGTTCTGCCTCAATCAAGGGTCAGCCCCTACTGACACCCACATGACAGAATTCAGCCCAAAACTCCAGGACTCAGCCAACCAGAAGATAATGCATCCCTGGTATTTCCACCTCACCCTTTTTGACTGTACCTAGCAGCGGTGCACATTTTTGGCTTCTTTATTCAGTCCATTTAATACCTATATTGTACTCTGCGAAGGTTATTGTGAGGAATTCAAGCATCCACATGGTGGGCGTCAGCTCGCTTGAGTGTTTTTTATTTTTTTATATAAATGGTATGATGGTAGACCACCTCATGAAAATGCATAGGGCAAATCCACCCCAGCTTTCCTATGCTCACACCACAACAAAAGTATAGACCTGTGAATTCTAGCAAGGACACCCCCTATAAGCGCAGTCCACATTGTCATTTTTAGTTGGAATGTGACAGCAGAGGAGGGCACAATGTCGTTCTGAGAAGGTGGGAGGACACAACTTCCCCTGCCATGGACAGCCTGATTAACTGACAAAGTCTCAATGGAACTACCATTGTTAGGCCCTGCAGCTGCTGGCAGTGAATAAAATAACAATAGTGCGTAATCCAAACAGGTCTCAGAGTTCCTGGCTGCAGTGGATAACAAAGGAGACAGGAAACCCAACAACCTTTCATATGCAACGGTGTCAACGTGAAGCCATCTCCCGCCACTCAGTATCAGTGACAGTAACCTGACATGCTTGGGTTTTTTGATGCAGTAGGCCACCTCCGCTTGGGGACCCCAATCAAAAGTTACCAGTATGTGGTTTGTGGAAGCCAGAAAGTCTGGTCTCTTAGCATTTTCAAGGGAGACCTGCTTCTTTAATCAGGGACCACACAGGGAGATTCATTATCTAGACAGGCTCTTAGATCACAGCAGACAGGCAGATGGGTGGGACTTAGTAGCACAAGGGAGTGAGACCAGAGCTCTTTTTGTTCAGAGGAGGTTTCTGGCATCTTGGTTCATGGACACACACTGGTTCCTATTTCACCACTTTACCTGTTCCTGTTGCAAATCACTGTGGTTATGACCTCAACCACATAGAAAATTGTTGATAGGGATCCCAGCCTCTTCAGAACTGGTACCCAGCAAGCACACAGCATGCCCTGATAGGCTCTGCAAATTCTCCCTGGACAGGGACTGTCAGAAAGTCTCTGAACCTGAAACCAAAGACAGGTCATCTCCCAGCAACACACTCCCTACCTTCTGGCCATCCGCCTTAAAGGACAATCCAAGCACATTGAATAAGCTTTGAAGAAGTGTATTGAATGGCATCTACCACTGTCCACCTAAAAGGGCATTTTCAAGCCAGTTGAGTTCCTCAATCCACAACCGAATTAAATGTTGTCCACTTTCAGGCCACAGTCATTGAAAGAAACTGAGACTTCTCGACCAGTGCGTCAGAACCATCAATCAGCAGTGAGACAATGATGCCTGTCACAGGGTTGCTGTGTAGACCAACCTGCAGCCATTCGCCAAGCTTCGCTCGCCTAACCATTTTGCTGCCTGGTACCTGCAGCTGACTCCCACCTCGAACACTGTCACCGAAACCTGTAAGGCACCCTTAAGCCAACACGACCCTGTTGGGAGTGGTGCTGGATCAGTCACTTAACATTAAGCCCTATGTAGCCAGTATAGTTTCATCTGCTACCTACTATATTAAATTGTTGGCCCATCTTAGATCGCTTATCTCTCAACAGAATGCAGAGTCTATCGCTCGAGCTATTGTAGGAGCCAAACTGGATTATTGCTGCAGTCTGCTTGCAGGCTCCAGCAAATCCACCATCAATCGTCTCCAGGTGGTGCAGAATGGAGCAGTTAGAGTCATTGCTGGACTCTCATACAGGGCCCATGTCTCTGAAGCGCGTCAAGCTCTGCATTGGCTGCCTGTGGAATCTCAGGTATCCTTCAGAATCTTGTTCATCACCTTTAAATGTCTTAAGGGTACGATGCCCCCGTACCTACAAAGGTACATAGGAAAAAAAACCTGCCTTAGAAATTTGCGTTCTAATAATCACACCTGCTTAACCAGCCAAGATTTAAAACCAAAAAAGCACAACTTGGTGCCTTTGTGTTTATGGCTCGGCACTTTGGAATGCCCTGCCCTGTCACCTGAGAAACTCCTCGGCCTTGAGTAACTTCAAAAAGGGTCTTAAAGCCTTCCTTTTTAATTAGTACACATTGTATATCTCTCTCTTCTGGTATCCCTTTGCCTCAGGATATCCACTGCTTGTTTTTTGTTACGTTTGTCCGTTGTCCACACCCTCACACCCATGGGTCTATGGTTGCGCATTACAAATGCTATAAAGTAAAGTAGGGTAAAGGTTGAGCACCAAGAACATCTGCAGCAAAAGGTACATTGTGGTTCTGTCCCAGAAGGCCCATAGAGATATTTTATGATGGTTTCTCCCTTTTGCTGAAGCCAAGAAACCTTTAAAACTGAATGTGGTTATCACCCCTATCGACTGCCCTCCTGTCAGTATGCAGAGTGCATCCCTTTTCCTTCATAGAAACTGTATGTCCTCTGCATTCCTTTACAGGGTGGGTTGCATTTTAGTAGTGTTGCTAGTCTTTCTGTTGTGATAATACTAAAGTAGATATTGTTATACAACTTTGACTGGACACTCCTTGTATCATTGGGATGATTGTATTTGTGCTGTGTTGCAAATAACCAATGATGCACGACTTTTATCGGAGATAAGCCTGCCGTTCATTCATGTTACCAAAATTCGATATGGAGGTTTATAATTTTAATTGAATGCTTGGTTCATCCAATCTGATTAGATGCATGATGGTGTATTAAAGTTGTGGGCCTGATTGATGGTTTAGAAACAGATATTCACCCCACGACCACTGGTACCCAGAATTTGATTCATCACAGTTATGCCTCAATCAAGGACGGGGCCCCACTAACACTGGATGGTCAAATTTACCCCGAATCTCAAGGTGCTTAGACAATCTAAAGATTCTATGTCCTTGGTGGTTCTGCCTCAATCGATTTGTTCTGGCCTAGCAGTGGTTCCCACTTTTGACAACATATTTATTGTAGCAATTTTAATGCCAACATTGTACTCTGTAGAGGTTCTTTCTCATACAATGTGCTAGACCCCAGTAAGAATCCGGTGGTTGAATTTACGCTAATACTCAAGGGCTCAGACCAACCAGAAGAATTCATGTCTCTGGTGGTTCTGGCTCTATCTATTTTGTTCTATGTATCAAGGGAAAGAGGAGCAGGGGAAAGTATGAAATCAACTTTTTTTTGCTTATAAGCGAGTAAGGGTAAAAAAAGGGAAGTTAAGTGGAAAGGAGCTAACAAATACACACAAACAAAAGGGATAATACAGCGATCATGGAACACTGGAAAGAAGCAGAAACAACTAACTAGCCCTTTCAATCCTCCACTAGAACTCTCCTATACTCACCAGAAACACCCCAAAACTCCTCCAAAACATCTCCAAATGGTAAACCTGTGTTATACTCCCCTGTCTACAGCCAGATAAAACTCACAAAGTAAGCAGGGAGTGGTCCTTTGCCAAGACTTCAAACTTTTTTTAGATTGTTCAAATCTTTGATTGGCAATTCAAACTTCTTTACCAAGTCTCAAACTGCTCGATAGGGCCACGGGACCTGAGCCATTGCTTGAGACACAAGTCTAGTCTCAATACGTAGGACATTTCATGGGAAAACTGAAGAACAGGGTGGATCAAGACATAAAAGCTCAACTTGGTAGTGGGGCATATTTTGGGAAATATCTATCCCCCTCTCCTGCTGAATTTCTAGCTTTTTCAAACTGACCCAGCTCTTAATGAACCTTGATTCCCAATACTAATGTGAGAGCACACATGGAGATGTCTTCTAATAGCACACAGATGCCCTTAATTGACCTTACTTCATTGAAACATGGCTTCACGGCCAACACACATTTAATTGTTGGGGATACCTAGCTGATGTCCTGGATGAGCTATTTGTTCTAACCTCAGGTATTCTGGATTTTAGGTGTTTCAAGCTTAAACAAATCACCAAACATGTTCAGTGATTCTATAGCCTGTAGGGAAATCTATACTGAAGAAAAGGATACAGAGAAAAACACCATATTTAAAATTAAAAATATGAACTGCATCCTGCTCAAAGAATTTGGAAAAAAAAGACATGTGTGAGGAAGAATGGTGAAGTCTGCAGCCCATCTACAACATGAGTGTATATGTCTAAAACAAATGATAAGAGACAACAAGAAATATTTTCAGTTATATTAAAGTATCCAGCAACCTTTATGAAAGCGAAAACATTCCAATCTGGAATGCAAGCATAGTATTTTATAGGGGCCCCATTGTGTATGTTTTACTTTACAGTACTGGGAATCAACTGTGTGTAAAGAACCATACACAGACGCGGAATGTCACATTTTGACAGAAGACTGATTGGAAACAAAATGGTATATTCTTGCCCTGTTTAAAGTGACAATTACAGTGCGGGAACTAAAATGGAAATTCCTCAACTAACAGCTAAAGGCCTGTGTTTGCAATCAATTCCCCACGAAAATGAACACCTGGGCAATTGGAGCTGGACTATAAACCTTCATGAGAATTCCCAAATTTAACCAAGGCTCACATGTACTATTTGTTAGGTCAACAGATCTTGCAGAGGAACACAAATGCCCTATGAATACAAGAATCAGATTAGATATACAGAGATATGCTTAGCTAGTTGTTTCATAGATAGCCAGTCAATCTGGTGACAGGCATAGATGGTAGAGATAACGTGAGAAAGGTTTAAAAATATGTAACTGTGAAGTTGATGACTTTATTGAGAGGTTGAAAAAAGAAAATTTGGGAAGGACATAAAGGAGTCAGAGCTAAAAAGAACTAATGAGAATAGGTGTTTAGCAGTATTGAAAGGAAGACAACAGCTTTTTCTGATATTGAGGAAGTTGAGTCTGGTTGCAGTGACAGATTTTTAGATGAAGACCAAGAAGTTATTAGATGGGATGAAGATGACACACACCAAGGATATGATCGGCAGTAGAGTAAGCAAGGTAGGGAGGAAAGAAGTGAAGAAAAGCGTTAGAGGAAGCAGAGAACTTCAGTCTTAGTGGAGTTGAATATGAACAAGTGATGTGCCATTCAATATTGGATAGCGGAGAGACAGTTTGCAATTGTTTACAACATCTCAACTGATAGGGAGGGAAAGGAGAAGAAGATCTCAGTATCATCAGCGAAAAGCAGACAGGAGAAGCCTTAAGAAGAGTTCAGCATGCAAAGAGCTGAAGCATAGAGAGAAGCAAAGTGGACAAGGATAGACCGCTGAGAAACACAAGCTGTAAGGAGGGAGCGTGGAGTTAAAGCTGTTCCAAGACACCTAAAAGTGTCTAAGGGCAAGGTATGACGCAAACCAAGGAAAGGCCTTATCTCTGATGCCAAGTAGATATAATGTAGAGAGAATGTCAGAATGGTTGTCAGTATCAAAGCCAGCAAAGAAGTTGAGAAGAACATGAATAGATGAACAGTTCATATAGCGTGCGAAAGAAACAAAGTTGCTGACATTGAAGAGAGATGTCTCTGTAGAATTCAGAGGTCGGAACCAAATTGAAGAGAGTCCCAGAGGTTTTGAGTATGGTAGAAGAGAGACAGGATGCAAGTTGGCAGGACAGTTAGGATAGTGACCAGGTTTCTTAAGGAGAGAGATGACAGTAGCTGATTTAAAGGATGAGGGAAAAGTAGAATTATTAGTAGAGAAGTTGAAGAGGGAAGTAAACTGTGGAGCAACACTGTGAGCTATATGCCTCACAATGTGTGGGGACAGTGGGTCAATTGGGGCACCGGAAGGGTTAGCCATGAGGAGCAAGGCAAGCATCTTGTCATGGTTGGTGGGGGCAAAGGAAGACATATTAATGGGAGAGGATTGGTGGAGAAAAGTAAGCAGGATGAGGGGATATATGGTAAGTGATGAGGGTAATATGACTGGCAGACATTTTAGAAGGAAAGTAGAGAGCAAGATAATTTGCAAAAAGAGTGAAAGAGATGAAGGAGGGTTTAGGAGGTGAGAGAATTGAGTTGTGGGATTTTTGGAAGCGACTTGATTGGGAAGATTGAGATGAAATTCGAGAGAGATAGAAGTCACATTTAGTAGAGTCAGTAGCGGAGGAGTAGTTTAGAAAAACAGTGAGGTAGAGTTGTCAACCCGAGTAGTGTTCTGACCTTTGCCAAGTGCAAAGATTTTTGTGTAGTGTGGTTTTCAGGGTGGAGATGAAGTGTAAAATCAAAGGCCAAGTGGGAATAATTCAGGAGTAAATATGGAAAGAGGCTAGCGAGTAGAGATCGGAGCATAGAGAGCTTTGTTAAAGTTAGTGAAGGCTTATTCAGTAGATGGAATGGTGAGCTCAGCATAGGAGGAGCGAAGGTGATGAGGTCAAAAGGGTAGTCAGGGAGTTTGCTTGAGTGAAACCTAGACTTACTAATAGTAGCATTAAATGGTGAGAATGAGGATGAAGCAGGAGTGGAGACTGAGGAAATGATGATGGAGTGAGAAGAGGGAGAAGGAGCAGTGGAGATATTAGAGGCTGAGAGTTGAGAGGAGATAATGATAAGGTCGAGGAAGTTTACATTTGAATGAGTGGGCAGAGAGTGGACAGAAGAGAGTTAGTGGTTAAGGAGAAGATTTTTAAAGTCAGTGGATGGATCAGCAGAGTAAGAGGAGATGTTTAAGTCAACAATGACAATGAGGTGGTTAGTGTGAGGTAGAGAGTAATTTAGTTTGGGGAGATGGTCAAAGACCTAACATACTGGACAAAGTAGATGTTAGAGAGAGATACTATATAATATGTAGGCCATAGGGTGCAGTGATTGTGGAGATTGTGTATTGAAAAAAGGAAGATTAGAGGGATTTAGGGGAGTAGGATAGAATGGAAGTTTGAAGATAAAAACAGTCCTACACTGCCACCCCTGCCAGTGAGACGAGGCAAGTGGGTGAAGTTGTAGGCACTGTCATGACGGGCAGCATGAGATGCAAAATCAGAGATAGAGATCAGGTTTCGGCAAGGTTAATGAGCTCAAGAGAAGGAGAATGAGAAAGGAAGAAGTTGGAGGTAATGGAGGATGTATTATAGACAGACTGCGCATTCTGTACAACAATACAAAGAGAGTGTGATGTAGAACCTTATCGACATTGAGTCTGCGAAATAGAGAAGTACTGGGGATGTATACGAGAAGAGGATGTGTAATGACAGCTGAGGTTGGAGTAATATTTGTGACTAGAAAGAGTACTGGAGCGAGAAGAGGGGTGGCAACGAGGAGAATAAATGATAGGGATAGAAAAAGAGTGGAGATGGTTCTGAGCAGAGGAGGGCCCAGAGAGAAGTAGAAGGGAAAGAAAGAGATAGCTTGAGAATTGCATAGTGAAGGTGAGGCTGAGAACAAGCAGTAATGGGTACTTACAGACAAGTAGCAGAAAACAGCAAAGGAAAAGCTCATAGGCAAGAGGCTGAGGGAAGAAGGCAGGGAGATTTTCCTTTAATTCAACACCCTTAATTGATGATGACAATGGACTGGACGCCCACATGGAGCCACTCATTGATATGATAGGGCAAATTCACCTTAGGATGCTTGCTGCTTTCGGCTCCAGGACACCGGTCACATGATCTTACACCAGTGCCCCCAATTGCTGGTTAGAATGGAGGTAGGTCCATGGGAAACTGTAAACAATGCTGTCTGGGAGTAGGAGTTGCTGCTGGTGGCGGAAATACCTTCCAAAGATGACGGTTTGGGGGTCAGTTCGCAACTGATCAGCCCCTAGATCAGTCCTGGATGCTTCTTATTGGTTCCCTTGATTTACCACAGTTTAAGAGATCTCTATCTCTAAACGGAAGCAATTTAGTGTTATTTAAGGGAGAGGCTTTCACTTCAATGCTAAATGTTTGGTCTTGACTAGGACCCTGGAATGTCTCTCCCAGTGATGAGAAGGAGTCACTTTCGGATGTATGTCTACCCACCACTCCCCCTGTGTGTCTCTGGCGCGCGCGCATGTGTGTGTGTGTGTGTGTGGGTGTGTGTCGGGCATGGGGATCTCTATACCTTCAGGAAAGTGCATTCGTATTAGAGATGCTAAGGGGGTGAACATCCGAGATGCTAGATCTGTGTGCCTCCTACTTATACATATAAGTAGTTAAGGGTGTACATGCCCTGTGTCTATCCCCTGGGGGTCTCTGGATATCACTAGAATCGGTGTAAGTGGTGAAAGCCCTTGTAACTATTCCCCAAAGGGAGTATGGGAATCTATAGGGATGGGAAGGGTGCTCATGCCTTCTTTCATTTCTTACATACCACACAATTGGAGAAAAAACACTACTCACATCGCTAGCCCTATAATGACCAATCACACCAGCGACTAACTATGTCCTTGCAGCACTCATCAAGTGATCAATCTAAGGCTCTCTATGCTGAATGAAACACGCATGCATCTTCCTTTTGCGGTAAACTACCGAGTAGAAGCAAAATGACACTCATGATTTGGGTACTCCTGGCCTGCAGTTATTAACACAATAATATTCACAACTGCCTTGCCTAATAATAACTCCAGCCCCCAGCCCCTGTTCTTGCAGCACCACAGTCAGCAAGGCTGCAAACACAGCTGAAGTGCCTATTACAAAACCGTCAATACATGTCTGAAAAAAGTGTATCAGTGTTTCAAAGTGAACTATCATTCTCTGATGACGTAACACCTCCCTTTATATTACAGTATAAAGGACCAAGCAATTGCAGTCAAATCATATCTATAAAAACCAGCAGATCACCGTTTATAAATGATTGTTGCCCTCGCCAATTTTCTCAGTGCAGCAATCTAGTGGGGATGTGCTCACTTTTTAATTTTGGTTCCAACTAGAAGAATTCTTTATCCGAACAGTAATAATAAATATTCATAACGTAATCAGCTGTTGGACAGACATAGTCAAACTGTGTTTTAGAGGTTGCCAAAGCAACCATTCCAGAATAATATCAGCTTGTGCACTGAATAGGCGGCGGACTTTTCCAAGTCAAACATGGACAAGTGCCAATTACTTGGTAAACAATTGTTTATTTGTTTGCTGCATGTCGCAGAATGTGCTGTGAGGTTGTCATGGTTTCCATGCTAAATTGAGCTTTCCTGGCAGAAAAATCACAGGAGGAGAAAAACTTCATGCTAGGAAGAACTTTGTCAGGTCATTCACCTCAGAAGGACTTCAAGGTTGAAGATCCTTAAACTTGAGATGTTCCTGTTTAGGTTTCCTCTCATGTCAACGTATTTACAATGATATAATTGTGTGTGATAATATGACACCAGTGCACATACATTACCGCTGTAATTTCTTGGAGTTCGCCTATCTCCCTATTAAGGCTGAATAAGGGCATTGGCACATTTACTAGCAGTGAGGTGCACTTGCCAAAAACAAAAGGCACACAACTTATAAACACTGAAACGTTGGCTTAATTTCTATGCACATATTGACTTCTTTAAAAAGACAATGCCCACATTCAACTTGGTATTAGGCAGAATGACAGGCACTCATCTGTTATGTTTTAAGCATAAAACAGTCACCTCTCTGCTCAGTGGCTGCCTAAAGTTCAATTCCTGCCATATCATGCGTTATGAGGCACAGAGCTTAGATTACACTTCTGGCAACCTTATAATGCAGAGGAGGTGGCATCATGTCATCTATCATGGAATTTGAATGTTAATGGTTATTGTCAATCCATTCAGCATGTTTGGCAATACTTGTTAGCATCGTTTCCTTATGGGAAATTTAATCTCAAATGTTGTATCCTCCTTATTCATTTGTTCACAATCCTTGGCAGAACTTCACAAAACTCTAAGGACCATTACGCACTTTCTGCAAACATCACAAATTGTTTGTGTGTGAGTTATGAAATGATTTAGGTGAGGCGGATGGGGGGTAGGAAAGGAGCTTTATTGAACGGACAAACCCCAGCACCCAGCTGGTGTCTCCCCCAGCAATAACTGTCTGGAACATGGAATCTTGGACACAAGTAAACATTCCAAGGTTCCATTAAAACACTTCTTCCCCATATGGAACAGAACAATAATGAATTAGAACAACCATAAAAGAACACACAACCTACACCACACACACCTAATGTGCACCCCCCACATGCAACCACACACATACACGCGCACACAATTGGTAACACACACACACATGCAGACCTTCACCCACACACCCACATTAAAACTCTCAACACTCAAAACAACTCATCACGTAATCCTTGAACCGGACAGGAAGCACCTTAACTCTTGCAGGGCGACCAACCACATACATCCCTCCTATCTCACAATTTTCGTCACTTGAAGAAGGAACATCATCCACCATCTCTGGTGCTCTAAGCTCATCATCAACACTCCTTGCACCGGAACTTCCAACACCATTGACTATACTACTACTACCCGCACCAAGAACATCGAATCCATCACCAATTTCACAGGGAGTCACTGGGCCCTTTTCCACCACTACCACCCTCCTGTTACTCCATCTCGCACCATCATCCAACACCAATCACCAATGGAGATTGGTATTCTCCCCCCACCTTTACCACCACACAGGGATTCATGTACACACTGGTGTCCTTAGACTGACACCATACGGGCTTCTTCACCAAATTCCCCTCATTAGCCCTCTCCTGTCTCAACCGCACCCTACTCAGCACAGCTACCATGTCTACTTCAGAACGAATTCTACCTCCCAAAGCAGCAACTCTGAATTTTGAACCCATCTCCTTCCCCTCATGAGTTTGAAAAGGGAACAACTTGTTATAAGCAAAGGTGTGTGCCTGTAAGCCGACAAGGCCTCTGGTAACACATAAGTCCAACATAAACCGTTTGACAAAGCCAATTGTATCACACCAATAATGAAACAATTCATTCTGTCCACCAAACCATTAGCAGAATGGTTATACAAAGCAGTCTTGTGATGGTGTTTCCCTCATAAAGTCTTGCATGCACTTCGAAACAAACTGCACACCAGTGTCTGTTAGTAAACTGGCTGGAACACCTTCCCTATCAAATACTTTTCTCAGAAATGCTACCACCTTTTCAGCTGTCATTGTCTCCAGTGTGGTGGCCTCCACCCAGCGCGATCTGTAGTCAACCAAAACGACTATGAAGCTTAGACCACCACCCAGAACATCCATGGGTCACATGATATCCACCACCAACTTGGACCAACACCCTCAGGAAACTCCACAGGATTCTCAGCATTCGCAGCATTCTAGAAGCAAAAGGTATGGGGCGACAAATTCCACTCTCCCCCTGTTCCAGGACAGCACCCACACTCACCTCACTGGCGTCGACCGTTAACACTGTCTTATTACTGGGACTGATTAGTGTTTTGGGATATTTGTCGGTACAACCTCTCCTGTTGGTGACCTAGATTGGTTTAATTCAGCTTTTCAGCCGTGTCGCATCCTATGTGGCACTTGTTGGAGGAACCAGTCCCCTACCTCCTTGGTTACTCATATGAATGAATAATCTGCCACTCATGAATTGCGCCACACTTGTCAGTTCAAAAACTCAAAAGAACATCCTTTATTCCTTATTTGCCCGAGAATTAAAGGGCAAATAAGGAATAAAGGATGTTCTTTTGAGTTTTTGAACTGACAAGTGTGGCGCAATTCTTGAGTGGCAGATTATTCATTCATATTACTGGGACTGAATGACCCTAGAGACGGGGCACGAGCCACATCACCCTTTAAATGTGGTGGCCTCCACCCAGCGCGATCTGTAGTCAACCAAAATGACTATGAATCTTAGACCACCACCCAGAACATCCATGGGTCCCATGATATCCACCGCCACCTTGGACCAAACACCCTCAGGAAACTCCACAGGATACACCGGCTGCGCGATAGGTATCTTGCTTTTGTCATTCACAGCATATGCAATGCACTCCCTCACCACTCCTTCCACTTCTTTGTCCATCCCAGGCCACCAGAATGATTCTCTTAACCTCCTCTTAGTCAATGACCTACCTAAATGTGCCTCATGTGCCAATTCTACCAACCTGCTCCTTAAACTGCATGGAGGAACTAAACTCTGACCTCTTGCAATGCCCCATGTGCCTTCTGATAACCTAATGTCATACGTGCACCCCCTGTCCCATTCATCCTTGTCCACTGCAGGGAAAACACACGCTACCCTAGTACCCTCTTCCCAAACGTCCTGGCCAACCTTCCCCTCACTGCTTGGGCTAGGCAATTGTGACAGAAAATCTGCCACAGCATCCTTGCCACCAGGAATGTACTCCACTCTGAAGTTGAACTCTTGTAGATCAAACATCCACCTGGCAATTCTCTGCAAAGCAGCGGACAACCCCTTAGTGGTTAGCACATACATAAGAGGTTTGTGGTCCATACATATTATATAAGGGACACCCCACAAGAAAGTTCAAAAATGTTTGGATGCCCACACAACAGCCAAAGCTTCCCTCTCAATTACGGTATACCTCATCTCAGCATCTCTCAGCATTCTAGAAGCAAAAGCTATGCAGCGACATGTAAGTGACTCCAATCCAGCAACCCAACTAAGTCAATGCCTAGTTTGGGATGCCCAATGGAAGCCCTTATTAATATGTTTTTATGTCAAATTCTTTGAATGTGGATGATGAACCCTTATATAACGCCCCTCTCTTTGAATCCCCCTGACCTCACTGAGCCAAGAAGTAGGTTTGTTTTGCAAATTAAAAGATTTATTTGAAGAATTAAACAATATATATATATATATATATATATCACACTTGTATGAATAAATTAATATTTGATAGCATACTTATGAATATAATAGTGATCAACAGTATGTAATATTACAATAGCACACTCTCTTTAATCAATGAGGAGTTGGTATAGAAAGGATAAGGTAGCAGAGAATACTTTGTAAGGTATCAAGGAAATGCAAGGTATGAAAGAATGCAACACAGGATAAACTTGATATGATTTCAATCACAAGATAATATGATCACTTTTTCCCTTGTGACAACTCACTCCCCCCCTTATGCAATAGGAAGAAATGGAAATGAGGACACACAGGTTTCAAGAATTCAATTAATAATGAAGTTCAATTCCAGTTCCCCCCAGCACGCTTAGAGAAACAGGTATGATTTCAAACAGGCAAAAAATACTTTGATTGTGGTTGCACTGAATGTGAAAAATATGCAAAAATGTTTTTAATTCACTAAAGGAGATTCAGGATAGGTGATAGCTACTTTGGATTGGTTCATGTTGTGAACACTAACAATGATTCCTGAATGATTATCAGATGGAAAACGAAATTCAGCAGTGGTAAGCAAGAAGCAGCTTTTTTTACAAGTGGTGAAATGGAGCTAAATTACAATTTGCGGCACTTTTTCAACGTGCGTAAATCGCGATTACGGAAAAACTAGAAGGAGTTGTAGGTTTGTTGGAAAGCTGGGGATCTTAGCTTTAAGACGACAGTTAAATTTCGCTTCTAGGACATGCGGTTCAAAAGATAAGGACATTTTTGTGGAGGTAGATTTTCAAAAATAAAGTAAATCTTTCAGAAAGACAAATGCGCGTTACAGATTTGAAATCACCAGGATGGACACAGAATTCTAAATGCAGTTCTGGAAAGATTGAAATGGATGGGATAAGATTACTTTAGACTAAGAGGTTGATTCTGTACAGTTCTTAGACTGGATACTCTCTCCTAGTTTTGGAATAGAATGGACCTTGTCACAGATCTGGTCAGGTTTGGACTGCACTCACTACCGGTTAGTCAGGCACTGGTTCTGCTCACAGCATGGCCTCTGCTCTGGGTCTGGTGGGTCTGGATACAGCACTGCTCTCTCTGGGTCTGGATCTGGTTCTGGCACAGGGTTCTAGCCAGAAGCAAACAGCACGGCAAGGCTGCTGAATAGTTTGGTTAGGTTGCTGGATTCTGAGGCCTGCTGAGAAGAGTTCAGCTTTTGGGTTAGGCCCCTGCTTAAGGTTCTAGAGCTGGGTTCTAGAGCTTTGTTCTGGATCTATCTATCTAAGTTCTTCTGGATATTGTCTGGATCAGGTCGGGCAGAGTGCTGCGCAGGAATCGATGAGTAGTAGAAAAATGAGTGTGTCCATCTGGGTCTCAGCAGTCCCTTTTTATGTGTTTTCTAAAGGGGTGTAGAGGCTGACTTTCTTTGCCCAAACCACTAAGGATCCTGATAGGTTAGAGGATTCTCTGTGACCTTACTGGAGAATGGAGTGGTGAGTCAGAATGAGTCATCAGGTGTCATGTTTATGGCTGAAGCCGAAATCCCTCCCCTCTGCTTTTACTTAGAAATCAATTTTTCATAACCAAACATGCTTCCCAGATACACAAGTTGTTGAGAATAGATGTACACATCACAGATTAATTAGGACAGGTCTCTGTTCAACCTTGATCTTTCTAAGAGCTTGGGTTCAGAAATGACAACTTATTTGCGATTTTAGTGGGTTTTGCAATATTGGTCCAGCCCCCAATTTTACACAGACCTACACACCCTCTCTGAGCATATTACTGGAAGTTCTCAATTTTCTAGTATAAACACAGTGTCTACAAGATTAATAAATCCCGGGGTTTGGTGTCAGAACATCGTACAGATTTCAGCTTAGTCTCAAACTTTGAGTGAATGTGTCATTTTAAAAATCTCAAAGTTTGACATTTCTGTCAGCTTGATACAATATTTTAGAAGCATTTTCCTTAAACATTTATTTGGTGCAATATTAAATCCACAACCCAGTCTGGTCCGCCCCTAGAAGCTTGGTGAGTCAGATGGTCACATGTCTTGCTTCTCCCAGAGCAGTGTTGACAGTTACACCTCAAATCAGCATATTCTATTCATCCCAAAGCCCCCATTGTCACTTCCTCCGGGCTGCAGAGAAAATCTCCTCCTCTCCTGATTTACATGTCAATGCGACATCCTGTGCTGTTGGTGGTAAGACCAGGTGTGAAGGCTTCCCAGGGACAGAAGGCCTCTTGAACTTTTAATTATATCAGACTGCCTTCTAATCAATGGCAACTTAGTTCCTTGTGAAAAAAAAATATAACATTATAAACTGAAAATAAGCAACATATCTTTAATCAAGTCTTTTTCCACATTAAATCAATGTGTGGCACTCTATATGGCATTTTGATAGACTTCTCTGCTTTGGCATATTTAGCTTCTGCAAGACAGCTCTCCTGTCAGGATTTCGAAATCACCAGCACCTGTCAGAGGCGAGCACCAGTACTGCATCCATTTTTGACTGCTGTCTTTAAATCAAATGTCTTTAACATGGGATTTTGTCCTAATAACTTGTGATTCTTGCTGACGTGGAACTGATGTGGATTCTTGCAGTAGAGTAATGTAGAACACCCAACATGAAGTTGTATCCTTTTGGTGGTTTTGTGAGCCATGATTTTAGCAATTTTGACACCAAATAAAATTGATTTTTGAACAGCTCTGTATTCCTTCGCACTGATTTTGCTCTGTGTGCAGCCAAAGGATGGGGTCTGGCAATGGTCTCCTGTATTAACACTGACAGAGGCAAAAGTGGATGGTGGCCTATCTGTCAGGTTTTCACTGCGCACTTTCTGGTGATTTCTGGCCAGCAGCATGCTTTCCGGCGGCCATTATGATGTTTCCGCTGCCAGTAATGCACAGTTCTGTTGTAGGGCTTGGATGAGTGGGTTAAAACAACCCACAAGCCCCCCTCTTGCGATGGCCATTCTGACTTTCATCAATGGAACTTCGCAAGACTGGGATGTCCGCATCATCTCTCTGGATTCCATAGATGGCAAGTTCAGCATCTTTTCCTCCATCAGGGGTGGATCGATCGGTTCTCCTTGCCAGTCTTGATGGGAGTATTGAGCGATACCCGGGCCCCTCGGATCTTTTGCTTCCGGTCCCCGGGTCGTCCTCCTTGGTCAGTCTCCACGGTTTATCTCTCCTAGGATGACAAAGCAAAGTGGCAGAAACATATTTAGTAGACATTTCCCCACCACTATTAATGTAGTGGGGTGGGCATATACATTTTATAAATCAGGAGACATTTGCATTCTTATTGTGATATTTTAAAGCCTATATGTGGAATATTTTAGGGTTGGAAATGTATTCATCTGGAGCGGCCCCCTCTGAGGTTCCAGAGGACTGCTCCAGTGGCTGCAGAGTATGCCTGGGATGGCAACACTTTGGCTGATTAATATGGACCCACTTGTCTTCCTCTTCCGCCAAACTGCCTTTGGGGATGCATATCTTGTAGGCGACTGGTGAGATCTTGTCTACAATTTCAAAAGGTCCCTTCCAGGTAGGCAGAAACTTCCGCTGTTTGGCCTGGTTCCTTTGGAAATTGTGCAGGTAAACCCGTCTCCTACATTGTATTCTTTCCTGGTGGTCTTCTGGTCATAGTGGGTCTTTATGCTATCAGCTGATCTTTCTAGATTTCGCTGAGCATAGCCAAAAGCATGTTGAAGGTGTTTTCTTAAATTTTCAACATACTCATGAGTTGTGGAGGCACTGATCAATGTCTGCTCTTGGGTCCTGTAGAGCAGATGCCGGGGAAGCACCATCCCGCGTCCAGTCATCAGCTCAAACGGTGACATTTTAGTTGCAGATGAAGGGGTAGATCTGATGGCCATTAGGACAAGAGGTAATCGGCTATCCCAACTTGGCCCAGAATCTGCCAAAAACTTCTTTAAGATGCTCACAATGGTTTTGTGGTAATGTTCTACTGCACAAGAAGAGCCTGGCCGGTAAGCAATGTGTAGCTTCCTTTTAACCCCAGGTATCTCCCACATCTTGGTCATTACTTCGCTGGTGAAATGGCTACCTCTGTCTGACTCAATCCTTTGGGGCATTCCAAAACGCGAAAAGATGTGGTTGATCATCAGGGCAGCTGCTGTTTCTGGCTTGCAGTTTGGGGCCGGGAGACATTCCACCCATTTAGTAAATAAGCATGTCACAGTCAACATGAACTTATTCCCCCTAGAGGAGCGAATCACGGACCCTATGAAGTCGACTTGCTAATCTGACCATGGCAGTGTCATCCCCCTCTTTTGGAGAGGCGCACAGTGTGTGAGGATGTTGGCTTAAATTGTGCACACACAAGACACCCCTTCAAGTATTGGTCGAGGTCCTGCCTCATGGATGGTGAACAAGAGAGGTACCCTTACTGTTGGAGCTTCAACCACAGAGATTAAAGAGCAGGTCAAAATCAATGTTTGGCCTAAGTGCTTAAGAAATAATTGAGTTGCTTGATTTTAGCAATCCCAAGGTTAGCCCACCGCTTAAACGGTCAATACCACCCACTTAGGAGGTGAATTCTGAACAGTTGAACAGAATAGTACAGTTTTACAAACCAAGGATTGGTGAAAAATGTGTTTTTATAAAAGATAGTCATAAAAACAGAAACAAAAAGATTTGAAAAATAATAATAAACAGTTAATACAAGCAAATTTCATTTCTTCAAAACATTATAAAGCAACTCAAAACGAATAATTCTACAAATAAAGTGAAAGAAAACAAACCAAACAACCCAAAAAACATATTATACATGCATGTGCAATTTAGTAAAGAGTCATTGCATCATGGATCCCCGTAATTTCATACAACAATTCCTTGTTTATGGGGTTAAGGTTGTTTGATTTAAAAGTCAATAAATGATGCAGGGTCTTTCGATTCAGGATATCAGATCAATTGCCAACGTGGAGAATTTCTAGTTGGTGGCGAAGTTACCAACAGGCTAAGCTACAGGTAGACCATTCTTCCCTGTAGTCATCACGTTTCGGCGGTCAGGAATGGGTATGTATGCCGCCTTCATCAGGGCTCCAAATCAGGTACCCTGTATTAGATAACATTAATGTAATAAGAGTGGGTTGTGAGAGGTGGAAGTCCTAATTAATAGGGCTTTAAACTGATAATAAATTTGTTCTTATGGCAACCGGTTTAGAAGACTTACTTGCCGGTGCACATAATCACAAGCGCATTTGGTGTGCCCACACATGGGATAGGGGAGACGGAGGTGAGCACCAAAACGCCAGGACCAGTAGTGCAAATGCCGGGCCGAGCGAAGGGCTTCACCATAAGTTCGGGAGTTTCACAGGAAATCTCGAGGCTGAAAATAAGTCATACAGACAGCCATTGGTGAGGATAAACCATTGTATTGATCATGGCAACCAGATCACAAAATAAAGAGTGAAAAGTGCACCGAAGTCCCAGCCACACATCGGTACAGGCGGCGGTGAGTGCATGAAAGAAACTAAGCTTTGAAGAAAAAGGGGAGAGGAACAGAGGAAAGTTGTCCAGGAAGAAACCGTACACTTGAGAATGATTAGGTGCTTTACATGAGTAAGAAGTTCAGGTTACTCTGGATGTGCGCTGGTAGAGCAAATATTTAGTGCTTGGTAAGCAGGACCAGCGTAGAGGGCCCGTGCAGATGACTGGTGCAGTGTTCAAAGGTGAAGTCTACTGCTACCGGATGCGTAAAGCTACATATACTAAATGTATAGGCTGGGTAGAGCAAACGTCCAGTGTTTGCATTTACTGTGCTATGAATAAGGGCTCCAGGTCTTACTAGTGTGAACATGATTGGGTTTTGCTGCATGCAAAAAAATAAAAAAAATAATGGATGTCGGGGTTGTGAGCAATTAAGAGATTTGGACGGTGAGGGAAGCGTACCCCGCCTTGCACACGTAGTCTGGTCACGGTGGACCGGAGTGGTGCGTGTGCGTGCACGGAACGACGACCCTTTGCTCACCTTGTGTCTTCAGTGGGACAGAAGAGATGGCGGCAGCTCGAATCTTCACTGCCCAAGGCCAAGTCGTGCACTCAGGCGCGGTTCCGGGAATGCGGAAGCAAAGTGTGACATACCGCATAGAGCTGGTGTTTTACTGAGTGCTGGGGAAACTGCGCATGCCCGCCTGCTCGAATGTTGTGCAGTCATTCGTAGCCTTGGAGACCACGCATGCGTACTTGTGCTAGCGTTTCTCCCAGGTATGCGGAAGTGAGGAGCAACGCATCGCATTGCGCTGGCGTTGTTAAGGAAACCACCAATGCGCTTACGTTGGAGTGGTTGGTGATCGATCAAAACCATAGTTGCCGCGCATATGGCCTGACAAGCAGGCGACAAGGACTAATGGCTGATAAGGAATACAAGCTGCCAGAGTAACGAACTACCACTGGGTAGAAAAATATGAGTGCATGTCAGAAACCCTATGTAAGTGTTGGAGTTTTAAATGTGTGTTGACCTCGTTGTTAATCACATATTTGTTTGTGATGACCAATAAATGAAAGAGAGAGTGCTGGGAGCAAGCAGTATGGATCTTTTATAACAGAGGTTGAAAAATTTCGTTGAGGCTCCCATGATATGTGTCCATCCTCTGGATCCATCGTGCCTCTTTCATAAGGAGGCTGTGTTGGATGTCTGAGCCTCCTTTAACTTTCTCAATAACCCACCATAGAATACTGTTAGGAGTATGGTTGGCAGACAAGAAATGTTCAACCAGTGGTGCAGAGAAATTTGTGCAGCGAATTTTGGACCTGTGTTCCGATATTCTAGTGTTGACTGGTCGTGTGGTTTGGCCAATATATCTCAGCCAGCAGGGACACTCTATGCAATAAATTACATTGTGACTTTTGCAATTGGTCAGGTCCCGAAGGGTCCATTTTCGTGTGCCAAATGAGAAGGAACTCATTTTCTTGGTAAATTGGCAAGCAACGCAATTGCCACAGGGATGATGGCCATGTAAAGGTCGAAGAGTACGAGTGACACTTGGAACAGGTTGAAACAATGAGTGGACCAGGTGTTCTTTTAGGTTTTTACCTCGTTTGAAGGCAAATCTGGGCACAGGATCCTTGGGTAAATTGAGTTGAGCTATGTGCCAGTGTTTGTGGATGATTTGTTTGATTCTTGAGGTGTGGGCTCCAAAGGTGACTACACAGGTTAGACGTTCATCTTGGAGACCTGTGTTCTCTTTATGTAGTTGTAGAAGTGTGTCACGGTTAGAGCTCCTAGCACGTTTGTTGGCTTGAGCCAGCTGTTTCTTGGGGTAGCCACGTGCAATTAGGCATGTGGTCAACTTCTGTGCATGCTGTTTGTAATCATCCGGGGAAGAACAGTTCCGACGTATATGTAAGAATTGTCTGTATGGTGGATTGTTTTTAGTGTGGGCTGGATGATTACTGGTGAAATGCAATAGAGTGTTTCGTGCTGTAGTTTTGCGGTATAGGTCACATATTAGTCTTCCATTTTTAGAGCGAATTGCTAGGTCCAGAAACTTTATTTCAGAATTGCTTTGTTCGATAGTGAACTGAATATCGGGGTTGCAGGAGTTGAGCCAGGTCCAGAAGTTGGTGAGTTCAGGTAGGCTACCGGTCCAGATGAAGATAACATCATCAATGTAGCGATGCCAGTGGCTAATATGTGTTTGCCAGTTGTTGATGTCAGAAAGAACAAAATCCCTCTCAAATTTGGCCATGAATAAGATGGCCAGACTGGGCGCAAAGGCCGTACCCTTTTCAGTGCCTTTTATTTGCAGGTAGGTGGTATTATCGAAAGTGAAGAAATTACAGCGGAGTGCTATGGTCATGAGTTCAATTATGAAGTTGACAGGAGTCCTGGTGTTAGCTGGATCAGTGGTTAGCCACTCCATGGTGCTCTCAATGGCCTCTTCCTGTGGGATACTGGTGTACAGAGATTTTATGTCCATGGTGACCAAAAGTTGTTCTGTTGGATTAAATTCAAAATCTTCAAATATTGTAATTGTGTGCGTAGTATCCCGAAGATAAGTGGGAGTGTTAATGCTTATTGGTTGTAGAAACATGTCAACAAATTTGCATAATGGTTCGATGATTGAGCCACATCCTGAGACGATGGGCCGTCCCGGTCGGTTTATGGGATCTTTGTGAATCTTGGGCAGAGAGTAGAAACAAGGGGTCCTACCCTGTGTTCTTATAAGATATTCTGCCTCTTTTTGTGATATCCAATCACATTGTAATGCAAAATTGACACATTCAGAAATTTCTTGGGATATTTTCTGAGTAGGGTCTTTCCGAAGTGTTGTGTAATTTTCTGGGTCGCGAAGTAATACCAAAACCATGTTTTTATACTGGTTTGTAGTCATGATCACTAGACCTCTGCCTTTATCGGCTGGTTTTATGATGACATTTTTATTATTTTGTAGCGATGTCAATGCCTGTTTCTCAGCAAGGGTCAGATTGTGCTTAATTTTGCTGTTTTCTTTCCATAGATGGTTTAAATCATTCAAGATGCATCATTCAAAGGTCAAGAGTTCATTCGGAATTTGGCCATCCGATGGGGTAAATGTCAATGGATTATGTAGACCTGAATCTTCATCTGTTTCTTCTTCTTCCATGTTGTGTTCATAGAAGAAGGTTCTTAGTCACAATTTTCTTAGAAAAGAGCGGATCTCCATTTCGGAGTCATACCAGTCTGTATGGGCCTCATGGATGGCCAGTATGCCACCTCTTTTAAGATTTCAAGTGTTGTATGAAACCCCCTATGACCGGCTGTGGCCGCGTCATAGGCGTGACTTAACATCAGGCTTCGGAATGAGGTAGGAACCACCCACTGATCATGGCCAGCTTGGGATTTCCTTACCAACAAACCGTCTTGGATTGGGAACATTTTTGGACATTTCATCAACACTCTGAGGTCCTCTTTCCAACGTAATCGGTATCCGTCAGGGGAAAGTTCTCAGGGTCCTCAATGTGTAAGTAAAACTTACCAATTATTGGGTCCCCTTTCTGACCTGTAATCAAATCAGCATCTGGGGTCTCCTTACTCCATTGTGCAGTTGAAAGATCATTGTGAGCATTTGTCTGGGACCTAGTGATAACGGTGAACTGGATTTCCCCAACAGGGACTCAATTTCTATTAGATCCCCTTGGATGGCCCCGGTTTTGGCCAGCCGATCAGCTAAATCATTTCCAATTTTGTCTGGTCCCTTTACTTTGGAATGACCCTTGATCTTTTTCCAGTAGATGGTCATCCCATTCGAGGTGACCAGATCATCAATATTTTGGATTAACTTCCCATGTTTCAAGGGTTTGTTATTAGCACATAGCATTCCTCTGGTTTTCCAATTAACCAGGTGCTCCACGAACCTGTACCGTACATAGTCCGAATCTGTGATTATGACCAGTTTGTGGAGTTGATGTTGGACAGCAGTGAGGATGGCTTGATGCACCGCCATCAACTCTGCCACTTGACTACTTTGGGGGCTAATCTTGTACCCAGCGGAGGGTTCTGGGGACTCATTCACCAATGCATTCCCTACGCCGGCCACAAGTTATTTTTCCCCGTTGTTGTCAACATGTTAAGAGCATCCATCCACATAAAAAGTGGGCATTCCCTCACACTTGTCCTCTTCAAAGACTTTGTGGGGGAAATTGAGGTCTGCCTCCATGTTGTCCTTGATTTTTAGACTTTTGTCCTCGAGACAGTTTTCTCTGGCACAATCATGCAAGTCAGCCAGACCTTGCGCGAGGGGACTCTTCTTGATTTGGCCATATTTGACCTCCACAGGAAAGCCTTGCATTGACAGAATCCAGGAAGTAATTCAGGAATTACTCACATTTCTGGCCCGGATTCTGTCACTTTGGAGATATTGCAGAGGCTGGTGTGGAGTCTCCACTATGATGTGTCCCCCTGGATAAACGGGCGGTAATTGTTCAATGCCCACACCGTTGCCAGGAGTGCCTTCTCACAATCGTTGAATTTTTCCTCCACAGAGGATAAAGTTTTGCTCCACAGAGGAGATTACTTTATTGACCTTGTCATGCTTTTGATATAATACTGCAGTCAAGCATTTATTAGAGAACCCTGTCTCCAAGAAAAACTCCTTGTATCTGACAGGGTAAGCTAGGCAAGGTGCTTGTGAGAGGCTTCTTTTGAGCTGTCTTACTGCCTCGGATTGTTCTGGACCTCATCCCCACTTGACCCCCCCCCCTTCAAGAGATGAATCAGGGGTCTGGTGATCTCTGCGTAGCCCTCAATGAACTTTCTGCTGTAATTAGTCAGTCCAAGGAGGCTCCTTAGTTCCCGCAGAGTTGTGGGATCTTTCAGTTTCTGAAGAGCTTCCACTTTCTTTTCCTGGGGACAGAGACCCTGAGGAGTAATCTCATGGCCCAAGAAATTAACACGGGTTCTACACCACTGTGCTTTCTGAAAGGAAATGTTGCTCCAGCGGCCCTCAGCTGTGTCAAAACATAACGGATCTCCGCTATGTGTTCCTCCACAGATGAACTTTTGATGAGGACATCATCTACATAAGCCAGGTTACCCCTCGCACCCAGGTCGGGCATGGCCTTGTGTAGGAAAATGTTGAATTCATTGCCGGAGTTGAGGTATCCGAAGGGAGTCCGGGTCCATGTGTACTGCTGGCCCCCAAATGTAAAAGCCAGCTTGTATTGGTCCTCTCTACTGATGGGCACGGTCCAGTATCCATTGGTCAGGTCTATTGCAGTGAACACCTGTGACCACTGGATCTGGGCCAGCCCCTGGTCAATGTAGGGAAGAGGTCATCGGGAAGTATGGACCCATTTGTTGAGCTCCCTAAGGTCGGCGCAGAGTCTCCACTGGCCGTTTGGCTTCAATTTTCCCAGCACCGGATTATTAAAGGTGCTGTGGACTGGACGGATTATCCGCCGGGACTCAAAGTTCTTAATTATTTTAGTAAGGGACTCCATTGATGAGAGAGGCAAGCGATATTGCTTCACAAACACTGGAGTCATGCCAGGGTCTGTGGGAATTGTTGTTGTGTGGATGTTGGTGTGACCACAGTCATATGAGTCCACTGCAAAGAGATCTTGAAAATCCAAGAAAACTTGTTTCAACTGTTTCTTCTGCTCCAGAGTCACACAGGCATCAGCTAGGTTGACTCTCTCGTCAAACATCTGCCTGAAGCCTGGAAAGACGTCTGGTTTCGCTATCTCAGCTGCCTCCTCCAGCTGGGTGGAGAAGACCCTGCTCAGAGTGCTGATTTGGACTGGTGGCTTCAGGTGGGAAAGGCAGCCCTCATGGACCTGGAAAATTACCTCATCCCTTCTGAAGTCACAAGTCACACCTTCCTTACCATAAGGGCAGGAAGTGTACACCAGGAAGTTCCCCCCATGCCGGGTAAAGATCATGTGTGGTGTTGGATTGCCATCACTGTCACTGTCAAAACAGTCCTTGGGGATTGGTCCTAACAGTTCATTTGCTAAATCAATGGAAAAAAGTCGGTCATCAACCGCCATTCCAATAATGGTGAATGCGGCTAGAGTAATACTCTTTAAATCGCTGTTATTCACCTCTATTGGAATGGCGCCATGTTCTATATTGACTAATGGTGTTGGGTTTAACCCCAACCCTTGCTGTTGGATAGAAGCATTTAGATGAATATAAGCATCAGTGTTTTTCAATTTGTGTCCTCTTTTAACTTTCACTGCCAGGGAGAATTGTTGGGTCCTTTCTGGGATGGTGACTTCCTCGTTAATCTGAATTTCAACTGCATAAGGTAGCAATTGAGCTGACCTAAATGCTTTCTCTGGATCATCAAAGCCCATGGGATTATCCGCCAATTGCGACCAAGCTTTGAAGTTTATTAGGTCCAAACTAATGGCAAAGCGATTGAGAATGTCACTGCCTAAGTAAAAGGCAGCAGTGACGTCTCGCACGACCCAACAATTATGGACTATGCTCTTGTTGCCAATGGAGATTATGTTATGATATGATATGGCATTTGTAACGCGCCTATACACAGGTGTTTCAAGGCGCGATTTGAGCATAAACCTGCTTGGCAGGAGATGTTTGGAATTGGTTGTTTCCAGGTCCATTTCCCATTTGTCTATCAGTTTGAATGTGGGAATGGCTGGATCTTTTGGGAGTTGGCGGAACATGGCTTCGTGGAACAGGGATGAACAACTGCTCTCCAATTTGTTGAATATCAGCCAGGCTCTGAGCAGATTTCACATCTGTCTGGACTATAGCATTGGGAATGTCTGATTGTGGATTGGTAAAGAAATTCAGAGTATTTCCTTCCAGTGTGGAATACCACCTTAAACTGGAAGGAAGGTTGATTTTCAGAAATAGAGAGGACCTCCCATCACCAGTCTGTTGTCCTACTGCTATTACTGTCACGTCTGGAATTTGGTTGTTCTGGAAGTGAAATTCTACTTGGTCAGGTTTTTGTTCAACCATGTGGCATGTGCCGTTTAAACTAACATGGTTGACACTCTGTTTTAACTTTATTGGTCAGCTAGTCTGGGTCCAGAGGACCTTGTTTACGCAATCTATTAGGGGTGACAACCTTCTCAGGAGGTCATTCCCTAGTAAACAAAGGGTGCCCTCTGGAGACACTACTATGACAGGGTGTTTCACATAGTGTCCCCCAATTTTAATGTCCAAATCCGCAGTCCTCTCGACGGGAATTTCCTTCCCGTCAAAGTTCTGAAGTTGTCCACGAAGAGAGGTGAGAGGAATTTGATAATTCTCCCTCCTTCCTGAATTTAGTTAATCAAAGGCCTTTCTGGACAGAAGGGTAGCTTGGGATCAAGTGTCCACCAGTGCCAAAATGGTACCCTGCCCCTGTACTTGTACCGGGGCATAGTATCTTCCCTCCTTCTCCACAAGGGGGCACAGATAATGTACATTTTTGGACAACTGGTGGGCTAATTTTCTGGTTTTGGACATTGAGAGAGAAGAGATTTGGGCACAGTTCTGTGGAGAATCATGGGAATGTGCAAGAAAAAGTTGGCAACTGGAGATAGGATAAGTTTTGAGTTCTCCTGGTTCCGGTTCTGGGCCCCCCCCCCCTTTTTGGAGGCAGTCACCAGAATGGGTTTGAACCAGGGGATTTTGATGCTGTTGGTTCTGGGATGAGATGATGGGCGGCGCTACCTCAGTCCCCACATCTACCCAGTCTGGATGTGAATCCCTTGGTACCCATTTTTCTTTGGGAGGAGTTCCCCCATCTCTGAAGGAGAAGATCCTTTTCCCAGGATCCTCTGAGGATCCCTCTCCCTCAAATTTGAAGATCTGTACCTCCTCCTCAAAGTGGGTCTGTTTGAGTCCTTTGTTTCTCCTACCTCCTCTCTGCTACTTGGGTGGCAGACCTTCAGGGGTAGGAGATTTTATTTCCGGTTCCTAGGTTTCCAGGGGCTGTTTACAAGTGGGGAAGGAAGCTTCCTCCAAGGCTTTACACCCCCCTCCCCTTGTGCCTCCTCCCTGGGAACCGGTGAGTTACTGGGGTGCTGCCCCGTCATTGTTCTGGAGCACCAGGCCCAGAGTTTGGGGCATTCTGCGCCGGCATGGCCATCTGAGCGTTCTGCTGAGCCCTCAGCACGCGACCCAGCTCCTGTGCCATATTTTGGACCTGGCGCTCTAACTGTAAAACCCGCTCAGGCTGATACGGGGTTCTGTTTTCTCCCCAGGGCTGATCCCGGGAAGGGTAGCTATCCCTTCTCTGGTAGTACCCCAGGTTGGGAAGATTGGGGGCCCCTCCACCCTTGGCCTCCCCTCTCCCGGGTTAGGTGGTCTGGGCTCAGGGAAGTGGGGAAAGAAGGATGGATGATTTTGGGGTTGGAAATTAGGTCGATACCTGGGGAAAAAGTTCTGGCCAGGGTTTAGTGAATTTCTGCCCTCCTGGGGGAAGTTAGGAGGGAAGTTCTCTGGGTTAGGTGCTTGGCTGGATCCCCCCCCTTGGGCTGGAGGAGTCCACACATAACCCAGGATGGGTCAGTTTCCCTTGTAGCGGGGACTTACATAGTCAGGGGAGTGAGGGACCCCATTTGTGGGACTACCTCCTTGGCTCCCTGTCTGTGACTGGCCCGAGGGCCTACTGGAATTGGAATTATTCTGTGCAGGCAAGTTTTTAGGCCCCCCATCTCCAAATCCAAAATGGGGGCAACTTTTACCTCTGCCACCTAAGCAGCAGCAGGGGTGCTGGTCGGTTTGGGGTTTTCTGAGCATTACCTTTATTTTCTATGGGCTTCTGCACCTCATAGATTTGGGTGGCCTGTTCAATGACCCAGTCTAGTGACCTTTTCTCATGAAAATCTCTTACTAGCTGGGTCATGATGTATTTGGGTAAGGCATGGAAAAAAGTGTTAACAAATTCTTTGCTATCAGTGCGCACCCTTTTGGTAGTTTGTGCAAAGGCACGCTTCAGCTCCTGCACAAATTCTTGTGGGGCCTGATCCTCCCCACATTGCAAATTGTAGGCTGCCTTGCAAGCCTCTTGGGGATTTCGGTGAACAGAAAAGTGTTTCAAGATGGTCGCCCTATATGTGGACCATCTTGAATGGTTTTGGTCCTCCAGTCCCACAAAGAAACTGGAGTATTCTGGGGAGAATGTCCATTTTATGTACTGAATGCAGCTACTGCTGTCTTTCAAATGGAAAGTCTCCATCATTTGCTCAAAGAGCTCCAAGTGTTCCCAAACAGAATACTTAGGGCCTCATTACACAGATGGCGGTAAAGATTTACCGGCACCGGTAAAATACCGGTACCGCTAAATCCTTACCGCTTTACTACGAGGTCCCTTTGCGGGTTGGGGGATTTAACGCCTGCTTTTTGCAGGCGTTAAAATCCAACCCGCAATGGGACCTCGGAGCTAATTACAGCACAGCAAAATTGCGGTGCCATAATTAGCGCCTTCCCCATTCCCATTGAGCCCAATGGGCCAGAAATGGGAATGGGGAAGGGCAATGGTGGAAGGGGGATTTACCGCCCCTCCAACCTTGGAATGGGGCGGTAAATCCCCTTTCCACCAAGGCGGTGCTGGTATTTTACCGGCATGAGCCATGGCGCTAATAGCGCCATGGCTCACCGCCTACCGTGTAATGAGGCCCTTAGAGTTCTTATGGTAAGGAGTGATGACGCTCCTTATTGCTTTGATCTGTTTTAAGGGGTCCTTAAGCAAGGCCCTTTTTGCCTTATTGGCCTTCTTGGTTCGGGTAACCCTGGTCCATTCATCCTCTGACTCAGAAGCACTGCTCCCAGAGTTGCCTGTCTGATCTTCCAGGTTTTCCCGGATTCTGTGAGCCTGGGAATGGCTGGCGGAATGTGGGGACCTAGTCTCTTGTGACCTGGGACGCTCAGACGAGTCTTCAGATTCCTCCTTGCTGCCCGGATTTGATGGGTACCCCCCCACTGACCTAACTGGGCAGAGGTTTTCAGAATGCCCTTAGAGGGCCTACTCTCCCGGGGTTCCCCACTAAATTGCTCTGTACATGGGTGCCCATACCCGGATGCCCGCCCATCCATTCCTGGGGGGTACTGGCCTATGAGCCCCATACCTCTGACTGGATAGTAATCTGCCATCCCCGTGGCCCCGGGCTCATGTGCGCCAGGGGACCTGGGGGTGACAGAGTCCAGGGACTGGGAGAGATGGAGGCCTCTGGTACTAGGGCTCCTGAGGTTATGCTCAGGTGTTTCCCTTTCCCAGGGAACCTCATCTCTATCAGCCCCTGCTTCCTGTTGCCCTGCCAGAGCCTGTGCTTTCAGTTCCTCAATCAAGGCCTTAATAGACTGTATCAGTCTCTCCTGCATGGCTGCCTGTTGCTGGAGCCTATCATTGTGCTGGCAGAGAGCTTCATTCTCTCTCTGTGCTTTCTGGTTAGTCTTGGAGTACTGGGTCAGTCTTTGCTGCAGGAGGGTTACCTCCTGAGTCCCATCCCTACCGGCCTGCTCCTTTCTTGCCAGAGCATCTTCCACCCTCCTGGTGTGCTCTAACAAGTTCTGCTGCTCTTTTTGGAGGTCACCCAGTCCCTGGAGGGCCAGGTGATTTTCTTCCATTTTCTTTTTTAAGTGGCAGAATTCCTGGCCTAAGGTATCCCTTTCCTGAGTAAGAGCCTGCATCTGTGCCGCCAGGTCGTCCCTCTGCCTTTGAAGGACACCAGCTTTCTGGCGCTCTTCATCAAACTCTGCCTGGGTATCCAGGTCTTTCAAAATCAATGTATTGCTCTCCTCTTTTTCTTTATCCAATTAGCTTTGCAGGGTGGCTACCTGCTTTGCGCATGCCCGGTTGAAATCTATCTGTTGCTCCAGCTTTTTCTGGCTCTGCAGTAGGGAGTCCAAACTTTCTTGATTCTACTTCTGCAAGGCCAGAATTCTGGTATCCTGGTCTGCCCTTTCCTGTTGCAGGATACCCATGTCCTCTTTTATTTTAATGATATACTGTCTACTATCATTTTCTGACTCCTGGCTCCTGTGCAGCCTCTGCTCAGAAGAGTCCAGGTCAGATTGGGCCTTCTCTAATGCCATCAGCTGCCTACTTGCCAGATCTTGGCCTTCAGCACATTTGTCCTGTATGGCTCCCATATATAAATATAAATATGCCGCTATCCTGACAATCTTGTAGTGCTCATCTTTGGCCTTAGGGGCCATGTATAGTTCACTCAGGGCCACGTGTAAGGGGCCCTGATCTCTCCAGTTATCTAACCCAGTTGCAGTGACCTGTTGTGTCATTGCCTGCAACCACATATTCTGGTCCTGCTGAGTCCACTCACCTCTCACAAATAGCTTATGTAAGAGGTGCTCTCTTGCTATCTTGATGTCTACCAGTGTCGTCATTCTGGAAATTGATTTCCTTCCTGAGTTACAGAATTTTATTTTATTTTGCAAAACCGACCGTTTCCTGAGAGTGTTCCCTTTTGCGGGGTGCTTTTACAGCGTAATACAGAGTGGTGATCCAACAGGATTTATGTATCCTGTCAGTTAGCACACTGTATTAAGCTGCACAAGTGGTAGTGGTCTGACCTCACTGAGCCAAGAAGTAGGTTTGTTTTGCAAATTAAAAAGATTTATTT
The DNA here is from genome assembly GCF_040938575.1 of Ambystoma mexicanum. Taxonomy (NCBI): domain Eukaryota; kingdom Metazoa; phylum Chordata; class Amphibia; order Caudata; family Ambystomatidae; genus Ambystoma; species Ambystoma mexicanum. The sequence goes on from NC_090934.1 coordinate 501,089,646, forward strand.
GAAGAATTAAACAATATATATCACACTTTTATGAATAAATTAATATTTGATAGCGCACTTATAAATATAATAGTGATCAACAATGGGCAATATTACAATAGCACACTCTCTTTAATCAATGAGGAGTTGGTATAGAAAGGATAAGGTAGCAAATAATACATTGTATGGTTTCAAGTAAATGGAAGGTATGAAAGAATGCAACACAGGATAAACTTGATATGATTTCAATCACAAGATAATATGATCACTTTTTCCCTTGTGACAACTCACTCCCCCCCTTATGCAATAGGAAGAAATGGAAATGAGGTTTCAAGAATACAATTAATAATGCAGTTCAATTCCAGTTCCCCCCAGCACGCTTAGAGAAACAGGTATGAATTCAAACAGGCAAAAAATACTTTGAATGTGGTTGCACTGAATGTGAAAAATATGCTAAAATGTTTTTAATTCACTAAAGGAGATTCAGGATAGGTGATAGCTACTTTGGATTGGTTCAGGTCAACACTAACAATGATTCCTGAATGATTATCAGATGGAAAACGAAATTCAGCAGTGGTAAGCAAGAAGCAGCTATTTTTACAAGTGGTGAAATGGAGCTAAATTGCAATTCGCGGCACTTTTTCTGCATGCGTAAATCGTGAATACGGAAAAACTATAAGGCGTTTTAGGTTTGTTGGAAAGAGGATCTTAGCTTTAAAATGACAGTTACATTTCGCTTCTAGGACATGCGGTTCAAAAGATAAGGACGTTTTTGTGGAGGTAGATTTTCAAAAATAAAGTCAATCTTTCAGAATGACAAATGCGCATTACAGATTTGAAATCACCAGGATGGATACAAAATTCTAAATGCAGTTCTGGACAGGTTGAAATGGATGGGATGAGATTACTTTAGACTAAGAGGTTGGTTCTGCACAGTTCTTAGACTAGATACTCACTCCTAGTTTTGGAATAGAATGGACCTCGTCACAGATCTGGTCAGGTTTGGACTGCACTCTCGCCACCGGACGGTCAAGCACTGGTTCTGCTCAAAGCACAGCCTCTGGTCTGGGTCTGGCAGGTCTGGATACAGCACTGCTCTCTCTGGGTCTGGATCTGGTTCTGGCACAGGGTTCTAGCCAGAAGCAAACAGCACGGCAAGGCTGTTGAATAGTTTGGTTAGGTTGCTGGATTCTGAGGCCTGCTGAGAAGAGTTAAGCTTTTGGGTTCTAGAGCTGGGTTCTAGAGCTTTGTTCTGGATCTATTTTGAGTCTAAGTTCTTCTGCGCAGGAATCGATGAGTAGTGGAAAAATGAGTGTGTCCATCTGGGTCTCAGCAGTCCCTTTTTATGTGTTTTCTAAAGGGGTCTAGAGGCTGACTTTCTATGCCCAACCCACTAAGGATCCTGATAGGTTAGAGGATTCTTTGTGACCTTACTGGAGAACAGAGTGGTGAGTCAGAATGAGTCATCAGGTGTCATGTTTATGGCTGAAGCTGAAATCCCTCCCCTCTGCTTTTACTTAGAAATCAATTTTTCATAACCAAACATGCTTCCCAGATACACAAGTTGTTGAAAATAAAAATACACATCACAGATTAATTAAGACAGGTCTCTGTTCAACCCTGATCTTTCTAAGAGCTTGGGTTCAGAAATGACAACTTATTTGTGATTTTAGTGGGTTTGGAAATTCTGGTCCGGGCCCCAATTTTACACAGACCTACAAACCCTCTCTGAGCATATTACTGGAAGTTCTCAATTTTCTAGTATAACCACAGTGTCTACAATATTAATAAATCCCGGGGTTTGGTGTCAGAACATCGTTCGGATTTCAGCTTAATCTCAAACTGTGGTGAATGTGTCATTTTAAAAATCTCAAAGTTTGAGATTTCTGTCAGCTTGATACAATATTTTAGAAGCATTTTCCTTCAACATATATTTGGTGCAATATTAAAGCCACAACCCAGTCTGGTTTGCCCCTAGAAGCTTGGTGGGTCAGATAGTCACATGTCTTGCTTCTCCCAGAGCAGTGTTGACAGTTACACCTCAAATCAGCATATTCTATTCATCCCAAAGCCCCCATTGTTCCTTCCTCCAGGCTGCAGAGAAAATCTCCTCCTCTCCTGATTTACATGTCGATGGAATAGTGAATGATAGCAAACATCAGACATAGACATAACTGTAAGGACAGCAATGCCAACTAACCAATCCACTAACAATTTCATCCCTCTGCATACACTTCTCAAACTCTAACCAAACAAAACCACAAGCCTAAAATGCAGCAATCTGTACTAACTTCACTACACTGCAACAACAAAACAAACCCCACATAGACTTGCACAACAGCACACAATGACTACCGACTGTAAAACACCCCAAGCCCAGCCGACGGACCCACCGGACTGAGGCTGCCATCAGCACATCACTGCTCTCTTGCACTTTTCCAGCTTATTCCCACCAACTCCCGCCCCCCTTCCTCTTTCAGAGCCGCCAGAGCGCCAGGGGACCACTCCGGTGGTGATAGTGCACGGTACAAATATCCTTTAACATTAACATTAACATGTCAATGCGATATCCTGTGCTGTTGGTGGTAAAACCAGGTGTGAAGGCTTCCCAGGGACAGAAGGCCTCTTGAACTTTTAATTAAATCAGACTGCCTTCTAATCAATGGCAACTTAGTTCCTTGTGAAAAAAAATATAACATTATACCTGAAAATAAGCAACATACCTTTAATCAAGTCTTTTTCCACATTAAATCAATGTGTGGCACTCTATATGGCATTTTGATAGACTTCTCTGCTTTGACATGTTTAGCTTCTGCAAGACAGCTCTGCTGTCAGGATTTCGAAATCGCCATCACCTGTCAGAGGCGAGCACCGGTACTGCTCTCATTTTTTACAGCTGTCTTTAAATCAAATGTCTTTAACATGGGATTTTGTCCTAACATATGATTCTTGCTGACGTGGTACTGATGTGGATTCTTGCAGTAGAGTAATGTAGAACACCCAACAAGAAGTTGCATCCTTTTGGTGGTTTTGTGAGCCATGATTTTAGCAATTTTGACACCAAATAAAACAGATTTTTGAACAGCTATGTATTCCTTTGCACTGATTTTGCTCTGTGTGCAGCCAAAGGATGGGGTCTGGCAATGGTCTGCTGTATTAAGACTGACAGAGGCAAAAGTGGATGGTGGCCTATCTGTCAGGTTTTCACTGTGCACTTTCTTGTGATTTCAGGCCAGCAGCATGCTTTCCGGCGGCCATTATGATGTTTCCGCTGCCAGTAATGCACAGTTCTGTTGTAGGGCTTGGATGAGTGGGTTAAAACATCCCACAGACAAATTCCACTCTCCCACTTTTCCAGGACAGCACCCACACTCACCCCACCGGTGTCGACCGTTAACACTGTCTCATTACTGGGACTGAATGATCCCAGAGACGGGGCACGATCCACATCACCCTTTAAATCCTCAAATTCTTTTGGGCAACTCTCTCTCCACTCAAACCTGACAGTTTTCTTCAACAACACCCTCATATTAACAGTTTTCTCGGCATAACCAACAATAAACCCTACATAATATTCAGTCATTCCCAAGAATGATCTCAGTTGCTCCTTATTAGTAGGTGCATGCACCTCTTTCATGACCTTCACTAATTCCTCTTTTGGACGTATACCCTTCTCGTCTAAAGTGTGACCCAAATACGGTACACTTGCATACCCACATGACATTTACACCATTTTACAGTCAATCCACTCTTCTTCCACACCTACATCACCCTGATTACCCTGTAGTCTTGCTCCTTGCGATTCCTTCCCCATGATCCACATAACCCTGTATATCCTCAAATTCCTTCGGGCAACTCTCTGTCCACTCAAACCGGACATTTTTCTTTAACAACACCCTAATATTAACTGTTTTTTTGCCATAACCAGCTATTAACCGTACATAATATTCAGTCATTCCCAAGAATTATCTCAGTTGCTCCATATTAGTAGGTGCAGGAGCCTCTTTCTTGACCTTCACTAATTCCTCTGTTGGACGTATACCCTTCTTGTCTAAAGTGTGACCCAAATAGATTACACTCACACACCCACATGACATTCAGGCCATTTTACAGTCAATGCAATCTTCTTCCACACCTGCATCACCCTGATTACCCTGTAGTCATGCTCCTTGCAATCCCTTCCCCATGATCCACATACCCTTTAAATCCTCAAATTCCTTCTGGCAACTCTCTGTCTACTCAAACCGGGCATTTTTCTTCAACAACACCCTCATATTAATGGTTTCTTGGCATAACCAGCAATAAACTGTACATAATATTCAGTCATTCCCAAGAATTAAATCAGTTTCTCCATATTAGTAGGTGCAGGCTCCTCTTTCATGACCTTCACTAATTCCTCTTTTGGACGTAATCCTTCTCGTCTAAAGTGTGACCCAAATACATTACACTCGCTCAGCCACATGACATTTAGGCCATTTTACAGGCAATCCACACTTCTCCCACACCTGTATCACCCTGATTAACCTGTATTCATGATCCTTGTGATCCCTTCCCCACACTAAAATGTCATCGTGGAAATATTTTACTCCAGACACACCACCAAAAAGACTCTGCGTAAGCCTTTGAAACACAGCCGATGCTGATGCTAGTCCAAAAGGCATACGCCAAAAGTGGTATGCTCCAAACAGTATGACAAACAATGTTAGTGCACGTGACTCTTTGAGTAAATCTATCTATTGGTATGTCAATGGTAAATCAAATGTGGTGAAACATGTGGCCCTTCCTACAGATTACAACAACTCATTGATATTAGGCAAGGGATACCGGTCCACCCAAATATTTGCATTGCGCTCCCTCAAATCTACACACATTCTCATGCCACCGCCAGCCTTATGCGCCAACACCACTGGGGACAACCACTCTGAACTTTCTATCTCCTCAATTATACCAGCCTCCTGAAGTTTGGTGAGCTAATTTTTCAACCAGTCACGGGCCAACACAGGTACCTTCCTCACTTTGTGAACCTTTGGTACAGCACCTCTTTTAAGAATTATTTTGTATGAGAACCTTTTAAGCATCTCCAATTTTTCTGAAAATATGGTGAGACAAACTTCTCTGAGATACTCAACGGTAACTATCCCAACACCTGGTGTCCCTTCCGCACCTCCAACACACAACACAGGCACTGCTTTCCCCGGCATATCTCTACCTCGAGGGCAGCTTGTTCATCCCAACCTAAAACAGTATCTCCCCTTTGTGCAACACAGGGCTTGCCCTGGGTGGTGCATCCCTCAAATTCAATTTTTGCCCAGTCATACACTAGCACATTTAAGGGTACACAACCATAAGCATAGGTATTAATGTCTTATGGAATCAGAGTCGAAACATTCTTGCCAAAGCTCTCTACATACACTTCAGGGGACATCATGGTGAATGGGGATCCTGAATCGGCAAGCATTTGTAGTTTCACCCCATTTACAGACAGCATGGCCCACAGACCTTTCCTTTTCTGTGTACTCCCCACACTCAATAACAATTCTTTAATAGACTTCTCACCTACTATGCTAAGTGCTCCATCACAGACATAACCAACCACACTCTCCAAGATGCCATCCTGATCTAACATCCTCACAGTTTGTCTGTTCTCGGTAATCATTTTGCATATGCCGGCAAAATGCCCTTTTGCCTTGCATTTCCTCCATTCTGCATTTACTGCTGGACAGTCTATGGCTCCTGTGGCATGCCCCTTCAAGCCACACCTCCTGCACAATTATCTTGTGCCAAATGTTTGCTTGTTGTTGCCAGAGTATGTGTTCTCTCCTCTGACACTTTCTACCTTGTTGATCTTCCCTTGCACTCTCTGGATCCTTTCTTGTTCATTATGGCATGTACTGTCTCATTTCTTTCAGTCACCTCTTGTACACTTATCCGTGACTCTTCACTTTTTCGAGTGGGGGATCTTTCTCAATACACAACCTTTCCCTCACCTTAGCATTTTTGGTTTTCATAATCACCTGGTCAGGTATGTATTCATCCAGAACACTGGTAAATTTGCAAGTAGAAATAAGTGTCCACAATCCTGTTACGTGCATGTCTATTCCTCCCCCCACTCCATGCGCTCTGGAAAAGAAATGATACCTCTCTAGTACTACATTTGTTTTTTTTCCAAAACGCTCCTCTAGTTTCTTCAGCGCAGTCTCGTATGCACTTACAGTGCCCTCACAACCTTCACCATCCCCGGAGCCAGGCACCCGTATGTCGTCACCTGGAAGGTGTTTGAATACACGTAGACCCTCCGTACCTAGACAGTTCAGAAGTGCTGCTTCCTTATCGTCATCGTCATACCTGGCGCCACCTGCTGCTCTCAAGTAGACTTTGAAGGTGTCTATCCAGAGATCCCAAGGGATAGGGGGTTTCCCTGGATTGGGTAGGAACGCTGGCAGTGGGCAGGCATTGCTCTGCTGCATCCTTAATGTGCTCTGCTCCACCACTCAAACCTTTTGTGCTGGTTAGTAGTTGGGGTGACTACTCATACAGGATGCCTGTGCAGAACTGCCTTGTGTACTCCTTGTCTTCTTGTGCATAAAGTGCTTGTTGCACAATTGACCTATGCGCTCGCACAATTGATGTGTGCAGTTACTAGCCCTCTGCACTCGATGTGTCCCATTGTGCACAAATTTCCTTTTGCAGAACTGCCTTGTGCACTCAATGTTCTCTTGTGCACACATTTCTTATTGCACAATTGCCCTGTACACTCGCACAATTGGGTTCTGTTGTGCACAAATATCCATTACAGACTTGCTCAGGGCACAACCTTGTGCTCCACCAGGGAGATTTCCTTTTTTCTTAATGACTTATTATCGTCCACAGATCTGATCCCGGTGGTATTGCTGTGCCCTGATGATGCATCCGGCAGGCAACAGCAATGCCGTGCATTGCTAAGCAACAATGGCACGTGCCTTCACTCAGGGTCGTGCGGCTTAGCTCGAAGCAGAGACCTGCAGCTTCACGGGCCTGCCCCCTTTACTACTTCTATATGTGGCGGAGCTTGGAGAGTTCCACAGGTGGTGCCCCCAGGACTTCTTGACCCGGCTCTGTGTTAACGCCTAGCCAATCGGGCTTTTTACTAGCACGTTGAGCACCGGGGAAAGAAGGAAACGTCTACCTTCTTCTTCCTTGACGTGGCACTCTCAGTGGCGATCTGATCCTCCTCTGCCACTGCTTATGGCACCGGAGCCTGGAGACACTCAGGCTGCTGACTCTTCAGGCCTCCCCCGGGTGTCGCATGGCAGATGGACACCAGGGCGGACCTCCAACATTGCTGGGTATGCCACAATCAACTGCAGCTGCTCCTGGGGACTGGAGCTGCACGAGTGGTTCTTCTGCCGAGGTTTGTCAATGCCTCCTCACCAGCGAAATGATTGAGGTGAGGTGGATGGGGGGTAGGAAAGGAGCTTTATTGAATGTACAAACACCAGCACCCAGCAGGTTTCTCCCCCAGCAGTAACTTTCTGGAACATGGAACCTTGGACGCAAGTAAACACTCCAAGGTTCCATTAAAACAAGTTATAATACATTTCTCTGAGTCCCATATACTCCTTTCCCATTCCTTAAAGTCCCTCTTTGTTTTCCCAAGGGAGTTATACATTTGAGATAGCTCTGACCCCATGGTCGGACAAAATGCCTACTGTGTGCCGACACAGCAGACAAAACAGCTCTCGTTTTAGGCAAGCCTTTTTTAAATGATGGACAGGTTTTCACTAAAACAAACACATTTGACTGTGATTTCAATGTAGTTTATTGAAAATCTGTCCAATTGTTTTGCTGTAGGAGACAGCAAATATCTGCTAAGGAAATTCCTTTGGGAAATACAACTTTTAGTTTCAACACTATATATTTGCTGCCCATGTGCAAAAGGTCACTACACTTTCATGGGAGTTTCACAGCTCGATGTGTATGTAAATCTATTCTATTTTTTAAGTTTCTTGCATTTTCATCAAATGGTACCAACGTTGTTACACCTCAAACAGTTTAATTTCAAAGTGGTGATGAACTTAAACATAACTACAATTTCACTATCATCCACTCTGTAATAGTGACAATGATAGTGACTTTGTAGTTATGTTAATGTTGTTCACAACGTTACAAAACAAATATACACCACTACTACCCTATGTCTGATATGTTCAATCCATTGTGAACAATGTTACAGGTGGAGGTCACGAATTACAACATATAAAGTGAAGTGTTGATCTCAAGAGCACAAAAAACTGGATGGGTAGAAACTCAACTGGAATTAGTAGTATATATCTTTGCAAATTGAAATGTACATTTCAGTGAAAATAAATCAAGTAATTAATCTTTTTTAAATCATTGGTGAATAGAACAGTGTTGTATCTTCCATTATGTTTGGAAACTGTTGGGAAAACAAACTCACTTTAAAATGTAGGTAACTGATTGGGAAATGTTCTGTCTTAATCCATATTTGATCCTGAGCCTCCTTATTGTTATGTTAAATGATCTGAGTGGGTGATTACAGCAGCCTAGGGTGTCCTGATATTAGCAAGAGCAAGCCCCTGTGGCAAAAAGACTACTCCTCTGTATGCAAGAGTACAGTGAAAATTCATGTTTCTTTTTAAATGCTCTTCAGTCCGACACTAATACTAAACCTGCAGCCATCTCAATCATACAGCTGGAACAGTCACAACATGAATGTTACATTTATGTTGCCTATTTAAGGTAGTATAGGTCAGGGCAGACTACAATCTTCTAAATGATGTGTGTCAGCATGGACGCATCCAAACAATTGATAAACACCACCATAAAAAAGTCAAATGAAGGATCTCTAAAAACATCTCTTTAATGAAACTAAAACAACAGTCAAACTATTAAAAAAACACCAGCAAGCCAGCCCTGTAAATAAATAGACCAAGAAAATGTGGGCTTTTGAAGAAATGTTTCTCTCAGGGTAATGAAGAAATGGGGTCTGTGGGTAAATAGTTGTTCAAGCAAGTTCAAGTTCACGAATATGTCTTTAAATTAATAAGTGGTATATACATGCCAATAGGGGTAATTGAAATAGGACAGGGAGAAAAAGTGACTGTTAGACACCGTATTGTTTTCTTTCAGAAGATCGACGTCAGCAGGCAAATCTTCTGAGTGCTTTCTGATTGGTAGAAATATGTTTGAGTCAGTCAAGCTGGTTCAATGGGAATCAGCCATGTGGAGCAATTCAACGAGCAACAACTGCTCAGTGTTCCAGAATCTTGGGACACACATTGGGACAGGGGCCCATGCACATTAAAGTCTCAATGAGGTCTAGAGATGCCAAATCACTTCAGTGGCCTGCTAGCTTGAATGCTTCCAACAGCACAGTTTAGTTTAACAAGTGGCAACAAAGAACCAGGGATGAAGTGGCGATGTGTGGATTTGGCTACTTCAAGGTGGTTGGAGGGCTGCAGTATCAAAGGCAGCTCAGTTCACTCTTAGCAGTGACTTCTATGGGTCAGAAGATAATTGAACTCGCTCAAAACAGATGTTTCTTACAAGGTGGTTCAAAGATGATTCCTCAGGATGATTCCATTAAAGAGGAGGTACTCACAACCTTATGTAGTCATTTTACCCCACTGGGTTGGTCCATGTCAAGCATAAGAGGCCAATCCTTGCTACTGGGATTTGGCTTCTTCAAGTTTGTTAGAAGCCTGCAGTAACAAAGGCAGCTCAGTTGACTCTTAGCAGTGACTCCTATGGGTTAGAAGATGGTTGAACTGGCTCGGAACAGTTTGAAATTATAGGTAGAGTCAAAGAAAGCTTATTTTGAGCCTTGAGGTGCTGTGTACTCTACTGGGACTCCGAGAAAGGGTGTGCCTGTCTTCTTCCCTTTCCAGCCAGGAATGTTCCCTTGACACTTACACGTTTGCCACTTAAGCAAGCAGAGTACTAGGTACCAGTGTTCAAGCAGCAGTCAGGATTTCCAGAAGCAGGACAGTTCAAATATTACCCTGAATTCAGTAGGGTAAATGTATGTCTGCACCCTCCTTGGAAACCCTTATCTTCACCTCAATGGCTGGGGGCCTTGAGCAGTTGTATCCTGTTTCCAGAGAAATCCTATTCAAGATGGTTCTTACAAGGAGGTTCAAAAATGATTCTTCCAGATGATTCCATTGAAGAGGAGGTACTTCGACCCTTATTTAGTAATTTTACCACAGTGGGTTGGTTCATTCCAAGCAAAATAGGCCAATCCTTGCTACTGGGACACGGATATTGCCCTTTGATGTCATATTCTAGAGTGCCATGACTGCAGTAAATTAGGAGTGCTAATTGGAAGGAAATGACCTCGGCATTTTCAAGATGGGTGGGCTCTTGTAGTGCACAGATCCTTTGCTCAACTAGGCTTTACTTACCTCCTTTTGTCTGCCTGAGATCAAAAGGACTGGAGTAAGTATCCTCCTGGTGTGACTCTGCTATTGTGCAGGAGAGATTTGCTTGAAATGCCCTCCCACGCACACTGCCCCAGGGGGCATTTCCTAACCTCCTGGGATGGTATCAAGTCTTCCCAGAAGATAACTAAGGGCCATGCATGGCTGAATTTGCTGTGGGCGTAGTTCCCAAACACAGTCGATAATACAGCTGCAGGAGCCACAGAAAACCCTTTGTCACTGATCTGTTTTGGTAATTTTAATTGTATTTCCACATAGCCTACTATATCAAGCTAGGTTTAGTTGTATATTTACATTTAACCAAAGTGCTGACACTAAGGCATGAGTATGCACAGTGAGATATATAGTTTGAATAAAGGGTGCCCACTTTTCAAGGCATCCTGTGACTGTGGCAAATAATTAGATTTCAGTAGGCTGTTTCAGGAATGCACATGTTACTCTGAACAACTTGTCGCCAAATCCAATTGCAACTGCGTGTGTCAGTAGACAGATTCCAGCAAAAGAACACATGGGAGCACATGGGCCGTTTTTCACCATGAAACACTGGAAACAGTGACCTGTTAATAAGAGATCACTTTCTGAGAGAGAGAAAACAGAAACTGTGTTCATAGCAAAACATTTTTTTTAAAGTTCAGGATAGCACACCCTCACAGATGTCATTCTCTCACAGACCCATAGGGTTAGAATAAACCAAAAGGCAACTGGCTATGTCTACAGAGCCACAAAATAGTTGTATTTTATTTTTCATATAAAGAACTTGAAATAGAAGGTAAAATAATAGTTAACTTAAATTAGCATATCATAATGTACCTTATTATTTATGCATATTTATTTGTTTTTGATTCTAAACGAATCTTTACAAAAACATTGAATACAAAACAGAATTTAATATTGCGATAAAAAAAAACATTTGAACAATATCAATATCATTTCATTTAACTAGGATATGCAATTCATTCAAAAGGATCCATACAAACGAGCTCACAAATGAACTACTAAAGTGAGATAAAATGAAATTAATGTACTTTGAATGCATTACAATACATTTATAAGATTTAAAAAATAACATCACACGTCTTTGGTGCAATCACGGCATTCCATAAAATTATATTTGCGAAAATGAACTAAACAATCCATAATAAAATACCAGGCACCAAGAAAGCAAGTGTTCATATTATTAAGACCCTATCATAAAAAAACCCATTCAGGCTTGAAGTTACTCGGATTTACTTATGGGATACCTCACTTTCTACTCCAATACAGAGCTATATGGAGGCTGTGGGATTCTGTATTTAATCAATAGTTCCAGAACTTTTCACTTTTGATCGAATCATAATTGTATACGTATTCACCAAACAAAGTCATGTAAATGGGGCCCAGTGCATGGCCTTCAATGAAAACATGTTTCAGAGTCTTGATCATACCCGCTATTCTACAAATTCGGCATTCTCTCTGTGCCAAGTTAATCTTAAGGTAGGCGCTTCTATAGACAAAAAGGGGTAGTTGGTTTATAAATAGCCTTAAAATCAAATTTCGGTATCCATGCATAACGTTAGATACATATTGATAAGATCTCTACCTCAAAGACGGTCATAATTATTAGTCCATTCCCATCTGTCAAACTTCTTCTGAAATAAGTTTTTCATGATTTCATACTTTGTGCCTAATTTAAAGTTAGGATGCCAATCTATAGCCTCGTAGATCTTGTGATTCATGAGGATAAACTCACCTACACCACATGCCCATTAAGTCCCACTGTCCTACCCCACGACTTGGAATTGGCCTTTAAATGGAATCCCCCTTGCCTAACCCACAATTGACCCCTAAGGTACGGTTTATAGTGATAATTTCGAATAACATAATGTCGAAAGTCAAAATGTCGAAAAAAAATGGATGAAAAAAATGTTTTTGAATTATTTTTTTTCTTTTCGAAATGGGGGGTCCCCCCAACCACCCGCTTTTTTAACCCTTTTTTTAACGCACGAAAGCAAAAAAAAAAAATGTAAATTAAAAAATGACATATTACAAGGAAAAAATATCGGCCCATTTTTTCAACATTTTTGTCATTCGACATTATGGATTCGACATTTCAACTGGAAACCCTCAGGTACACCAAGCCCATCTCAAGCCTAAGGTATGCAACTGGTGTTTTTGGTGGTAGTTTAAAAATCTGTCTCCAAAAGTATCCCTCTACTTTGTCCAGCCTGCTCAAATCCTTCATTGCAAACGCCTCAAGGCCATACAAGACCAGGGCCCAAAGTGTTGGCAGTAGAGTGAAAATATCCCTTCCACCCAAAAGCCGGCTGTCTATCAAGCAAACTGGCCTATTATATTAGTCAGAAATCAGGCTTTGATAGTTGTTCCCTGTATGATATTAATGTAAGACAGACTAGATCTCATATCAAGACCCAAGTAGGGATACTGATCGACGTACGCTAAATTACCCAGACTAGTTGGAAAGGTGGGTCGGGCTACCTTGTGGGCTGAAACCTACCTAACTTTCGTTTTGACCAAGTTGATCACCAATTTATTTTCAGCTCCATAAGATACCAGGGTTTCAAACATACTCTTAGCTCCAACATATGTGTGATTGAAAATGACTAGGTCATCTGCATACAAAAGTCCTTGTTTAGGCACACCACCAAACCTCAATGTGGGCATCCGCACCCTTATTATCCAATGTACCTTATTAGGACATGTTTAGTTTATCAGCATGCAGATTTACAAGAATGTGTGTAATAGTCTTTATATTTAGGAAGACTCTTTAGGAAAATGGTTAATAAGGTTAATGGATAGAAAAAACTATCGGACTGAACATTTAGTGCATGAAGACATAAGATCATTCATTGTGTTTATAACCATATGGTTTCTTGGTTAATTTCCATATTACTGTTACATCTTCTCAGCAGTTCTGCTGCTGAAATATTTCATCTAGAAAGTTAGGGTAGAGCCTCACCAGACTTAAAGGATGTGTCTTCTACCTATCTCTGTTGACAGGAGGCTGACTAGGGGATGGCTGTGCTGCTTGAGAAATAGAGTTGTTGTCCAAAGGAGTTAGCTTACACTTTGGTGACAGACTCCACCCTCTGATCTATTTATAGCATCAAAACAAATAAGGTGATGGCTAGAAGGATTAAAATTAGTCTCAAACTCTGGCATTGCTCTGGGCAACCCACCAGGCCATCTCTCTCCGTCTGCCAAGACATTAAAAAGGTGAAAAGACTGTATGTAAAGAAGGCTTGGCCCCCCCAAAGGTGGCAGTCCAGCCCAAACCTCTTGGTTACAACCCTTGTGCCTGAGACCACAAGCATCCCCAGACATGTTTCAGCCTCATTGGGCCTCACCAGTGGGAAGTAGCTTGGGTCTCTGGGACTAGCAGGCATGAGACCCATGTCTGGGCCTACCTGTCCCACTTGGGGTGACTACAGCAAAAAAAAAGAGGTGTTGGCTAGAAGGTTTAAAATAAATATTAACCTCTGGCATTTCTCCAGGCTGAAACATGGTCATTTCATGGATCAGGGAAGGATGGCCTTCCTTAGGGGAAGTTGACCACGATTTCAGACCTTATGTCTTGTTGGCTGACAAGCTCAGAATGGAAAGGTTTGTGGTATAGTAGGAGAAAGGAAGATATGTGGTAACCTTATAACTGCATCAACACATCGACATGAACAATCTCGTCCAAACCTACTAACCCAGGTTCAGACGCAGATGCAGCACGGAGACAGCAACAATACAGGTGTCCAACGATGCCCCCAACATCCTTGATGATGGGCACTGCTGTCTCCTGGTTCTACTTGACCTCTCGGCCGCTTTCGACACAGTAGACTACCACGCACTTAAGGGCCCCTACATTGGTGCATGGAGAAAACAACTTTGTCCTATGGTGGTCCAAGTATCAACTCGCAAACCGCCAGCACTTTGTTCCGATGAACTGCTCTAGACAGACAATTTTACCCATCACCTATGGAGTCCCGCAGGATTCCAACTCCATCAAGGGCATCAATAAGCTTAAAACATGCCTCTCGCTGATCCAGTCTTGAATGTCGAGTGCATATTTGAACAGCTCAACCCTTCCAAGACTGAATTCCTACTCCTCACCAACAACAACGAACACAGATCTGGCTATAACCAGGAACTCTGAGGGATTCACACCTGAGCTCACTTTGTGCGCCAATTCCCTCATTTCCACATCGACAAACACCTCTCCTTCAAGACACACATAGGTAAGAAAAATCAGGCAGTTTGGTATCAGCTCTTACTCCTGTGAAAGGACAAGAGCTTCCGCCCTCCGGACAGCTTTAGATCCACTGTTAAAGCAGTGGTCCTATCCCACATTCCCACATGGATCGGGAAAATGCACTCCTCTGAGGCCTCCTGTTATCCTACATTGTGCCCCTGAGAAGTGTCCTACACAGATATGACCACATCACCCGTGCCCTCATCGACCTTCACTGGCTCCCAGTGCATGCACAAATTGCCTTCATGTCTTGCTATATGATCTATGCAATCATAGATCTAAACCTTTCAAAATTGACAAAGGACTGTCGGAAGAGGCCTCTGAGTGTTGCGTGAGAGGTGCGGCTTGACAGTAGCGTCAGTAGCATCCATTCAGGGTCCTTTCCTCTGATTCCTGTGTGCCGTGTGGAGCCTTGTGTGTGTACACGGATGCGATGCAACGCGATGCGGGAGGTGGAGGTCCGGGAGAGGGAGAACGCAGGAGCAGAAATCTGTGGAACGAGCGAGTGAGACAGAGGAATTGCTCCAGAGCTCCGCCAGTAGCCATCCCAAGATGGTTTTGGCTTTGGCTTGAAAGCCTTGCCTGCTAACCAGAGGGATACAGGTAGCGCTGTTACCCTTTCAACGCTGTGCGCGTGTGCAGCAGTAATGGGTGAGTGACCAGTGACCAGTGAATGACCATTGTCCTGTGCCCAGTGAGCAACCCTTAAGCCTTTAAGCTTTATCCCTTCCTTCCACATAACGCTGTGTGCCAAGGGTAACAGCTGTGAAGGGTGATCGTCGGGTGGCAGATTGAAGCCCATAGGTGCCCAATGGTGTTGTGCTGTGGTGCAAGTTTGTTTTCGCCACGAGAGTAGCCAATGAGCTGCTCGGTTTTGGGGACTGTGATAGTCTTTGACCCAAATGCTATGGTGACTAGCGCATGATAAACGAGATCTCGATTTCTACTGTAAGTCGGTCACCTTCTGCACTGTTCTTGCTGACTAACTTTATTCTTAGGCTTTGGGGACTGTGGACTGATAGTCTTTGACCTAAATGCCATTGTGACGAGGGTATGTCAAACAATACCTCGATTCCCTCTTCAAGTCGATCACCTTCTGCACTGTTCTTGGTGCCCAGCTCTATTTCTAGGTAGATTGAGCCTTTGTGGAAGTGTTTGCATTCCGTCTGTTTCACCAGGATTGAGCCAGATTTGCACCTTCCAGACTTCAAACAGACTTTTGTGGACTGAGAAGGCTGTTTTTTCCCCTTCACCTTTTGCAGTGGTAAATTTGGGATAAATCCAGAGCGCCTTGTGGAAGTGCCTGCCAGAAGTGTCTATCCAATACACTTCGACTGCGCTGGATCAGCACAGTCCCGATTTCGAATAGACTCTTGAGGACTGTGATGGTGTTCCTTCTCTGTGGTGTTTTGGATGGTTTAAGCTTCCCCTGAATCATTCTCTTGTGAAGCTGTGTGTTTTGAAAGTTTTTGTGTACCTCGCTGACACCTTAGAGCTTTGCTCCTTCTGCAGAGGTCTAGAGGTCTAGTGGGTGAAAACGTTACCCTTTTGGTTTTTCGTGCACTTTTCGTGCACTTCTACGGCAGAGACGAAGGTCGAGCTTTGCTGTGCTGCCGGATAGAGTAAACGTAGTGAGTTAATTAAAGGCTGGCGCTTGTGGTGTAGTGCGGTGGAGGGGTACAGTGTTCTATATTGCACTTTATACTACATTTTACGATGTCTAGAAGGCGTAACAGTTTTGAATATGTCTATAATTGTACAAATCCTCCCACCCCAAATATGAGGGGCTCTAAGGGACAGGGGCTCAGAATGTACAATGACATATTATCAGCTCCTCTAATCTTTACTCCGGTTAAAAATACCCCCCACATGGCAATGAATATGCCACTGCCGCCCTCCCATCCTGAACCAAGAGATTCCTTGCTGTTGGAGGGGGTCACTATGGCTCACTCCTCTATGCTTTCCATCGGGGTTCTGTCGCTGGTAAACAGGACGAAGCATTCAGTTCTTGCTTGTTTGGCACTGCTCCAGAAAAAAATGTAAATAATGTACCTATCTCCTCTTTTCTGGCTACTCTGCCTGATTTTTTATCGGCGGATACTGGTCTGCAAAACCTCTCCCAACACCTTCAGGAAAATTCTACTATTCAGGAGTTGGCAAATGGCGGAGAGATTATGCCTCAGAATCAGGTGTTTGCTGACCTCTTGAGACAAATACTAGAAGTACTAAAAAAACATTAATTGGGCTTTACAGATTTGAGGATTCTTTCATAGCGCCATTTAAACGAGTCAAAAAAAACATTGGAAATTATGGCCTCCCTCTCTCTAAAGCTCTCTTCGCATGTGCAAGTACCTTTCAATGATAACCTTGATTAAAATATCGACAGTATGGTCTTGTCCCCTATCTTCCCGCCTTTGACATTGAAAGTGCCCGAGATGGTTTCGTTTCATCCAACAAAGATGTTTTCGGGTGGAAAAAGGGAATTACCAGCACAGCAAAAAAAAAATCTCAAAAAAATAAGAACATAAAAATCTCCTCGCTGCTTGCAAAAACACAGTGTAACAAATTTGCGAAGCATACTTGGAGAAACTTTATCAGGGATGAAGTGGATCAGGCAAAACCAGCAATGCTGGAAGGAGATGGGCCATTCACCAGTAACGCTTCCTACTCCACTCCATCCAATCTTCTTTCGGAAGAAATGACCCACAAAAAAGTTCTAATAACAAGGTTGGCCCCTCCGTCCTTATGGACCCAGTAGGTCCTGGGGGGGGGGGATGCAAAAAATCATTAGAAAGGTCTCCGTCATGTCTGCCCCAGAAAGAAACATGATCTCTTTTCTAAGTCAAGAGTAAACCCACTCAATTCTAATATAACCACATCAGTAGAAATAATTGATCTTGAAATAGGAGGAGGTGTGTTAGAACCCATACTTCATGCAGACAAGGGTATAGAACTGCCAATGGTGGGAAGGACCAAAGTGCTCGACTCTCTCCCAGTGCCCCGGAAGTCGGCTACAGAGGTTGAAAAAAGGGTGAACATTCCGTCACTCCCCACCCCTCCTCAGATACCTGTGGTAGTGCCCCCTCAGAAAGAAATAAGGGGCATTGCAAATAACTCACATTCTGATCTGACCCAAATGATTTGTAGTGCTGTGGAAGAAGCCCTTAGAATCCAATGGAGTAGTGTAAAGACTAATACATCTTTTAAACCAACTCATCTGGTAGACGTGGAAGTTGAGAAGGAGGGGCAGAGTTCAGTGTTGACAGAGAAATTAGTGGAGAAGCCCTCCATCATCATCCCAGAAATGAGTTCTCCAGACGAATCTTCTGAGTTAGGGGAAGAGTCTCATGGACTCTGCACCATGGCTCATCCTACCAGAGAGACTCTGGGGATTTCTGATTTAAAATCCCCCCGAGTATTGGGGGCCTCCCCATCAAGTCAGCCCCCAATGATATGCGTTGCCGATTCTAGGCAACCGAAAATACATTTGGATACCGATTTGAGGGATGTAATGTGGAGAAAGCCATGTCTTCTATATTTCCCCAGTATTCTCCTCTATCCTCTTATTGATTGTGGCAGGCAACCAACATTGAATAGAAATAGAATACTCACCCTCATAAATGATATACCATCTCTGGCGGGAATGGCCTGCTCAGATATTAAGAGGGTGGATTTTATTCATCCCCAATGTTATGACCATGTGAGGGTTGTTTTTCATTCTCACTTGGTGTTCCAGAAACTATTAGCTGAATTAGATCAATTTAATAGAAGAGGCTTTGATGTATTTATTTTTGTTGATGGCTCACAACAACTGACCGACTGCGCCATAAATGACGCTTCTAAGCCCCTCTATCCAGGGGGGTCTTATCAAATAAAGACCACAGAAAATGTATCAGAGCAAGAAACAAGTTGGCGATGGCTGGCACAGAGTCTCCGAGACTCGATTTCAAAATTACAAACTCTCAATCAGCACTTTTAGGTTCAGAGAACACCCTTTCCTTAATTAGTTGGAATTTGTGGGGGCATTCTTATTTGTCCTCCTCTTCTGAATTATGCTGCAAACTTAAGTCGAAACATTTAATTTGTATGCAGGAATCCTGGATGTCTAATCCAGCACATTTAGACGGATATGACTGTGTTCACTTGCTCGCTACAAAGGGCCCGGTAGGGTGTCCATCAGGGGGTATTTTGATAGCTATTAAGATCAATTGTGGCCTTCAGGTAATAGAAATCTATAGAGAACCACCTTTAGTGCTGGGCATTTTATTGGGGATGAAAGACTTTCTGAATCTGTCATATATCTTATTGTGGAATGTATACTGGACCCCAGGACATGATTTGCACACCCTTCGGGTAAAAATGGAATCAATTATGGAAAATTGTGTTTTACTCTATCCCCGGGTGCAATTTATGGTGCTTGGTGATCTCAACACTAATATGAAATCCCTAATAGATGATATAGAAGATCCCCACATAGTGCCTGTAAACATAATCTTGGATAGGCCCTGTAGAAATGATCTTTACTTCCATTTACCCGACAAGAAATCTGATGCAAAATTGTGGAATTTATTCTTTAAATCTTGGGGTTTAAGATCTGTGAATCTGCAGTCAAGGGTCGAGTTGGATTATATAACTTGGTATTCTGGGGATAGGGTATCTGCTATTGATTACATTTTTGTTTTTGAAGTGGTATTTCATCTAGTAAAAAAATTCGAAATTTGTAGAATTTGGATGAGCGATCATGGAATGTTGCAGCTTGAACTGCAGATAGTGAGAGATTTTAAAATTCCAGGCTATAAATCAGGGCAGGAATAGGATCATTTGGCATGAGGACAATGTGGTTGCATGTAACTTGCTTTTTCAAAATGATTATTTTATAACTGCACAGGAGGAAAAACAGGAGAGATTCTCCCAAGTAAATGTTGGTCGCTATTTTAAAAAACTCCTTGATAAATCTGTGATTATGCCTCGCAAGCCAAAAGTTCCTAAAGTACATATACATAACTATGATTCCGTTGTGAGGCAAGTCAAGAACATTCTTAACAGACTGTTAAAAGTTTTAAAAACCCTCCAAATTTCTGTAACAGCTAAGGGCGACGGGGAGAGACATCTCAAACAACTGAATAGA
Source organism: Ambystoma mexicanum (assembly GCF_040938575.1). Lineage (NCBI taxonomy): Eukaryota > Metazoa > Chordata > Amphibia > Caudata > Ambystomatidae > Ambystoma > Ambystoma mexicanum. The sequence goes on from NC_090934.1 coordinate 501,109,429, forward strand.
AATTGGTTGAGGGGCCATAGAGGTAAGATGTATCAGGCAGATAATGAGGAAATGCTGCAATCACTGACTCACAATTCAGCTCACCAATTTTGGCGATTGCCCAATAGAACGCCTGCTGCTAACATTTTGGCACAGTTTGGAAAAAGGGTGCGTTACCGGTTTACCTTGCAAGCATGGATCTCTCTCTGGCATTCGATCTTGTTATTCGTGGGAATCTTTGGGCTAAACTAGACAATTGGGTATGTCATTAGAGTTGTTGGCGGTTCTCATACATCTCCCCAAAGGTTCTAGTGTTCAGATTTGTTAAATAAAGATGGTTTGCTCTCTTCACTGATTAAAACCTACAATGGCCTAAGACAGGGTTGCATTTTTGCTCCTACCCTTTACAATCTGTATACGGCAGACATTGGTCCATGCTTGCAAAAAGCCGCTTTTGTTCAGCCTTCTATAGAAGGAAAAAAAATGAGTTGGTGCCCGTATGCCGATGATTATCTTCTTTTTGATCGAACTCCATTGGGGCTACAGCGCTTGTTAAATGCTTTTCTTGTGTATATGACAGAAAATGGTCTAGCTGTTAATGCCCTTAAATCAAATGTTCTTTGCTTTACACAGAAGAAAAAGCATTGTAAGAAAAATTGGTTCATGGATAAGTCGAAGCTGGACATTAGACATAGTATGATCTATCTTGGTCTGCTTGTTAGTGATACTCCAAACTGTAGCTTGACTATCAACCATTATAGGATGAAAATCAAAACGTGCATTACCCAAATGCGAATAGTGGATTGTAAGTTTGGGGCCTTTTCTTGTCTTCCGTTGTTGAGATATTACAAGTTAAAAAATATTCCGAAAATCACTTATGGCATGGAATTTCTCTTTATTCATGGCAAAATTGATTTAACTAAATTGGAAACGCAGATTCTGAGGAAAATGTTTTATTGTCGACCGAAATGTATTCCTTTAGTGGCCATTCGTTACGAATTAGGCTTGCAGTCCCTAAATAGCATTATAGAATGGAAATGTCTGTTGCTTTTGCGGAACATTGTCAGTAATAATGGAAATACTTTGTACAATGATCTCTCTACTTTGCTTTCTCTAGGCCCCTCTAAATCAGTATTTATGAGAAAACTGGTGGATATATGTAAAAATGCACTGAACAGCGTAGGGGCACAAGTCAGTACTCTCATACTCAACCCCAAAAAAGTAAAATTTTAGTTACAGAACTTGGATTGGGACAGAACAATGCAGAAACTCACACAATACAAGTTGTATGGTCACATGGTCTCCTATTATAAATGTTTGGGTACTCCGGAACTATATCTTAACTCATTTCCTCAGAAAGGCTGGAGGAATTCATTTATGCGATTTCGTTTTAATGTACTTCTTACTGGAGAGATTTTGTCAGCTAGAGATATTTCGAACGAAGTAACATCAATGTGCAGACATTGTAAGAATAGTCAGACCATTGAGAACTTAATACATTTATTAATTGATTGTCCTGCATTGGTCCAAGGGAGATATTGTAGTTTTAAATGTTTTGTGCCCGATCCCTCAAATGTAGATTTGGAACTAATATGGCAACGTATGCACTTCGACAAAAAAATCCTGCTGCAATTGGCAGTGATTCGTTTCCTGAAATTCAGTTGTATTGACTTGATGAATTGATGAATTGATAAAAGATAAAAGATTTTCTTCATAGATTTTAAATCACACCTGTTTATGAATTTAGGTAACATACATTTTAAAGCGTACTGTTATTGTTGTCATTTGTTTTTATCTTTGTAAAAATTCATTAATTGTAATGTTTTATGAAATATTTGGTATTGTTGTATGCATTTTGTAAAGGTTTCCTTGAAACCATACACAAATAAATAAATAAAATAAAAAAATAAAAAATAAATATGATCTATAAGGCACTCTCCCCCAAGCCTCCCGACTCACTAGATATCACCCACCCCTCTCTGCCCCCTCTCTCAGATCAGATGGACCCCCCCGCTGTGCCCTGTTGTACCACCCCCCCGATATATATCAGTTCTGTTGCTCCCTCTGAAAAGTTCTTCATTTTTCATATGTACTGTTGTATACATGTGTATAGCACTCTGTTATGTATATGTATTGTTTTATACCTCTGTAATGCGCCCCATTGCTTCTCGAAGCCAGGTCTGCGCTCAATAAATGTAATAATAATAATAATAATAATAATAATAATAATAATAATAATAATAATAATAATACCTGAGCAAAAATCTCCCTATATGACAAGGCCCCAGCTCTGTAGAGCTCTAATGTACTCCACTCTGCACCTTGATATTTCATATGGGTCATTAGCCATCCCCAATATACATCATCTATGATTCCCTAGTATCTGGTGGTAAAGCTGGGATTGGTATGGGTTTCGTTCCCTGGGAGCCTATGTAGAGAGGTGAGTGACAATCCCTCTACAGTTACAAAATACTTTGGCTATACCAACGTCTGAGGAGCACCTCCAATATGACCATCAATTATATTTTTCTGAACACTCCTGTACCTTCAACTTTTGGGACCATTTCTGACAGCTTCATAGGTTGGTTTCCAGGATGATTCTCTTAGTTAGGTGGGATTGTAATGCCAATTCTGCTGCATGTTGCTCATCAGGGGCTTGAAACAGACTAAGGATGTTCAATATATGTCCCAGTTTCCTCCTGCACTGAGTGTCAATTTTCTCAGCTCTAATGGCGGAATTATGTCTTTCTGAGTACAGTAGGTCAAACATTTCTTTAAATCAGTTATTCTCTGACATGTAATATGCTGGCTCTGTGGTTATATGGACTGGCATGTTGGTGCCATCTGCTTTCATCTATTTGTCTGACTCTAGCCACCAGGGGGTCTCTTCTTCTGTGTCCTTTATCAGAGAAGAATTGCTAGCATCTATAGATTCAGGTGGCAGTCTCAGACAGGCCTTTGCTAAGTGTTCCAGTTTACATAGGCATAGAATTGATCAACAAACACTTCTTACCAATTGGGCACATTTTCATATCTCAACCTTTGCAGCTCAAGTTACTGTAGTGGAAGACTAGGGAGATTGGGGGGCCTTTCCAAAGTCTCTAGGTCTTCCTAGTTTTGTTGGACTTTTCTTCCAATTCACTGGATGTCTAGGGGTTGTGATGGGTTATTTTTACACCATTAGTGCAGAAGCCCATTAGGGTTGTCCAACATCTCATTGGGTTTTCTACTGCTGGGCCCTTTGTATTTCTCGACTATTTGAATTGCAATTTCTATGTACTTGGATTGACAGTTGTATAGGTGGTGCCAGTGATTTCAAAATCTGCTTCTACAAAACTCTTCTGGCCTAGCCATTTTCCCACAAGAAGTGTATATGGTAGAATAACTGGCTGGTGCCTCCTCATTTTTCTGTTGCCAGTTCCACAGTTGTTTCTGGCAAAACTCTCCACCTCTCCAAAACCTTTTGAGATTCAAAACATAAGGTTTTCTTATGGTGCTATGTTTGCATTAAGGACTTGCTATCTGGTAAGCCACTTGAAGTTTTATGTGGCCAGATAGATTCATCTAAATGTGTGAAGGGCAAATGCATTCAATGTTATTAATTAATGCGCCTGAGACTTATCTTGTTGAATGATGCTTAATTTTCTCAGATTCTCATCACTTTGTGATTCTGACCATTTGAAATCCTGCAGTCATGTTCAGATTCAGAGCACTCAGAGATGAAATGTAATGTATGTACCGTGACCAGGGTGGATGGGAGACGTCCTTCCCTGTCCTGCCCTGTATAGAGACTTGTGCCCTGCTAAAACAGTAGCCAATGTGTGACCAATTCTGATGCCACTTGTCACAGGATTGCTGAGGCACAAACAAAAAATACAAAAGGAATGTGTGTAACACAGATGCATTTTATCATCAAATAAAATAGGAGTTATGGTAACTCAAGTGTATTTGTAGCAATAAAGTGCCCACAACTATTATGGCCCAGAGGAGATGACTATTAATAAAGGCCCTCTTCTGCTATCTTCAGACTTTCACACCTCACCATGATAAATATATATATATATATATATATATATATATATACATATATATATATATATATATATATATATATATATATATATATATATATATATATATATATATATATATATATACACTACTTGTCACGGTAGTGGCCATGTAGTTATGGTTAAGTTGGTGTTTCCATAGGAAGAGCACTTTTTGGGCGGCTTATAACTTCGCTCCCCCTGGACAAATCCTCACCAAACTTTGCAAAATAAAAGTATATGGCCCACTCTGAATTTTTTTGCAAAGTTTGGTGAAGATTCGTCCAGGGCGGGAAATGTTATAGGGGGGGTCCCAAAACTTTTTTTTTTCCCATAGACTGAATGGGAAAAAACTTTGCGCATGGCTACAGCCCGAACTGCTGGACGGATTTACACCAAATTTGCGGCAGGAGCGGCGGCCTGGTCCCGAAAGCGTGCTTTTGCAAATTTGGTGTAAATCCGTCCAGTAGTTTTTTAAAAAATGACCAAAATGTAAGGCAAATAATTTAGTGATATCTGTGTTCGCTTTGTGGATGGACTTCCCTGTTCGCTACGCGGACAGCACCCCGATTGGCCCGTGGCCTTGCATCATGTACGCGGACATGTGACGTGTTCGCTGATTGGACGGCGAGGGGCGTGGAGCGCGTCAGATTTTCTGTGGCGCCCGCCATCTTGTATTCGCCGTCGACCGCGGTGAAACGTGGATAAAAAATTGTATTTAGTGCCCTGTGTTGGTGTGTAAGAGTGTTTGGGGAGGGTGGGAGAGTATGAGATAGGTTCAATGTTTTGTTTTTTTATGTGCTAGACGTTTTTGTTGCGTTTGATTTGTCCGCGGAGAACACGGCTGTTCTGACATTTTGTAAATAAACTAAATGGTGGGGTGTTTAGAGGACGGAGTATGTGTCATTTTTGTTCGCAAGGAAGGTAAAAATGAGCTATGAACACTCGCGGTGTACTTAATTGTTCATAAATACACAAACTGGGGGTGTCCTCAGGACGCTGTCCGTATTGTAATCTGTCTAGTCGAATGTGTTCTAAGAACACTCGCGGTGTCCCGAAATTTTTGCAATTACACAAAATGGGGGTGTTCTGAGAACGTTGTTTGTATTATTCGTTGTCAGGGTGAAAGTGTTTTAAGACCACTCCTTTTGTCCGCTAATAGTACAATTTCCTATGGGCGTCAACCGACTTTTTGTCCACTAAAGAAACGATAAATCCGGCTGGTGTGCGCTGACATTATGTGATAATCCTATGACTGGCGCTTTTGACCTGGCTGACTTGCTTTTGCGACACTAAATCATATCTCCCGCCCCTAAGCCTGTTATTATCAAAGCATTCATTCCCCGCCTCTCTCCGTGACGTTACAGGGTGCGTCATCAAACGCGCCCAGTCCTCTCCAGTCCTAAGTGACTTTATACAGAACCCGGAAGACAACACATATGTCACAACACAGCGCGCCACAATTCGGAATATGAAACAGTGATTTAAAAGCAAACAGCAAGATTGTAAATTTTGTAAAGTACATTTATTTGACATCAAATGTTTAGAGAATATTCAGCAATTTGCATTTGTCTTTGTTGTCGATCCGCAAAAGTTCATGTTGAGGCATGCGATGTTCCTTTGCGGTACAGAGGGTGTTAGATCAGCTTACAATTCAGTGCGCCACAATTCGGAATATGAAACTGTGGTTTAAAAGTAAACAGCAGGATTGTACATTTGGTAAAGTACATTTATTTCACATGAAATGTTTAGTGAATATTCAGCGATTTGCTATTGTCTCTGCTGTCGATCAGCAAAAGTTTATTTGGAGCCACGCGTTGTTCCTTTGCGGTAGATAGGCTGTTGGTTTATGATAAAAGCAGTAAATGGTCGCTCTGATAATCGGAAGGTTGCTCCAAAAACGAGCCATTAGACCACCCTATTGGTTGGTATGTTGTTTGTAGCCGCTAGTACTGCGTAAGGGCATGTTGGTCCTTGGCGATTGTCCCATAAAATGGTGAGGGTCATGAAGTTGCATATTTGGACCTGCACCTGGCAGTTGAAGACCCCATCCGCTGGAGTCTGTAAATCGTGACATAGGCAAAATGGGGCCACATACCTGTTTTCAAAAACATAAATTAGTCTCACCTGCCGATCTTCATTAAAAATCATCATTTTATTTATTAGGGCGTGAAACTATTTGCTATCGAAGATAGTGCAACGGAGTATGTTAATAATAAAATAATAATATTTTCCCATTCATATAGCGCTAAGAACCGTGAGGTATCTAAGCGGTGCTTATTATTAACCACAGTGTGTGGTGCTCATTTATCGACCACGGAAGGATGAAAGGCTGAGTTTGGCCTTGCCGGGATTCGAACTTGCGTTAGCAAGCTGTGCACGGATGTCAAATCGAGCGTTGTACTCGCTGTGCCATTTGACAGGCTACAGTGAAGTGGCACAGCGAGTAGAGCGCTTGACCGCCTATAGACCGGTTAAATTATTTCTATTAACCCACCCTGTGTCGTCTGCCTTTTTCAGAGCCCTCTAAACAACAGGGGATCAATTCGGCAGTGATAGTGCGCAGTAGAAAACATTATGCCACTTTCAACGGACAAGTTCAACTTGAGCGGTCTTTAATGCTACGCTATTGTAATTATATTTGGTATAAAATAATCTAAAGGGTTACTTACAGTACAATTGCAATTTCCATTGTCTACGAGTGGTGCAGTCCCAAAATACGACTCTGCGTGTGCCAACAATCTTTCGCATAGTGAAATAATATATAAAAGTGGTTTCGTTTCATAAATTTCATCCTTATCTTCTCTTACGTTTTAGCAACACTCCTTCAAGAGAAGTCTTTCATCACAATCTCTGTCTGTCAAGGTCAAAACACAATACAACCTTATAGTCCGCTTCCTGAGCCTCTCCGGGGCCCGAGAAAAAAATGGAAGCAGCTGACCTTCACTGTGAACAAGCATAAATTCTTACTTTGAAACATTCTGTGTAAAGCCATCTGTAGAAGTTGGTTTTTGCACGCCATGTTTGTATATTTTTTGCGTGATATAAAAAAAACGTTTGTTTAAAGGACGTTATGGTTTTAAGTACAGCCGAAAGACCCCTGAAAATCGCAAGTTATGATAAGCTATGAAAAATAACTTGCGCCACCACCGTGCACTGCTTAAACTAACACCCAGGACATCAAAGATGACATCGCAAATGTCATTGATGAAATCACTGATGACATCACATGTGTATGTACTTTTCATGGAATTTGTGTACTAGGGATTTTTATTATAATGTTGCGAAAAAATTGTCAAGGATATTACAATAAATATCATACCGTTATTAGTGCTTTGAACGATGCATTGATATAAATAGCATTGTATTATGGGATTCTATCTAGTATACTGAGCTACTAATGGAGAAACATAGCATTGTGTGCAGAGTACAAGATGAAAGTATAATATTTGTAATGTTAATATGTTGAATAATGAAATGATAATTGTCCTGAAATGTTTGAAAATTCACAAAATGGGGGTGTTCTGAGGACGTTATTCGTATTGTGTGATTGCTTAACTGTATGCAATGAGGGAATGGCACAGAGAGTAAAGTGCACGCCGTCCGCGGACACCGCGGCTGTTTGTGGACAGGGCGTGCTACATCCGGGTTTTTCCAGGAAATCCAACATGGAAAGAAGACTGTACGGATCAGCCAATCAGATGTCGAGGTTGTGGATTTGTGTTGAAAGAGAGTGTGTGTGGTGAAGATGGCAGAAGTGGAGAAAGTCATGGTGTTGGTGCTCGGAGATATGTTTGTGCATGGTTTAAAGCAGTACGCTGAATGCAGGCATGTTGCAAAGAACTTTGATGTGAAAGGAGTGGAGGTGGTGTGGAGCACTGTGCCTGATTGCAATGTACAGGGAATTGTACAAGTTTGTGAGGATATGGCCACGATGAACAGTCCGCATGTGGTACTTTTGCACTACGGTGCTTTCCATTTGGGCAACGTCAGTGCCCCTACTTTGTTGGCTGATTGGAACGCTTGGTTCAAGCCGTAATGAAGATCCTTCCAAATGCGAAAGTAATTTTTTCTGGATTACTACCTAGGGCAATATGGGACAATAGTTCAGTTTTTTGTCCTCAGCAAAACATTGCTAGGTGTGTCATCAACCGAGGCATGTGTGCCTTCATGCTTAGAGCTGGTATGTTCTTCTGTAACAATGAGAATATTGATGCCAGTAATGCTGTTAATTTTAAAGAAGATGGCATTTCTTTATCTTTTACGGGAAATGCCTTTCTATTTTGGAATGTAAGGGTTGCTTTGGAGAAGGTTATGTAAAGATTTTAGGAGTAAAGTAAGAAAAAAAAACAAGAAAAAAAATACAAAATAACAGGTGTCTGTCAAGCATCTGTAAAAAAAAAAATGGCTCTTTTCAGAGCCAACTTCAAAGGGGAAATGGGGCACAATATTTAAATTTACATTCACCACGCTCAGATTTTTGATATGTCCGCTGACATGGCGGTAGTCCACGGACATGAAAATCACTACGAGGGGGTTAGTATGTTCTATGTTACATGTATATGAAGTCAGGGATATTATGGTTAAGTTGTGCTACTAAAAACCTATGAAATTCAGTGAAAAAACTTTGTTAAAGGGACGTTATGGTTAAGTTGCGCTACTAAAAAGCTATGAAATTCAGTAAAAAAAACTTTGTTAAAGGGACGTTATGGTTAAGTTGCGCAACTAAAACCCTATGAAATTCAGTGAAAACACTTTGCTAAAGGGATGTCATGGTTCAAAGTAAAACCGAAAAACCCCTGAAATTTGGCAGTTATGGTAATATAAGCAACCATAACTCGCGCCGCCACCATGCACTGCTAACACTAACACCCAGGAGATCAAAGATGACATCACAAATGTCATTGATGACATCACTGATGACATCACATGTGCATTTACCTTTCATGAAAAGTCTGTACAAGGGATTCTTAGTGTAATGTTAATAAAAAAGTGCCAAAGATTATTGGAATAAATATCAAGTGCTAATCAGTGCATTAAGCTATGCATTGATATAAATAGCATTCTATTATTAACTTCAATCCAGTATAATAAGGTACTCATGTAGAAACATAGGCATTGTGTGCAGCATACATGATGGAGGTGCAATATTCATAAGCTTGCCATGTTGAATATTGAAATGATAACTGTTTCCATATTAGAGTTTTGCGTACAGTGAAACTTGTGATAAGTAGGTAATAAAACCCACTTACTACATAATTGGATTATTATACACAAATCACAAAGAGACAACACCACATACAAATATGAATATATACAAGGGAATTGAAGTAGGAAAAAGAAACAGCAATAGTAGCAGAAAGTGTTCATAACCTAACTGATTACCTTTATGGAGAGAAATGATTGCTCTGTTTCAAAGCTGTTACTTACCCTATCTATATATATCACATGATGTGTCTGGACCCTAAGGAAAATAGTGTGAGTACAACATGTAAAAATATGAGCATATACAGTGAAAGTACAGTAATAAAAAAACATCAAAAGTATCAGAAAGTGCTGATAAATCTACTGATAATTTTAATGCACAAAAAGGATTGCTGTCTTTCAAGGTTGTGACTTCTCCTATGTATATGTTTGATATGACTGGACCCTAAGGGAATTATTCTAAGAACATACTTGAAGGATACGTCTACGAATATAGTCATTTACAATTTTTAGTTCCTGACTGTTACTGAAGAAAATCATGTGGCCTAGATATGTCAGGAAAGGAAAAAAAGGGAGAGCCAGCCACGTGATGTCATCAATGACATTTGTGATGTCATATTTGATGTCCTGGGTGTTAATGTTAGCAGTGCACGGTGGCGGCGCGAGTTATGGTTGCTTATCTTACCATAACTGCCGAATTTCAGGGGTTTTTCGGTTTTACTTTGAACCATAACGTCCCTTTAACAAAGTTTTATATATATATATATATATATATATATATATATATATATATATATATATATATATATATATATATATATATATATATCTGTGAGGTATGGGAAACAAAGGCAAACAGATGAAGATGATGAATCCATAATCAAAGTATTGCACCCCATGGCTTGGAGTCAGATAAGGGGAGGTCAGCAGTGGTACCAACGAGTAGACTAACAGAGGTTGTCTAAAGTTCTAGATCTGGCCTCTCATGAGTCTTTTTTTAAATGTTTGCACAGAAAAAACTCTGGGCATGTCCTGACCCTGTTCACCAAACATTATGATACCCATTTCTGTATTTTAGGGTTTCAGGCTTCGGAGCCAACTCCTCTTATCTGGGCACTTGGCACCGGTACAGCTTCCTTAACAGGGGCCATTTTCCCAGAGGATGTGGGCTACCTCACGTTTGGATCAGGTTTAGTTGCTGTCTTTTTCTGATTAAGGGACTTAGTGCATGGATATCCCTCCTAGTTCCTTTCCCTATGATAACCTTTGTGTCCCTCAGTGAGGCAGCACCAACTCCTACCACAACCTTCTTCTATAGCCTGATGTGAGTAGAGCTGGCTTGCTGGAACCTTCTTATTCTCAGTGTTGGTAACTGTAACAGGACAATGCTGTCCCCACAAAATGTTGATATATTGTAGAAGGTGTGTTAAATATAAAACACTCACCACTGTAGGCATCAGAAAGGTAGGTATGAACATATACCCTGCACCACCCCAGCTAAAGCTGAACACTTACTTGAAAGCACTCTAGAAGATATTGAAGATAAAAGAACGCCTCTTAAAGACAAGGAATAATAGCTATCTGTGTTCCAGGGACACAGTCTCTAAAGAAGAGGGGAGGGGATGATGCAATACATGGAGCTCCAAAGAACAACAGCATTGGGCATTGGGGAGTGATCTCATAGCAGGGTGTGGAATCACTTAAAAGAAACAGTGGCAGGCCTGAAAGTTATTGATTCAGGGAACACTAGGAATTCTCCACAGAAGTGAGTCCATATTGTAATCCAACATACAATACGAAATAACAGGTCTGAGGGTCAGGTTGCAGATATGACCCTGAGGCCAATGAAAGTTCAAAACAGGATCTGATGAGCAAGAGGGAAGCGGAAAGAAGACGTGGAAAGGAAAATGAGGGAAAGTAACATAGAAGAAGGAATAACTAGATAAGTACTTTGAAAATGATGCCAGATATTATCCACTGTCAAGATGCTGCAACCAGAACTGCAGATACCAGGAATCCAGAATCTCATGAAGATGAACAGCAGTACATCAAGGAGCATGAACCTACTCCCTTGTTCCCCAAAGAACAGTGTGTAAATGTTACACAAGCACTGGGATATGCAGATAACATAGTACTGGTGAAGCTCCATTCTGGTTGGGTATACCTGCTCTGCCATCACCATCACCAACGATTGTGTTGTTCAGATTAGGCTTTTCCAGGAATCTTGGTGGACCCTGTCCTTCTCCCTTTTCTTTTAGATGGTAATGTTGATCTCCTCCTCTCGCATCTGCACCATAATCTTACTTTTCCATGTGGCCAATCTACGTTCAGCTTTTAAGCTTTATAACAGTGCTAATCCATATATGTTATAATCACATCTCGCTCTGCCAGGTCTATCTCTCTCAGATGGTAATCATCATCCTTCAATTTCTCTTTCCATAAAATGTCCTTCCTCCTTTGACAACACATCTCTCTTCAAATAGTAAATCTCCTCCCTCAATTTCTTCCCCCATAGGATAACCTTACTTCTGCATCAATAACTCTCCTCCCAAAAAGTAAATCTTCTCCTTCAATCTTGCCTCCCATTTCTCCAATCTACAGTAACATCATTCTACCATTCCTACCCCTCAAAACTCCTCTTGCTCACCAATCTCCTCTGAACTTCTGCATCCAGCTTCTTATCTAACACAACATATTTGCGAAAATGAGTAAGATGGCTCTTATAGTCTGGTCTACCCTCCCCTTGGGTGGGGATTAGCATCATATGCTACACCTGTTGCTGGTGTGGATACATCTGTGGAATTTTACTGTGAGCCTGACATCATGTGGGCAGAGAGGAACACGCCCCAAAGTTACTTTATGTCCTGCCACCAATTCAGATTGCTCAGTGTTATTAAAGCTGTGGGAGTTCTCCTCACCTTCCCTCTGGCATCCTGCTGGAATGTCTGTTCTGGGTAGGTTCTCTCTGCCTTCTTAGCATGCACTGCACTGCCAGGGAAACCCTTGGTATCTAATGAGAGACTAAAATGTTTTCGTCATGGAGAAATGGTCCGTTTGTGTCCTCTGTTGCTGGCCATACTTTTTCTTTTATGTTTTTTACTTGCTTGTGGTGCACGCACAGATCCTGAGCATGTGGTGCATCTCACGAGCCTGCCAAAGATATTCACCAAACTCTTCAAGACTCGATAAACGTTATCTGAACCTCCTTCAGACATGTTGCCCAGGGAACCATTGCCTCCCAAGCCTCCATACGGAAATCAGAGAAACACATATATGCTTCATTAAAGGAAAATTGTTGCATTTCTAAACTGGAGTCTTTGGATCTGTTCAGTAGATGGAATTGGTGTTGTGGACTTACTGCTAAGGCAGTCATCAAATGTGTGAGGTATGTTCTCTTTCCCCAGGTAGTCTGTGGAGGGGAGGAGAGGGTCAATGTCTCTGTGACTGCCCCCTGAGTTAGTGGGGAGAACTAGTGATTGTGGTCTGTGGATCCACTGTGCACCTTCCTCAGTTCCAATAGCCACAGGTTTTGGAAGGCTTCCAGCTCTGTGGACCACTCCACTGTTGCACCCCAGTTAGGCATGACATTCATCCATCACACTTGATGTTTTATTACCTGAGACCTTGTAATATCCTTATTTTGATGATCCAGATAGTGTAGCGAATGGAACAAAATTTGCCAGGCACATCAGTACATAAAAACTAAAAGTATGAAATTCCAGAACATAATCATATGACTTTCCAATCCTGTACCGTCATGAAGTGATATTATCACAAAGCAGAGGCATTCACACATTTTGCAATGTATACATTTATTTTTCTGGTCCAGCATGCAGTATTAGCAATACAATACACTTGCTTGCACATTATACAATTCACATTTGTGATATAACCTTTAAAATACTTCTCTCTCTGATACGTTCTGCTTCTGACTCTTCTGACTGTAAATGTTCACATGAGAAATACATCATCATGGTAAAGTCGTACATATGCTGTGTATCTCAGCACCAGAGTAGAGGTTTAATACTGTTCTAATGCAGAACTCTCTAACACCTTACCCCTACCTTAACACAAAACGCAACAGGCGGTGCAAATACAACAAATATATGACACATTCCAATCCAACATTCCAATCCAATCCAATCTTTACCTTGGTCTAAAAACAGCAAATTAATGGTTCTGCCGTTGTATTTATGTGGGCATTTATACAGCCGCACATTCCAGGCCCACAAGCATCTAACCTTCATTGGTACTCATGTTGAACACATGAACAAGATGATACATTGAGATGGCCCAAATAACAATGTGGGGACGCTGCCTTCCTATCAGATATCTTATAGTGTAAAACAACGATTACAGTATTGCAGCATCAATCTTTGCTGTACATTTAAGGTTAGAACAGTGTTTAATCATCTGGGAGAAAACATGAAATCTCCAAATATATTTGGAACGTGAAGTTCTCTGAAGGTGGCATCATTGTGACCTATTTTTTATTATGAACAGTGATGCACAATATATAGGCAGACAATGCCTTTATAAAGAATTCCCAACTGCCTTAGAAGCAGGCAGGGATGTGAGTCTTTCGGCCATTCACCTGTGGTATTCAACAGCAAGGTAAATGTACAGCATTCGCAGGTCATTTCGGGTGGAGGTCTAGCTTTGTAGGATCCTGTTAAAGTAAACAATGAATACAAATAGCGTTACGTCTCTGTGCATTTGTATTATACAAGCAGTACACAATGGTCATGGAGCATATTGAATGGATTACGCAGCTCATATAACAACTGAAGACAAAACAGTGATTTCATTGATGACCCGCTCTTCTGATGCCTTTTGGCTTTCTTGCCTGATTTGGATACTGCAATAAGATCATCACCTCCTCCCTATAATCTTATGACCTCAACCATTCCTCTACCTGACGTTTCTTGCTCATTCTCCCTCTCTTCTTCCACTCTACATAAGTGGCACTCACTCACACTTGCCAACTACCTTACCACTACTCATCATTATAAAGTGTGCTCCGGGACCCCCAACCGGCCCATAGAGTTGGGGTTCGCCCAGAAGCACTTTAAGACAAGCTAGCAGCACCCTTGAGATGGATGGGAGTGCAGATTAATACTTCAAAACCAAATCAATAATGACAACGCAACGGTTTGGCAAAGGGAGTCCATTTAATGACAAGTACAAAAAACAAGGGGTCTCATGAATATCAGAGGATGTATGATCTTCCTTATCGCTTCACAACTTCAACAAACTTTATAAAAACAACATCATTTATACTAAAATGTCATCATCACTGACGTTTAATGCTCAAAAGTTGGCATGCAATTCTATTTGTTTAGGAAAGGTAACTTTAATATAGGTACTATATCTGTATATGGTAAATGAGTAAAGAGATTGGATAAACACTATCAGGTGGGACATCTAAGCCCTACCTTCAAAACGGCTACTGTAAACATCACTAAAAGTACAACGTCCCATTGGTTCTACTAACTATAGGACCCTAGATTACTTGGTCCACTGTGATTGGGTTGGCACCAAACCCTACTCATACTTTCCCACTTTGCTTAGCAGCACGCAGAAAGGTCGGCCAGGTGAAGGGTGCCCCTTAGCTCCCCGGCCTTCCTCCAATTATTGTTACAATCAATCATCACATTAGTGGCCATGTGTCAATCATTTCATTGTGATTGGCCTCGAGACTGCATCTCCTGTCTGGAAAGGTTCTGATATGTGCTGTTGCCAGGCATAGGTTTGAAGGTCTCACTTCTCCTTGCTTGGCTGGTCATGTGATTCAGACATCGTGAATTTGTCTCTTATTCATGTAATTTGTGTATTTGATTGTCGTTTCCCCCACCACCTGCCTTCACTTTCTTATCTTGACCTTTCAGAGCAGGATATTCTGTTCTTCGCTTCAATATATTGTAACTACTGTTTGTCCATTCTTCTGATACGACCTTGGTTTTTCTGGCACAAGTTGCCTCTGCTGAGTTTCGTTTCTGACATTTATTCTCGATTTTGCTAAATATGAAGCTCTCCT
Organism: Ambystoma mexicanum; assembly: GCF_040938575.1. Classification (NCBI taxonomy): domain Eukaryota; kingdom Metazoa; phylum Chordata; class Amphibia; order Caudata; family Ambystomatidae; genus Ambystoma; species Ambystoma mexicanum. Next base: position 501,124,699 of record NC_090934.1, read on the forward strand.
CGTGTGGCCTTTAGTAACCTTTGGTTCATTCTGCTTCTTGTGCAAAGTGGAAGCATAATTATATAACATGCTACATGCATAAACTGGTTGAATATCGTCATCATGTTCATGGCTTAAGCTTCTTACATTTGACATCGTCATTTCACTTTAGGTTCACGATATCCCTTGTTTGTGGCATTTCATCTCTTTACGTCATTCTCTGGTCATCAGTTCTTCTATTTATGAGTCCGTCTGGGTTCTCGGGTCGCCACCATTCATCTTCCATTAAGACCTTTTTGGTTTCTTCTGGGACTGTACTTAGACGATCTTCATTTCGTTTCATTTGTTGATATGGTTTTCTCAATGGGTACCTTACTGTCCATGGTTTCCTTGGTATTGGTACTTCAATATGCATTGTTCTTCTGATAGGTATTGGACAAAGCCCCACTGTGGCTCTCTGCTGGTTTATTTGCTCATCATATGCCACAAATTTCGGTTTGAACATTCCTGGTACTTCAAAATGGACAGTTGGAGTGTGGGCTGCATTTGGGACATACTCGACGCTAGTCTCCTAAAAACTCCTCCTCGTCAATCACTCTCCCGCCTTCACTACGTCACAATTCCCTCTCATGTCTTGATCTCATTGAATTGTGTCATTTCTAGTGCCACCCCTCTTGGGGAGCGCTCTTCTCAGACTTGTGATTATCCCACTTCACCCTCCTGTTCTACACCTCCACTCTCAGAAAACAAATCTGTTCTTTTTGTTTCTCCTATCACCTTTCTGCTTATGATGCCCATATCTTGCATTTCCAATTCTGCCAGCTGAGCATGCTATACAATGCCTTCTACATCAGTCCCTTGTCTACATAATGCCAATGTTCCTGTTCTAGTTACCTGCTTCATCACAAAAGTCATTGTGTTTTGTTGTATTTAGAAAGAATGTGATATGGATGTTAAATTTGCCCAAGCCATGTTTACTTCACTTTACCTAAACTGTGAGGGTTGAGCTCTACTTTATACAGAATCTGCTTTATCACGACACATGTAATTTGTATATATTTAAAGTGGAACACACTTTTTTCTCAGATGTGTTGTAAGCTCATTATTCCTTCTTTTACACTCGTGTCCCCCACAATATATGTTCCTTTTTGTCTTCTATAGTTTTATAACGCAATCCTCTAATTAACTGCCAACAGGTGTTGTCTTTTTCAGATTATCCCAGTTCATAGTCCCATTCACTTTGTTCTCTGACACCGAATAGTATCGCCCTGTTCACTCACTAATTTCATTTCCTTCCTTTGGAAAAGGATTTCTTCTCACATTGCTATTGCCTTTATAATAACTATACAAAAAGAAACCTGGGAGAAATGCAACATTTCCTTGTCTGTGCATGTTTTAGCTATTACTGCATTGTAATGCTGGGTGGACTTATTTGGGAGAAACCTGACCCTCCGGAATTTTGGGTGTAGAAGATCTCATGAAATGTGCACGTTTTTTTCAAATGTGCCACAATTATGTTCAGCCCTGTGACAAGGGAGATGCTGCTGTGGTCCTCCACAGACACTGTTAACAGCCCCCACTGCCTTACAGCAGATTGAAGACCCTTGCAGAGCTATAGGTAACATTAACAGGGTAATTCATAGAATTTCGCACAAAAGTGGCGCACGCGGCTGGTGCACAGTGTCCCCGTGCGATACACTGCGCCAGCCGCGTGCGAAAAAATCCATTTCATCGCACAGCATATTCATAATTTTAGCCACCAAAACCAGCCGTGGCGCAGAGTGGTGCAGCGACCTTGCAGCAGCGCCAGTTATGCCCCCAAGAACGCCCTCACGCAAGGAAAACCCTTCAAAATTCCCAATTCATCGCAAATGTCTGCGCTAACCCTGGACCAGTCCACAGGGCTGCCAAACAGCAAATGCCAAGCGGGGAACATGTATTTGTGGTTCGCGGGAAGTTTCACATGCGAATGGCCTGGGTACGTGTACATCAGGGGTGCACGTGAAGTAATACACGCAAATCCATCAGGGCACGTGTATTCCAGGGGTGCGCGGTAAGTATCATACGCAAATTCAGCAGGGTACGTGTATTTCTGGGGTGCGCGGGAAGTATCACACGCGATTCCATCAGGGCACGTGTATTTCAGGGGAGCGCGGGGAGTACTACACGTGAATTGTCCGTGTGGGTCCTCCCAGGTGTTCCCTCTACACCCTCCACGGCCCTTGCAGGCAGCCCACACCACAGGGGACTACCCTGCATCCCTGCTCATGTCCCGCAGGCAGCCCATCTACCATGGGCATGCCCCCCAGCCAACCCACTAGTCACCTTGCACCACTGATCAACAACGCATGTCTCCCAGCACCCTCACCCCCCTGCATCCAGGGGCACCCTCCACCAGGCCCCCACTCATGTCTCCCAGCACCCGCACCCCCCCCGCAGTGCAGGGCAACCTCCACCAGGCCCCACTCATGTCCAACTCATGTCCCGCTGCACCCCCCCCAGCATCCAGGGGCACCCTCCACCAGGCCCCCACTCCTGTCTCCCTGCACCCCCACCCCCCAGCATCCAGGGGTACGTGTATTTCAGGGGTGCGCGTGTAGTCTGACACGCAAATTCATCAGGGTACGTGCATTATGGTTCCGCGTGAACTTCCACACGCGATATCAGCAAGGTACGTGTATTACAGGGTTCGCGTGTGTTAGGGAGAATTCTCTGTTTAGGCTGAATTTCCTAACCTAGTGAGTCCTCCAGCAGCTTTGCTGGATTTTTGGAGTTTGTTTTTTCCATCCTGCCAAGAGTGAGACTCTTTTTCTCCCACTCTTGGACATGAATGTGTGTAATTCCTTTGAATGTCAATGTGTTCTATGGGCTATGGGGTCCTTTACTCCATAGGGTCTGATATGTTGTGCTATGTGTGTTACACCGCACCCTCTGTGCCGTAACACTGGGGCGTCCTAGCGGACCTCCCTCATAGACTCCATACCCGGGGACTGACTACTGTCTCCCCGGGCATGTAAAGTCCCATTGGCTTTACTAGACCTAAATTTACTAACAGAACTAGTACAAACCATCCTATTGTGGACGTACTAGGAGGGGTAATTCGATTACTCCTAGGTCTGTTATTCGAGGGGGCACTGTCCCGTCCCCCCTCGTCGAGTTTTGGCTAGTGGCAGTGGAAACTACTTGTTATGTTCGACCCCAAATATAACCCTATGGGATTCTTCCAATTGTTAGAGATTGATACTTTTTCTCGTTAGTCTCTAGCATACCACCGGTCTACTTATCTTAAATAAGTCTATCGGATGGTATTTTCTGCCAGAACTCGGTTTTAAAATGGCGTCTGTGTTCGTCTCTGTGACTCAAAAACCAAAGGTCGAGCCCTTTGTTCCACTTTTGGCAGGCTTCTGTACAGAGACCCTCCAAAGTGGTGCCATTCTGTCTGGGTTACCACAGGAGTGTGGGAGGGGATTTAGGCACCCTGGACCGAGTTGCCTTGCCAACTCCGGTCACACTCTGGTGTGATTGGCCCAAGTGGTGAGCCTCCCCGCTCACCACTTAGCGTGTGTTGATTGACAGCTAGGCTGAATGAATGGGGGTTTTCTGCATAAAAGCAGGGCTTTTGGGAGTGGATCTTCAGAAGTCGCCACAGGACCTAAGACTCCGACGAGGGAAAAGCTGAGCCGACCTGCAACGACGACACCTGCGGTGGAGCCCTGCTGAACCGACTCACCACTTCCCGACTTTTTCTTCGCCTCAGGACGCAGTGGTCGAATTGCCCGTGCAGAGCACCTCGGCAACCGGATAGCCACTACCCCTGTACCACAACCAAAAGGTGGTGCCTTGTGACGGAGCACTCCGCGGCTGGTCTCTTCCCTGGTGGTGCAACGATCTTCAACTTTCCTTCGACGACGAGATCCTCTCTTCTCTTGGCAAAGACCGGATGTGCGCCCACCACCAGGAACAACTGCCCCCGCCTGAGCTGTCTCTCTACAATCAAGGTAGTGTATCCGCCTGGCTTCCCTTGTTGCCGGATAGAGTGAGGTGTCTTAATCCTCGCCTCTCCACAGGGTCGCCTCCAAGCTTTCTCTAGTGTGTTGTTCTGAACTGGTCCAATCTGCCGATAACAATTTGCTACAAAGACTCGAACGCATTTCCACTAAGATACTTTTTGGGACATATCGCCTCGCCTCTCTCCGAGTGGGCCTGGCCTCTGAACTTTATGATCTACCGTGGTTCTTGTCTTCTTGCCTTGCATTTGTCCGTTAAGTATTGGAACCGTGTTGATTTCGTAACCTGCTTATTTTTCTCTCCCGTCCTAACGAATACTAGAGTGCCATCTAGGTTGAAGCATACACCTCTGTCTGCAAATAAGTGATGCTGGTAAAACCTAGACTTGTCGAACTATTGTTAGGGGGATTGATCTTTTTCTTCGTAGAGTAATTGTAATTGAAGTATTTGCCGTAATAGTGCCAGAGTGTTTTTTATAGATGTGTCGTTATAAATAAATACCTTTATATCTTTACACTGAAGCCTTGTTGCGTGTTTGCTTGTCTTACTGTGAAGAATTGCCCTATGTTGTATACGCCACATACTGTCTAACTCTTCTTGAGGGAAGTCTGACTGCTTAGCCACAGCTACCAAGTGAATCTGTGTGGTACAGACTGCTACCAAGTGGGTTTACTGCCAAACACCTGTAGTCCTAAATCTTTTGCAGTGGTCCCAGAGGGAACTGCACAGGTTTCCGCCTAACAGCGTGAAGTTCCACACGCGATTGCCCTGGGTACGTGTATTCCGGTGTGCACGGGAAGTTCCACACGTGATTGCCCTGGTTACGTGTATTTCGGGGGGCGCGGGAAGTTCCACACTCGATTGCCCTGGTTACGTGTATTTCGGGGTGCGCGGGAAGTTCAACACGCTATTGCCCTGTGTACGTGTATTTCGGGGTGCGCAGGAAGTTCCACACGCGATTTCAGCAGGGTACGTGTATTCCAAGGTGCGCGGGAAATTCCACACGCGATTGTCCGTGGTGCGTGTATTTCTGGTTGCGCGTGAAGTTTCACACGCGATTTCAGCAGGGTACGTGTATTCCAAGGTGCGTGGGAAATTCCACATGCAAATCCAGCAGCCTACGTTTATTCCGGGGGTGCCGTGGAGTCCTACACGTGAATCAGCCATGTGGGTCCTCCCAGCTGTTCACTCTACACCCTCCACGGCCCCTGCAGGCGGCCCACACCACAGGGGACTACCCTGCACATGTCCCGCAGGCAGCCCATCCACCATGGCCATGCCCCCCAGCCAACCCACATGTCACCTTGCACCACTGCCCACCAATTCAAGTCTCCCAGCACACCCACCCCCCAGCACTGTGGGGCACCCTCCACCAGGCCCCCACTCCTGTCTCCCTGCACCCCCACCCCCCACCAGTCAGGGGCACCTGCCAGCAGGCCCACACTCAGGTCCAACTCATGTCTCCCTGCACCCCCACCCCCCAGCAGTGCAGGGCACCCTCCACCAGGCCCCACTCATGTCCAACTCATGTCCCCCTGCACACCCACCACCCAGCACTGTGGAGCACCCTCCACCAGGCCCCCACTCATGTCCAACTCATGTCTCCCAGCACCCCCAACCCCCAGCAGTGCAGGGCACCCTCCACCAGGCCCCCACTCCTGTCTCCCTGCACCCCCACCCCCAGCAGTCAGGGGCACCTGCCAGCAGGCCCCCACTCAGGTCCAACTCATGTACCCCTGCACCCCCACCCCCCAGCACTGTGGGGCACCCTCCACCAGGCCCCCACTCATGTCCAACACATGCCCCCCTGCACCCCCACCCCCCAGCACTGTGGGGCACCCTCCACCTGGCCCCTACTCCTGTCCCCCTGCACCCCCACCCCCTTGCATCCAGGGGCACCCGCCACCAGGCCCCTGCTCAGGTCCAACTCATGTCCCCCTGCACCCCCACCCCCCAGCACTGTGGGGCATCCTCCACCAGGCCCCCACTCATGTCCAACTCATGTCCACCTGCACCCCCAGCCCCCAGCCCTGTGGTGCACCCTCCACCAGGCCCCCACTCCTGTCCCCCTGCACCCCCACCCCCCTGCATCCAGGGGCACCCTCCACCTGGCCCCCACTCCTGTCTCCCTGCACCCCCAACCCTCAGCACTGCAGGGCACCCTCCACCAGGCCCCCACTCCTGTCTCCCTGCACCCCCACCCCCACCAGTCAGGTGCACCTGCCAGCAGGCCCCCACTCAGGTCCAACTCATGTCTCCCAGCACCCCCACCCCCACCAGTCAGGGGCACCTGCCAGTAGGCCCCCACTCCTGTCTCCCTGCACCCCCACCCCCCAGCACTGTCAGGCACCCTCCACCAGGCCCCACTCATGTCCAACTCATGTCTCCCAGCACCCCCACCCCCAGCAGTCAGGGGCACCTGCCATCAGGCCCTCACTCAGGTCCAACTCATGTCCCCCTGCACCCCCACCCCCCAGCACTGTGGGGCACCCTCCACCAGGCCCCCACTCATGTCCAACTCATGTCTACCTACACCCCCACCCCCCAGCACTGTGGGGCACCCTCCATCAGGCCCCCACTCCTGTCCCCCTGTACCCCCACGCCCCTGCATCCAGGGGCACCCTCCACCAGGCCCCACTCAGGTCCAACTCGTGTCCCCCTGCACCCCCATCCCCCAGCACTGTGGGGCACCCTCCACCAGGCCCCCACTCATGTCCAACTCATGTCCACCTGCACCCGCACCCCCAGCACTGTGGTGCATCCTCCACCAGGCCCCCACTCCTGTCCCCCTGCACCCCCACCCCCCCGCATCCAGGGGCACCCTCCACCAGGCCCCCACGCCTGTCTCCCTGCACCCCCACCCTCCAGCAGTGCAGGGCACTCTCCACCAGGCCCCCACTCCTGTCTCCCTGCACCCCCACCCCCCACCAGTCAGGGGCACCTGCCAGCAGGCCCCCACTCAGGTCCAACTCATGTCTCCCAGCACCCCCACCCCCCACCAGTCAGGGGCACCTGCCAGCAGGCCCCCACTCCTGTCTCCCTGCACCCCCACCCCCCAGCACTGTGTGTCACCCTCCACCAGACCCCACTCATGTCCAACTCATGTCTCCCAGCACCCCCACTCCCCAGCAGTCAGGGGCACCTGCCAGCAGGCCCCCACACATGTCCCCCAGCCAACACGTCATCACAATCTAGATCCCTGGCCCCTATGGGCAGCCTCCACATGCCAAACACCCACCCAAGTATTGCATCCACCCACTTAGAAATGCCAATTACATGATACAACCCCAATGGCAAGTATGTAAATGAACACATCTCCCTCACATACACACAAACGGTGTCAGGGAATGTCAAAACCCATATCATGACATACATGAAACCAATGAGACGATACTACACATTGAAGTATGATGAAAAATATGTATTAAAAGCAACATAAATGGAATCAAAAAGAAACAAATGAAAAAGTGAATTAAAAACAAAAAGCAGCATGTCCGTAAAATAATGTAAAACCACAAATCATAATCCAAAGGAAAGGTGTCCAAAGTCACAGTTCACAAAAGTAAATCCAATGGAAAATTAAAACCAAAAACCATTGCTCCATGGGTAAAATCAAAATGAAAAAAAAAAAAATCCCAACAGTCAACTATATACAGATAAACAATCCAGGGTCCATGATCCCATCAGAAGAAATGAAACTTATCTAATAAGACTACCTAATAAAAAATAACTATATACAAAAATGTGGCCCATTGTCCAAAAGGTCCAAAAAATATAAAAAAAGCAAAGGAAACCTACACTAACTACAGAACTATTTACAAGGGCAGTGGGCTAGTCCGACGGCTCACTTCGGGATGTTCCGGGCCAGGACATCATCAAACTCCTGCTCAATGTCCCGGAGGCGGTCCTCCTCCATGGCCCCGAGGGTCCGCAGGGCCGACGACATGTTCACCTCCAACTCCCTGCGGATTGCCTCAAGGCGCATGGAGTTCTCCGCCCTGATCATCGTGAGCCGTGCCTCTTCTGCCCGCTGCCGCTCCGCATCTATGGCGTGGCCCAACCGCTGCCACACGGAAGACACTTCCTGTCCTGGGTCCTCCTGCCCTCCGGCCGATGCCTGCCCCTCCGATGTCGAAGGCCCTGAGCCATCATGGCTCCCACCTCGTTGCTGCTGCTGCTGTGCCTCTGCCCGTGTCCTGGCTCCTGCTCCCTGCACATCCTCCACCGGCTGGGGTGCAGTCGTTGATGTGGCCACCCCTGCTGGACGTCCGACTCCCGACTGTGGCAGGGATGCCTCCTCCACCAGCCTGGCCGCACCGTCAGAGGCAGCTCCACAGGGCACCCAGGTGACAAATGGGTGGGAAGATGGGTGGGAAGATGGCACAGAGGACGACTGCCGCATAGGGTGTTAAGTTGAGGAGGGGGTCGGAGCAAGCTGCAGCAAACGGAGGAATCTGGCCTGGGTGACCTGTTCCAGTAGGCCGACGCGGTCAACGAGCCATTCGAGATGACGTGCAGTCTCCTCATGAAAAGACTGCAGATCACCTTGCATGGCCCGTTGACGCCACACCAGTCAGGACAGGCTCAACCCGTACCTGGATAGCCACGTCCGCAGGCAGAGGAAGGCGAGTTGTTGTGAGCTCATCCCCTGCCTGAAAACCGGTCTGGACGTAGGCATCCCTGCTGGTGCAAGATGATGCAGTGACAGGATCAGGGACAGGATTGCACACAGGCACCTCCGCGGCGGCCTGTGCTGCCTCCTGTCCCTGGTCCTGCACTGCACCACTAGCACCAGTGGAATCCCCACCTCCAGACTCCGCCTCTGTCGCTTGCATGGCCTCCTCCTCCACCAAACCCCCCACCAACCTGGATGACTCCGTGCCATCTTCCCCCGTTGGGCCCTGTGGGGTCCCAGCTGCCCCTTCTGCTGCCGAGGAGTCCAACTTCGACCTCCGCCTCTTGGACCTCCCCCCGGCAGCTGCAGCCTGGGATGCGGCACCGGACTCCTCACTCCCCAACGAGATCACAACCTGGGAGGGGAGCCGGGCCTTGTGTCTCCGGCTGGCGGTGCGATCCCCGCCGCTGTGCTCCACAGCACCTTCTCCGCCCTCTTCATCAGTTGACGCTGCAGACAGGGAGAAATAAAACACAGGCATCAGGGCACTGTACAATGGACACATACACACATGACAGTTGTACATGAGTGGCATTGGCAAACCTCAGACATGGCATCACAATCGCCAACACACATGTCATTTCAACTCGCACACATGAGCCATACCACAGCCATATCGCAACAGCCAGCACCATCCATAAACATACAACAGCATGAGCAGGCAAAGGTGAGCCATACATCACATGCAACACAAGGAGTGCACTACACATGCACACACACCACCACACTTGCATGCATGTGTACACCTCTGCCAACTGTGGCAGTGTTCCGATTGGCATCCATGTCACATCTGCCAATCAGGCTTCCACATCCCGCTGTCACATGCATCCATGTTGCATCACTGTTGCACCCTTGTCAAATACACACACATGCACATGTACACAGTGCTGATACATGCAGCTGAAAACAACATCCATGTGTGACATCACGAACATGCCTACTTACATACACATTCATCCAAACATGTGTGCCCACACAACTGCATTTGGCATGCAAGCCTACACACACAAGCACCATCCATGTCTCACACATGACTGCCCTCACATGTGTTAGCCTCACGGCCCTGTACACCCCCCCCATACACCCCATAAAAACACATGTGCAACCAGCACACTACTGGCACATCACCACATGCACAGCACACAATCATGATGCATGTACACTTACCGCTCGACTCCAGACGGGTCTGCCTCTCAAGGACCTGGACGTGGAGCGCTGGGGATATGCGTTCCAGGACCCTCATCTGATCATCCGGCAAGTGGCCCTGGCACCCCTTAGCATCCGCTGCCTTCAAGAGGCGCCGGGCCTTGTTGAGGGTCCTGGACCTGAAGTCCTCCCAGCACTTCTTGACATGATGGAATAGTCGGACTGCCACCCCCTCCGCGTTGATGGCAGTCACAATGTCCGTCCAGATGCGAGACCATCCTTCCTTGCCGGCGCGCAAACTTCCGAAGAAGGCATCATACTGCCCCAGGACTTGCTCCACCAGGACACCAACTTCAGTGGCAGTGAAGCTGGTGCCCCTCTGCCTCTCTGGCCGGGGGTTGTCAGTGATGCCAGATGTTGCAGTGCCCGACATGACAACCCCAGAAGCAGAAGTGGGTAGGCAACTGGGTCCTGGGGCTGGTCTGTGGAGCTAGGGAATCCCAGTCGGGAGTCTTCGGTTCCAGCAGGGGTGGTCACAGCAACAGCACCCCTGGCTGATGTGCAGGCAGCAAATGGCAGGGCACTTGGGCAGCAGGCAATCAGGCAGCAGCAGATGGCAGGTGGGAGCGTGCTCGGGGCACTGGGGGGCAGTAAATCGGCCTTCTGGGCAGGAGCGTGGTCTTCTGTGTGCTTACGCGTAGCCAGCTTGATACAGAGTGATTTGGCACGTGAAAATCCAGCACGTCTGCGTGTAATTCGAGGAAAGTGCCTTAGCGCGTAGGCGCGTCAGCACACGTACGCGAATTCATTGGCACAAAGGCCACCAGCGCGTATGCGTGTCTGTGACGTGCGTACCAGGTGTTTCCCTGTACACGGGTGCATGTTACACGTCCAATTACTGCACGTCAGAGTGTCAGCTCATGTAATTGGAGGATGGGGCCTTAGCGCGTACACGCGGAAGTGACGCCGGACGTGTGGGCATCTTTAAAAGGTACGTGTAGAACGCCATTTCCTTGTACATGCTTTTCGTGGAGAGCGAGTGGGTGAAATCTGTACTTCTTGTCGGTTCACATGTGATTTACTTCACGGCGTTCTAAGTTCGTACTCCCTGTTACCTCTGACAGCTTTTTCTCTTCTTGTCTTTTTCCTGGGCCTGTTTCCTCAAACAGCGTTCACTTCTCCTGTTGTCCTGTCTCCTCAGACAGCGTACAATTCTTCTTTGGGCGGGGGTGTTGCCAACGCACACACACGCGTATTTTTCACGCGATATTTCCTGGCAGACGGTGAGTCGCGCACGTATTTGACATCCGTGCTTGCCCCGTGTGTTGCCTACCCCTTCAGAAGTCAGTCTAGGCTGCGTGTGACACGCATACGTTAATGTTTGTGTTTCTGGGTGCCACAGCGTAGTGCAGGTTATTTTTCCATGCATGTGGTCTAGGAGGGGTTGCGTGCACATTATGTCCCTTTTTCAGGGTGCCTGTGCATTGTGTGACCTGTCATCTTCCCCCAGGGGTCACATACAGCCTTGCTAGAGCACTAGGGTATGAATTCCATCTCGTATGCTACCCCTTTGACCCCCAATTGCCCAGAACAATAGTTTACTGCAACTCCCATACGCACAACAACATCAGTGCCATGGTTGGGCACAGTCCTAGTCCACAGTCCACCGGGGCTCCTGCCCCTAGTGTCCAGAGCGGCGTAGGACACTCAGTATCACCACCACCTTCCAAGCGGAAGAGGAAGAGTGCTCGTCCAGTACAGGCTGATGCCCCAGACACGGCTACACAGTCCGGCCCACCAAGGAAGCCCAACTTCAATCAGGCCGAACTTGATGCACTTGTGGAGTATGTGTCCGCAAATGACAGCGAAACGATGATTACCCCAGGATGCAAGACCACACCTGCACAACGTCAGGCACACTGGCAGACCATTGTGGAACTCATAAGTGCCCTTGGATTCGTGAGGCGCACAGCTAATGATTGCTACAGGCGCTGGAATGACCTTAAGCGCAGGGCAAAGAAAAAGCTGGCCTCAAGTCATGCTGCAACTCTAGTGACCGGAGGTGGGTCCCCGGCAGAGGACATAGAACTCACTCCACATGAGTATGTAGCTGGGACCTATGTCACGGAGGAACAGATCCAAGGCGTGGGAGACCTGCCAGATTACGAGGCATTGTCCGGTGAGTGAACATGCATGTGTGTGTCATCCATGTGCATGGTGTGTGTGTGAGTGCTTCTGATTGAGTGCCAGGTGAGGGGGTGTGTGCCTGAGTGGTTTGGGTCACCCATGTGCTTCATCCAATACATTCTGCGCACCAGGATTTGGGTGTTGCAGTATCCCTTCTGGCAACAGTAGACATTCAGCCCAACCTCACGCCAGTTGCCCTTGAAGTGTCATCTTGCCACAACATAGTTGCATGTTATACTGTGTTCATTCAGGCTGATTGTCTACGTTCCACCACTTTCACTAGGCATTTCTCAGTCCTATTGTTACATGTGTGACATGGCTAGGGTACATGCCATCTGTGTGATGGCATGTGTCATGTATGTGTATTGGACATGCCAATCACAGGCCGATGTGTGATGGCACTGCTAGGCAGCATTCAGCAAATGTGTTGGTCTTCCATCTTGGTGTCATCAATGTGTGCCATTTGCCTCCCCTTCATACGCAGTGACAGTGCATGCATGGGAGGGTTATAGTCATGTGGGACATGTGTCAATGAAGTACTGTTTCTGTTGCTTCTCAGCCCTAATTGTGTTCCATGGTGCTAATGCCTGTTCCCATTTCTTTTCTTTCATGTCTTTGCAGGGGATGACACACTTGATACTGCTGGGGTTGTGGAGATGGTGCAGTCCCAGGAGGGGTCTCAGGCCCGAAAGGGTAGCAGTGAGGGATGTGGTGTGGTGGTGGGTGAGAACCCACACTTGCTGCAAACCGTCATCTCAAGGGGGGGTCTCTGGGTGCACCTCCCCCGAGCTCTATTCAGGTGTCGATTCGGATGATGAGATCTATGTGCCGTTGCAGGTAAGTGTTTCTGGGAGGGATTCTGTACTGCCCAACCCACCTGCACCAGGGGTAGAACCCTCAATGGGGATGTCAGTGTTGGTAGGTCCGCCTTTGGTGGTTACGGATGCAGGGTCACACTCCGCTACATCTGATCCTGTTCCTGGGCCAGCAGATCAGAGGGGGAATTCAGTCCTGCAGCCTCAGGCAGTGCCGGCACAGCAAGGTGCAGTTTGCCTTGCCCCAGACAGGTGTGGTGCCCGCCAACGCGGTGGCCGTACGTCACCTGGCAATACTGCATGGGAGCAATCCATATACGGTATGGCAAACCAACAGGCAGCATCATCTGAGATGATGGCTCAGGCCATGGGTAGGGTGGCCACTTCCATTGTCCCCCAAGAAAGGCTAATTGAACAACTATAGCAGGCAACAGACTCCATTAGCCAGTCACACAGGGAGGACATGTTGGCGTCCAACAGGGACAGGCGGGCGGCACTGGACACTCTGCGGGAAGCCATTTCTATTGAGTCCCAGGGCCACAGGGAAGCCCTGAGGGTGGAACTCCGTCAGCTCAGGGCAACTCTGGTTGAGCTTGAGGCTTCAGCTAACACGAGGACAGAACAGCAGCTGGAACGGCTCACACATACGCTCTCAGCTGAGATGCAAGCAACTAGGGAGGAGGTCCGGGCATCCTGTGAGTTGTTGCATGGGGACCTCCGCACAATTATCCTCCAGAACCAGACCTTCCACACCCACATGCTTGCTGCCATGGAGGACCAGACTAGGGCTTTGCGTGGGCTGCCTCCCATAGTGCCACCACCTCCTGATGCAGCTGCAGAGGGTGAGGAGAGCGACAGCAGCGATTCTCCAACAATAGGGTAGCCGTGCAGGCCATGGAGATGTTTTTTTTTTTTTGCAAGATCCACACAGGTGGGTTTTGGTGTGCACCCTGTCCCTGGACCTCCTGGGTGCCCCCCCCCCCGGGCCCATTCATGGCCATTTTTGATTTTTGATTTTTTTTTTTTTATGTTTGATTCTTGATTTTTTGGACAGTGTGTTGCCTTGTGTGGCTCCCGTGGGCATACGATGTATTGTGGCTGGGCACATGCAGGCTTGTCCTAAATTTGGGTCAGATGCTTGGGTTTGTGTGACACACACCCCTCCTGCTTCCCGTTTCCATGGGCTTGCAAAGGGTGTGCCCAAGTGACATTGACTTACACGGTGACGTTGGACTCCCATTTGATGTGTGGGCAGTCTGTAGTCAATACTGTGTATACATTCCTAGAGCATATTGTTGTTGTATTGTACACTGCATGGTGTATTGATATGTGCCTCTGCATCCATCTCATCCTCCTAATTTGCAGGTCCATTTCTCATGTCTTCACAAGGCGGTCTACTTTGGAACTGGAGTCCATGTTGTAAGCAGTGCACATACACTTTTGCGTGGTGCTAACACTGTATAGTTGGAAGTGTTCGAAGTGCTGGCATTATCAGGTAGTGAGGCTACCCATTTTTTAAGTCCGTACTGTCATGTTTATGGTAGGTTGGAGGTTGTGTAGGTGATTGGTATTATTGGTAAGTATTTGGTAATGTGTGTTGTTGGTCCTGCATTACTGTGAGCATTTCATGTGTGGCCATTTTACATTAGGGACACTGTAGTTGGTGACACTTGGGTCATGTTGTGGGGATTAATTTGTTTGCTCTCACATTACATGACATGCCATGGTGTGTTGTGTGGCCGTGCCGGGGAGTGGTTGGGTGACATGGCACTGTTCTCATGTTGTATTTTGCAAGTGGGTATTCATTTTTGCTGCATGGAAGTGTGTCTTTTGAGGACACTGCATTGGTGGTGTTTGTATAGGTAGGGATGCACACATTGTGACACTTCCAGATGAACAATCTCAGGCTGCTATGGTTCTGACAGTTGGCTGTCCCTTAATTCATTATAATTGTCAGATTGAGTCATCATTGATTGTCAGATGGCATGTGCCAGGGCTTTGTGCACTCCACAGGGGTGTGCTTTCTATGTGAAGTAATTAGCCACCAGCTGCGTACGGGCTGCCTCACCCCGTGCCCTTTCCCTTCCCATGCGCAGCGGGCGTGCATGTGGTTGGGGATGTGGGGGCACCACCATGTCCACAGCCAGGCCCCGGCGTGTTGCAACACTGTGCAGGACACATGCTGCCACTATGATCCTGCACACTACTGGGGGAGCGTATAACAGCTGCCCACCAGAACGGTCAAGGGAGCGAAAGCGTGACTTGAGCACTCCGAATGTGCGCTCCACTATGCCCCGTGTTGCAATATGGGCTGTGTTGTATCTTACCTCGGGAGGCGTGATGGGGTTCCGAATTGGCGTCATCATGTGTGTGCTCAGAGGGTAGGCACTGTCCCCTGAGGAGGTGTTGATGGGGATCATTAGTGGGGTATTGGCATTACTCTGTATCTATCATGCATGCGTGTGCTGTGGCATTTCTACTCATCAAGCAGCCATGCATCGCCATGCCACCCAGCTTCCATGTCCCGGTTTAGGGTTGACATCCTGTAAATGAAGCTGTCGTGGGTGGACCCTGGATAGTTGGCATATACTGAGGTGATGAGTCCCTTGGCATCACATACTACCTGGACGTTGATGGAATGCTAGTGCTTGCGGTTTCTATAGATGTGCTCAGATGCCCTGGGGGGACGTAGAGCCACATGGGTGCAATCAATGGCACCTAGCACTTTGGGGAATTGTGCCACCCTGTAGAAATCCTGGCTGACAGCCTGCCTTTCTGCAGGTGTTCTGGGCAGGTATATGTGCCTGCGGACTGATGGGCGTGCAGTGATGATGGCCAACACATGGTGTAGGCACCGTGACTGCGTGGCCTGTGACACCCTCCCCCACTATGGCACTTGTCTGCTAAAATGATCTGGTAGCCAAGAAGTGCAGTACATTGAGGACCTTCTCCAGGGGGCTGAGCGCTTCGGAGCACAGGGTGGGTGATGTGAGGTCATCCTCCCACTCACTGACCAGGTCAAGTATTATGTGTGGTGGAAACCTGTACCTCCCATACACGTGGTCATCAGGCATACCAAATAGGCTGGTTCTAGGTGTGAAGATTCTGGCCCTGACTGTCCTTCTCCTCCTCCTGCGGTATCTCACGGCCACTGCTGCTAGGAACGGTATATTCATCCTGGCGCCTGAGCTTGTTTGTTGTTTGCGCACTCTTGATGCTGCGCGGGACGTGCGCCTGCTTCATGCTGGCGTACGTGTTTCAGGATTGGACCTTCTATTTTTTGGCGCGTTGTAGGCGACCGTGTAAATCTTCCCGCCCACCCCAGGAAAACACGTAACACGCTTTCCCAGGCCCAGTCGTGAGTAAATATTCCCGCCCACCGCTGGAATACACGTACCCCACTCTCACAGGCCCAGTCGATTGTGAAACTTCCCGCGCACCCCGAAATACACGTACCCAGGGCAATCGCGTGTGGAACTTCCCGCGAACCCCGTAATACACATACCCTGCTGGTATCGCGTGTGGAAGTTCACGCGGACCCATAATACACGTACCCTGATGGAATCGCGTGTGAGACTACCCACAAACTCCTGGAATACACGTACCCAGGCAAATCTCACGTCTGGGGGGTGGGGGTGCTGGGAGACAGGAGTGGGGGCCTGGTGGAGGGTGCCCTACAGTGCTGGGGGGTGGGGGTGCAGGGAGACAGGAGTGGTGGCCTGGTGCACGGTGCCATACAGTTCTGGGGGGTGGGGGTGAAGGGAGACATGAGTGGGGGCCTGGTGGAGGGTGCCCCTGGATGCAGGGGGGTGGGGTGCAGGGAGACAGGAGTGTGGGCCTGGAGGAGGGTGCCCTACAGTGCTGGTGGGTGGGGGTGCTGGGAGACAGGAGTGGGGGCCTGGTGGAGGGTGCCCCTGGATGCAGGGGGGTGGGGGTGCAGGGGGACATGAGTGGGGGCCTGGTGGAGGGTGCCCCTGGATGCAGGGGGGTGGGGGTGCAGGGGGACATGAGTGGGGGCCTGGTGGAGGGTGCCCTGCACTGCTGGGGGGTGGGGGTGCAGGGGGACAGGAGTGGGGGCCTGGTGGAGGGTGCCCCTGGATGCAGGGGGGTGGGGGTGCAGGGGAAATGAATGGGGGCCTGGTGGAGGGTGCCCGGCACTGCTGGGGGGTGGGGGTGCAGGGGACAGGAGTGGGGGCCTGGTGGAGGGTGCCCTGCAGTGCTGGGGGGTGGGGGTGCTGGGAGACAGGAGTGGGGGCCTGGTGGAGGGTGCCCCTGGATGCAGGTGGGTGGGAGTGCAGGGGGACATGAGTGGGGGCCTGGTGGAGGGTGCCCTACAGTGCTGGGGGTGGGGTGCAGGGAGACAGGAGTGGGGGCCTGGTGGAGGGTGCCCTACAGTGCTGGGGGTGGGGGTGCAGGGAGACAGGAGTGGGGGCCTGGTGGAGGGTGCCCCTGGATGCAGAGGGGTGGGGGTTCAGGGGGACATGAGTGGGGGCCTGGTGGAGGGTGCCCTACAGTGCTGGGGGTGGGAGTTCAGGGAGACATGAGTGGGGGCCTGGTGGAGGGTGCCCTTCAGTGCTGGGGGGTGGGGGTGCAGGGAGACATGAGTTTGGGCCTGGTGGAGGGTGCCCTGCACTGCTGGGGGGTGGGGGTGCAGGGGGACAGGAGTGGGGGCCTGGTGGAGGGTGCCCCTGGATGCAGGGGGGTGGGGGTGCAGGGGGACATGAGTGGGGGCCTGTTGGATGATGCCCCTGGATGCAGGGGGGTGGGGTGCAAGGGGACATGAGTGGGGGCCTGGTGGAGGGTGCCCCTGGATGCAGGGGGGTGGGGGTGCAGGGGGACATGAGTGGGGGCCTGGTGGAGGGGGCCCTGCACTGCTGGGGGGTGGGGATGCAGGGTGACAGGAGTGGGGGCCTGGTGGAGGGTGCCCCTGGATGCAGGGGGGGTGGGGGTGCAGGGGGACATGAGTGGGGGCCTTGTGGAGGGTGCCCCTGGATGCAGGGGGGTGGGGGTGCAGGGGGACATGAATGGGGGCCTGGTGGAGGGTGCCCTGCACTGCTGGGGGGTGGGGGTGCAGGGGACAGGAGTGGGGGCCTGGTGGAGGGTGCCCTACAGTGCTGGGGGGTGGGGGTGCTGGGAGACAGGAGTGGCGGCCTGGTGGAGGGTGCCCCTGGATGCAGGGGGTTGGGGGTGCAGGGGGACATGAGTGGGGGCCTGGTGGAGGGTGCCCTACAGTGCTGGGGGTGGGGTGCAGGGAGACAGGAGTGGTGGCCTGGTGCAGGGTGCCATACAGTTCTGGGGGGTGGGGGTGCTGGGAGACATGAGTGGGGGCCTGGTGGAGGGTGCCCCTGGATGCAGGGGGTGGGGGTGCAGGGAGACAGGAGTGGGGGCCTGGTGGAGGGTGCCCTGCACTGCTGGGGGGTGGGGGTGCAGGGGGACAGGAGTGGGGGCCTGGTGGAGGGTGCCCCTGGATGCAGGGGGGTGGGGGTGCAGGGGGACATGTGTGGGCGCCTGTTGGGGGATGCCCCTGGATGCAGGGGGGTGGGGGTGCAGGGGGACATGAGTGGGGGCCTGGTGGAGGGTGCCCCTGGATGCAGGGGGGTGGGGGTGCAGGGAGACAGGGGTGGGGGCCTGGCGGAGGGTGCCCTGCACTGCTGGGGGGTGGGGGTGCAGGGGGACAGGAGTGGGGGCCTGGTGGAGGGTGCCCCTGGATGCAGGGGGGGACGGGGTGCAGGGGGACATGAGTGGGGGCCTGGTGGAGGGTGCCCCTGGATGCAGGGGGGTGGGGGTGCAGGGGGACATGAATGGGGGCCTGGTGGAGGGTGCCCTGCACTGCTGGGGGGTGGGGGTGCAGGAGACAGGAGTGGGGGCCTGGTGGAGGGTGCCCTACAGTGCTGGGGGGTGGGGGTGCTGGGAGACAGGAGTGGGGGCCTGGTGGAGGGTGCCCCTGGATGCAGGGGGTTGGGGGTGCAGGGGGACATGAGTGGGGGCTTAGTGGAGGGTGCCCTACAGTGCTGGGGGTGGGGTGCAGGGAGACAGGAGTGGGGGCCTGGTGGAGGGTGCCCTACAGTGCTGGGGGTGGGGGTGCAGGGAGACAGGAGTGGGGGCCTGGTGGAGGGTGCCCCTGGATGCAGAGGGGTGGGGGTTCAGGGGGACATGAGTGGGGGCCTGGTGGAGGGTGCCCTACAGTGCTGGGGGGTGGGGGTGCAGGGAGACATGAGTGGGGGCCTGGTGGAGGGTGCCCCTGGATGCAGGGGGGTGGGGGTGCAGGGAGACAGGGGTGGGGGCCTGGCGGAGGGTGCCCTGCACTGCTGGGGGGTGGGGGTGCAGGGGGACAGGAGTGGGGGCCTGGTGGAGGGTGCCCCTGGATGCAGGGGGGTGGGGGTGCAGGGGGACATGTGTGGGGGCCTGGTGGAGGATGCCCCTGGATGCAGGGGGTGGGGGTGCAGGAGGACATGAGTGGGGGCCTGGTGGAGGGTGCCCTGCACTGCTGGGGGGTGTGGGTGCAGGGGGACAGGAGTGGGGGCCTGGTGGAGGGTGCCCTACAATGCTGGGGCCTGGGGGTGCTGGGAGACAGGAGTGGGGGCCTGGTGGAGGGTGCCCCTGGATGCAGGGGGGTGGAGGTGCAGGGGGACATGAGTGGGGGCCTGGTGGAGGGTGCCCTACAGTGCTGGGGGGTGGGGGTGGGGGTGCAGGGAGACATGAGTGGGGGCCTGGTGGAGGGTGCCCTACAGTGCTGGGGGGTGGGGGTGCAGGGAGACAGGAGTGGTGGCCTGGTGGAGGGTGCCCTACAGTGCTGGGGGGTGGTGGTGCAGGGAGACAGGAGTGGGGGCCTGATGGATGGTGCCCTACAGTGCTGGAGGGTGGGGGTGCAGGGAGGCATGAGTGGGGGCCTGGTGGAAGGTGCCCCTGGATGCTGGGGGGGGGTGCTGGGAGACATGCGTTGGTGGGCAGTAGTGCAAGGTGACATGTGGGTTGGTTGGGGGGCATGGCCATGGTGGATGGGCTGCCTGCGGGACATGTGCAGGGGTGCAGGGTAGTCCCCTGTGGTGTGGGCCGCCTGCAGGGGCCGTGAAGCGTGTAGAGGGAACAGCTGGGAGGACCCACACGGCCAATTCACATGTGGGACTCCCCGGCACCCCCGAAATACACGTAGGCTGCTGGATTCGCGTGTGGAATTTGCCGCGCACCCGGAGTACACTTACCCTGCTGAAATTGCGTGTGGAACTTCACGCGCACACCGAAATACACGTACCCTGCTAATTCACGTGGGAAACTTCAAGTGCACACCGGAATACATGTGCCCAGGCCAATCGCGTGTGGAACTTCCCGCGAACCCCGTAATACACGCACATGCTATTTTTCACACAGCGGGTGTCCGTGTTTGTTGGTACCCCTTTGCACCTCATTTGTTCTAGAGGGCCACTGTATGGATCATTCATCATAGCTGTATATGGGTGCTCTTTGTTAGCGCACATTTTGGTGCACATTTATTTCAGGCGCAGGGACGCTACCGCCTGCTTTCTTGTGGTGTACTTGTTTGGCCCTGTGTGCGTCTTTCACCGTGCGCTGGTTTGCCCTATTCGATTCCATGAATACGAGTTGTAGGCGAGCGTGTGGGCGTTCCGCGCACTTGCCTCCTGTACTTCCCCCGTGACGCCCATGTTTTCACGTGTTGTTCCCCATTCCGAGTGTTACGCTCCGTGTTCCGCCTACTTTTGTAATGTGCGCCAAACTATGTGCGATTTCGCAGCGGCCGTGGCGCACGCCGTTGGATGACCTGTGCGCCGGTTTGCGCCGTGCACTTTTTCAGCGCACATCCAATATTTGTTTCGCGCACGGACTTCCATGAATCGATGTGCGCTGGTTTCCCTGCGATTTTCGCAGTTGCACTGCGATTTTCGCACTTTTACTGCGAATCGCACGTTTTGGCACCTCTGCGCCGGAATTTTCGGCGCACATTAATTCCATGAATTGGCCTATAAATGTGTTCCATTCTAATTGGTCATTTTTAAGAAATAATGTGGTGGACTCTATAAGTCAAAAAGTGTGGTGTAACATTTTAGAGTCAGAGAAGCAAGCTGCATGTCCCTCATTGGGGAAATGAAGCAACTTCTCCGTTATAGGAATTCATAGGGATGCTCTGTAGATTGGAGAGATACCATTGGGTGTTTTTGAAAATTTGTGGAGAGGAGGAGAGCAATAGGGGATGTATAGAAGGTGAGCATTCATGTGATTGGAGGGCGAACATATGGGTGTTTAGGTGGTAGAGATGTGCCAAGTTTGTACTGTGCCACCGTTTAGTGACCCGTGAATATTTGTGAATCACTTGTGGTTAGGGTTTATTTGTGCTGGGATTCATGCATGGTGGTAGTGGATAATGAACACATGAATGTGTAGAATGGGACTCCATGTGCATTATATTATTACTGCATGTTGGTACAGAATGTTTTTCATTTGAATTTGAAAATGTGCATGCCTTGGCATCATTCATTTATTGCTGCATGCCGGTCCTTATTTTTATTTATTTATTGGAATACAATTCAACAAACTTCACAAAAATAGAAACACATGTCATATATATATATATATTTAAGTAGCAATTACAATTACCCCTGAGAACACCTTTTAAAAATAACATTTTTTAAAAAAAAATGGTTATTTTCAAACCTTGACAAAGCATAGTGATACATATAAAACCAAAATATATAATAGAAAAAAAACAATACAAAAGGCATACATTAATTTAATTTGTAAATTACAACGTCCAGTAATACATTTAAATGTGTTTACAAAAGAAGGCCCTAACATATCTGTAATTTCATGCAAGCTTCAATTAAAATAAAAAACCCACAAGAGCTATCACAGTTGACGTGACCCGACCTGCTAAACACATATGTTAATGTTAATGTTAAAGGACATTTGTACCGCACACTATCACCACTGGAGTGGTCACTGGCGCTCTGGCGGCTCTGAAAGAGGAGGAGAGGTTGTTTTAGTGGGAGGAAGCAGGAAAAGTGCAAGAGAGAAGTGATGTGCTGTTGGCGGCCTCAGCCCGGTTCGTCCGTTGGCTGGGCTTGGGGTGTTTGTAGCAGGTAGTCGTTGTGTACTGTTGTGCAAGACTATGTGTGTTTTTGTTTTGTTGTTGCGATGTAGTGAAGTTTGTGCGGCTTGTTGTGCTGTAGGTTTTAGTTGTGTTTGGTTTGGAGTTTGAGGGGTGTATGCAGAAAGGGAAAAAAGGACACCCTCCACAGTATCTCGAAGTGACGTGAAGTTCTTAAAGTACACCTCCCACTTTCCATTTAACTTGGGACAGTGTACAATCAGATGTTCTAGGGTTTCAATGCTTAGAGGATGGTTGCAGAAATGACGAGTTGACAGTTGAGAACCGTCATTAAAATGGGCCAGTAATTCCTGTGTCGGGATCAAGGCCCATCTAAAGCGGGTAACAGCTGGGTGGGGATACATTGATAAAAAGGGAGCAGTGATTATAACTTTTTTATGATACAATTTTTTATGACGCATGGATTGATAAGAGTGCATTGTGTCCACTGTAAAAGCCCAATCCTGCCTATATAAAAGACACTTTACTTTTACAGGATTTTCATGTAAATTGGCATCCATCAGTTCTAAGCTCAAAAGAATAGAAAAAACGGTCTTAAAAAGTGTATAAAAAAATGGATCCCGGCATTTGCTATAATCATCTTCAAATCAGTGTTCAGGCAAGGCTCGGTTTGATAAGAAAGAATGTTATAGTAGAAAGCCAGGAGCCTCCACTGAGTTTTACATTTCAAAGAAAGGAGCCCAAGGTCATAGCGAATGATCGAGATGGGAAGACCATTGGGAACATGAATGTTACCATCAACAATTTTAAGAGTATTGCCAACACAATCTGGGAATAGCTCAATGTCATAGAGAAGTTTTGTGATTCATTTTCCCTCATAAAATTTCATAGCCGGCAGTATGGAAAACTTACCGTACTTTAGGTCAACATGCATTAACTGATTGCCTAGAGTAACTCCTCGGGTGAGCAATCCGTCTCTCAAACCCAATTTGGATTCATGCGCCAAAATCTAAAAGCCCAAGTAAGTAAAGTGTTCCACTCTCTATGAACCTGATCTATGTAAAATGTGTGCCCCAAGACAAGTTTTTCTCTTTTTTAACAGCGCAGATAAGAACTATTGCTTTAGAAGAATTGATGTGCAAGTTATGGCTAGTGGCAAAGGTCAATAAAGTATTAATAAGACGCTGAAGGCCCCTGGAGGTCATATCAAATAATTAGAAGTCATCCACATAAGCCAGGCTGGATATCTTCAGCATGTCTAGTTTAGGAGAAGCCAATGCAGCCTTAGTCAAAGAATCCCCAATGTCAAATTGATAAAGACAAAATAGGAAGGCAGCTAATAAGCATGCTGCCATACCCCATTCAATGTGGGAACATTACGCGATAAAGAACCAGCAGCATCTAACTAGATTTTGATGTTGATATTGGTGTGGAGAGCAATTACTAACCGTAGAAGCCCAACCGGAATACCCCACCATTTTAGTTTGTACCACAATAGGTTATGGTCTACCGCATCAAAAGCCGCAGACAGATCGAGTGATGCTAGATAAACTACATCTATCTTTCCACACCTTACTTTATTCAGAATTGCCTTTAAGATCACCCCGCTAAGAACAGTATTATGATTTTTGCAAAAAAGCCTGTTTGCCACTTGGGAATTCTCCCAACAGATCTTTGCCAATTCTCTAGATGCACCAGAAGAATGGCTAAAAAATAGTTTCTGTCCGCGTCTATAATTGCAATTGGATGATAATTTGCAGGGTCATACCGGGAACCCTTCTTGTATATTGGAACAACATGAGCTGTGGACCAAGAAAAAGGCATTGATTCAGAGTCGGCAATGTTATTAAAGATGATAATCAAAATCGTGCCCACACAGCAGGGTCCCCCTTGGACAAATTGTTCAGCACAGGGCTGTAAAGCAGATGATTTTACCAATTATCCTCAGGACCGTAGCATAATCTTTTTTCGGTGACCAATCATCATGACCAGGGGGACTAAGCGATGGACAAGACCAGCCCAGGAGAGATGGCAAGGCAAATACCCCTTCGAAATGGGTAACCCAGAGGGCTTCAGGGATCTATATTGTGCAATGGTAAGATTGTGTCCCATTCATGAGATTCATAAGTGACCAATGGCCCGATTATTCTTTGACCACCGTTTCTAGAGAAGTATAATTTTTTTTATAGCCAAGTGCCTATCAAAGCTTGAACCCTATGGCCCCTTCTTGATATGTCTAATAGTGGCCCGCATAAGTCTTTTTTTCTTGACTACTTTAGCATTAAAGACATGCATATGCATCCAAGATGATTTTTTCTGAACAGTCCATTGCTCAAGGCTCCGACCCAACAAATCGGTGGCAAAACCCCCATATTTCTGCACACCAAAAACATCAAATTGCCATTCCGGAGAAGAAGTATTAAGAAAGAGAAAGGAAGAGATAGTTGTGTTAACTTTTGTTATTCTCTCAGAGTTCCAACTTATTCGATTGCTGGCTGGATTGATGATCATGTTACATCTAAAGAGGTCAGGCAAGGAAGAGGGCAAAGTTGGAAATAAAAACAACACAGAAAGCTGCTGTGATCACTGAATGGATTGTCATAAATTGACAATTGGTGGTATCTTTCGAAAAGAGGAGTTGACACAAAGATGTAGTCAATAATAATAATAATAATAATAATAATAATAATAATAATAATAATACTAATAACAATAATAATAATAATAATAATAATAATAATAATAACAACTTTGTTGTTATTATTATTATTATTATTATTATTATTATTATTATTATTATTATTATCATTTTTGGTGGCTACTTTAATAGTACACACCTAGCTCAGGATGAATGAAGCCCTCAAAAGTTCATAGAGCAAAATGTGCAATCGCTCATCTGATTGTGGACTGAACTTCAAATGTAATGAGATGAAATAGTAAATTCTTGTGTACAGCAATATATATAACTATCTATCTATCTATCTATCTATCTATCTATCTATCTATCTATCTATCTATCTATCTATCTATCTATCTATCTATCTATCTATCTACCTATTACTCAGCCAATGGTAGCGGCCATGTAGTTATGGTTAAGTTGCTCAACCCATAGGAAGAGCACTTTTTCCCCTCCTGGACGAATCCTCATGAAACTTTGCAAAAAAATGTATATGGCCCTGGCCGATTGATTATCTGGAGTTTGGTGAGATTTCATACGGGGGGGGGGACAAAGTCATAACCCGCCTAAAAAGTGTTCTTCCTATGGGTTGAGCAACTTAACCATGACTACAAGGCCTCTACCACAGGACGTGTAATAGATAGATAGATAGAATTTGTGGTTTTTCCCATAGACGCAATGGAAAATAATGTTGCTCATGCCTACAGCCCAAATCGCTAGACGCATTTTCACAAATTTGCACCAGGATCGGCGGCTTGGTCCCAAAATTGTGCTTTTGTAAATTTGGTATCAATCCAGCCAGCCAGTATTTTTTGAATAGCCAAAAATTAGGGCAAAACATGTGTGATATCTGGGTTCGGTCAGTGGACTCACTTCCCTTTTCAGTCCACGAACAGGCCTCCGATTGGTCCAGAAGGCAACGTGATGTCCACAGACATCGAACGAATCTGCTGGATGGTGAAAAGCGTGAGGTGTGTCATTTTTGTTGGAAACGCCTGCCATGTTGGATCTGCGGAGAGCCGCCTTTGTCCATGAACAATGCAGTAAAAACATATTAAGAAACACATCATTCCACTTGGAAAACTAATGGGGAGGTGAGGGGTGATGAGAATGGGATGGGATTTGACCATAAAATGCCAAAACACTGGCATTTTTTCATCTCTGATGTCCGATAACCTTTCAGGGACAGCCCTCTAATGTTCGCGAACATGGCAGATGTTCGGGGGCATCCATATATATTTTTGCATTACAGGGCTCGTGAAAAGCAGTTTTTGAATGGCATATAACTATTGTGCCACTCAATGAAATGTTGTGATATTATTTTAGACTGGTGCTGTTTTTCCAAGACAGAACACAATTAGAGGGGGAGTCACAAAACAATTGAATGGCTTATAAATATGGTGCCGTTTCCCAAATCTTCACAAAAAGTTTGTAAAAGATGTAAGACCCAGATTTGAACGTGCTTGCAAAGTTTTTTGGATTTTGTGAAGAGGGGACAATGTTAGACGGGGGTTTAACATTTTTAGATGGGTTATAACTTTGCTGATGTTTCGCAAATGTGCACACAAGATTTGAGAAAGATTATAGACCCAACCTTGAATTATTCTGCAAAATCTGAATGGATTTTGTCAATTGGGAGCTAAATTATGTACGTACTTTTTGACACTTTTCAAAAAGTAATACATGGATGGATTTGCAGGAAAGTTGTGCAAGGAGCATTGGCAAGGACTTGAAAGCATCGTTTTGCAAATGTGTCTGTGTCTTATTGTAGGAAAAAAAAAATAATGATATACCATTGGTGCCATGGGCAGTGCCCAGATTTTCCGAGTCATGGCCTGTGGCCATGGGCAGTTGCCAGATTGTCCAAGTCTTGGCCAAAAGCCATGACTCGGATAATATGGCAAACAGCCATGACCATGAGAGACTGGCAATGGGGTTAAAGTGGGAATGGACACCAGGAACTGGCTATGTGGTGACGTTTTTGAAAATCGGGATAGGTTTGAATGGGAAAAAAAAGATTCTGCCTGTGGATAAAATTCGGTCCATGGCTACAGCCTGAAGTGCTCCACAGAATTACATCAACAGATCACAGTGACTATCACTGCATAGACTCAGAGACAATGTTAATTAGCAGTTAATTACCATGCACACCAACCCCTTGAAATCATTTCCCACCCTTATTTGTGACAATAGTGGGATAGGATATTGGGATTGGATGCTGGACTCATTTCCACAACCTCGCAGCAATGACTGGCCCACAATCTATATGCCTTAAGAAAGACTCTAGAGAGTGAAATTAGGTGTCGCCTGAGTTCTAACAATAAATATAGCACCAAGAATGGATTTGAATACTGCTTCATTACGACAACAGTTACCTATTGAATAACCCAGTGCTCAGGTGAACAGGGTACACTGTCCTATTCAAACCTAACACTTGAAGAAGGAAGGGCACCTTCACAAAAGAACCCCATCAGCAGCAGCAGAGTAATCTGTTTAAAGTACTAGATGAAGCACAATGATCTACCCATTCTACCTTCCTGCAATTACTTGATTAGCATGGCCGAACCCTAGGTTTGAATGGGAAGAAATATTTTGCTTGCGGCTATAGCCTGAAGTGCTGTACCGAATGACAAAAAACCAGCATGAGGAGCATCAACAAGGACCTGAAGGCATGGTTTTGCAAATCAGTTTTGTGTTTTATTTGTGTCCAAATGTAAGCACAAAAAATAGTGATATAAGTTTGGTGCATGGACAATGAGCCTGGCCCTCGACAAGGACAAATGCCTCGTCTGAGTTACTTATTGGGGCGTGCGACATGGCTGAAGCTCTAGGTTGAAATGGGGAAAAAAAATGATGATTGTGTCTGCAGTCTGGAGTGCTAGTCGGGGTTGCAGCAAACTTGCGTGAGGAGCATCAGCAAGTACCTGAAAGGATAGTTTTGCAAATATGTCCTTTGTTTTAATTTTTTTAAAATCATTACTTTTCTGCCATGGACAGTGGAACATACATTGTGATATAAACTTGGTGCATGGACAATGGTTCTGGCCCTCAGCAAGGAAGAATACCTGCTTTGATTTACTTATTGGGGCATGCAGCATGGCCAAAGCTGTAGGTTTAAATGGGAAAAAAAATATCTGCTTGCGGCCGCAGCTCGGAATACTGGACGGGATTGCGTCAGAGTTGTGCGAGGGACATCAGCAAGGATCTGAAAGGATGCTTTTGGAAATCTGTCCTGTGTTTAACTTTTTTGAAATTGTCGAAATGTAAGTATAACAAATAGTGATATAACATTTCTGCCATTGGCAGAGTGTCTGGCCTTCGGCAAGGACAAATGTCTACTCTGATTTGGCTATTGGGGTATGCTCTGCTGATAACGACACATACGTTTCCTTGCAAAAAATATGTTTGTTAAAGAAGGTTTGTAGTTCTTTTGTTAAAAGAGGAATTATTAATAACTTACATACAGTGATATAAGATTATGAAACATTTTCACTTATAAAAACCTTTTTAATTGCCAGACAATACTCAGTTAAATGGACATTACAGTTAAAATGTACCCCACTCTTGGGACTCCTCTGCACTAGCAGTTAGCTAGTGGCCTCCCATCCTGGAATCCTTTGAAACTTCTCTGCTGGGCTCCCATAAGCACTTGTCACTCCATACTGCCCCTTTCATGTATGCACTTCTGTCGCTGCACAATGCACTTGTGTATTTATAGGAACACTATGTACCATGGGCCTCATTACGAGTTTGGAGGTAGCCGTGACTGCATTACAGGCACGGCTACGCTGAACTCGCATCCGGCAATGCCACCCATGAATGGGCACTTACCAGCCCATTACGAGTTGAATGGGCCGATAATTGCACATTCATGGGTGGCAGTAATGCTGGGCTCCTCATCCCCATTCTGCCCCATAGGGCAGAGTGGGGATGAGGAGCATGGATGCACCAGCACAGTTTATAATGGTGCCGGTGCATCCATGTGTTTCCCAAATGGGTGCCGCACAGCCCGCCAGGTGAGACCTGACGGGCTGTCAGGGACCCGCAAGGGAACCTTGGAATAAGGTGGTACGGTATGGACAGTGCCGGTGCCATACCGGCACCGTCCATGCCGTAAAACCAGGGTCATAATGAGGCCCAATGTGTTGGGACACATGTGGGAACTGTAGATGCAAAAGATGAGTAGAACAGTTTTAAGTGGCAGTTGGTGGGTGGCAGTTTAATATGTTCATAGGCTATATGTAGAGGTTTTTAAGTAATTGGTGGATATATGTGTGAATGGTTTAAAGCAGGTAATGAGGGCGTGTTACAAACATAACAGTAAAAAGAGTACAAGGGTTGTTTTGTGTTATAGTGTGCATGTACAATCTGGGTTTTCTAATAAGGTGTGTGCTAGACAGGGGAATGCAGAGAATGTGTATATTTATAAACAGCAATGGATTAAGTTTTTTTGCATACTAGAGAGAAGATTTCTTTTAGAAATGTGTTTCTGTGCTTTTTTCTGTTTCTCTAGTATACGTTTGTCCATTATTTCATTAGCATAGTACAACATCCTAATCAGAATGTTGGAGAATCGAATTGAATCTAACTACTTTACGGAAATGTAAAGTGGATGGAGATGATATGCTGATTTGTTTAGTTCATTTCTTTTAAACTGTGAAGGGTGGTTCCTAAAGGAACCTTTTTTGTGTTATTTGTTTTTTTAATAGACTTTTGCAGGAGTGGCCTGAAAGTAAGGTGGGGAGGGAAATGAGGGAAGGGGCACCAATCACACATATGGAGGTGCACGTGAACAGGGGAAGATGTTGCACGTGTGCTAATTTGTTTCTCATACTCCTTGATAACAGCTTAAAAATCACTTCACAATTGCTCCCCCCTGCAAAGTGTTGTGTTGCAGTATATACAGAATACTGTTGTCTTTGAAGGATATGCACCAACAGCCTCTTTTATTTCTTGCAAGGTAGCTGGTGGGAGTTTGCGTGACACAGAAGTAGGCTGTGTGTTTACACTATTGGCTGAGGAAGATGAAAGGGAGGAAGACAGCCTACTACTTCTTAGAAAGGAACAGCCTTTATGAGAGCATTGCAGTGGTTCAATTTGTTGTGGCTGGAGGTGTAGTACTGGAGGTGGTCCCGTAGGAGTACTGCACAGATTGTCCGTGACTGAGTACAATGTTGCACTCAGTGCATTTCACTTTGGTAGCTTCAGCCTTGGTACATTTCCAACAGTGGTAAAAAACTGCCACACTCTGATTCTCTCTGGGTGTTAGAGGTAGGCACTTCTTCTACCTCATCTTCCTGGTCTTCTTGATTGTCATTTGAAGTATTGTGTTCTTTTGTTGTGTAGGTCCTCCAGCTGGTGGTGGTGGTGGCTCTTATGGAGGATGGATGGCATAAACGGATACCCTTTTTAATAGCAGATCTCCTAATATTCTTCCATGTATGTGCTGCGTGATAGATTGTTAATGGATAATGAGTAAGAACAGGTGTATGATCTGTTCAAGGGTACATTCTTAGCTTCAAAGTTCCTAGATCAGCAGAAACTGAGGTTCTGAACTGTTCACAAAGCACAGACCCGTTCACGAAGTGTGGATGCATTCACAAAAATATCATCATGCCACGCGCATGGTCACTGTTCGAAAAGTCTGTGATGATGTCAGACGTTCGCGAACATCGATGAACACAAAAACAGAGGAAAAAGTTGACAAAAAAGGTGCATAGAAGTGTTAAAAATGGTGCTAGAGGGTGGGGAACAACAGATTTCTAAGGTCAAACATTCTAAATTGTAGAGAAACATTGCTATTTTGGGGTAAGTATTATATTTGTAAGTTGTAGCAAATTAGGATGCACTGGTAAAAACCCATGACATTCACAAACAAAAAAGAAACTTTGTTAAAGGGACATTATCTTTAAGTTGCACTAATAAAAACCCATAAAATCCAATGAAAACACTTTGTTAAAGGGACAATATGGTTAGGTTGCACTAATGAAAAGCTATGGAATTCAAAGTCAAAACTTTGTTAAAGGGATGTTATTGTAAAATCGAAAACACACAGAAATTCACCAGTTATGGTAAGCTAACCACCATGCACTGCTAAAATAAAAACAAAGCACATGAAAGATGACATCAAAAATGTCATTGATGACATCACTGATAACATCACATATTAAAATAATGTTCATGAACAGTCCCTACAAGGGGTAGTGTTTATTATGTTGGTAAGAAGATGTCAGGGTTGATCGGGAGATCTATCATAAACAATTTAATGCATTAAAGAATAATCTCATCTAAAGAAAACATTATGTTTGAGTGTTGTTAATACAGCAACCTAATCATACATACACATAGGCAATGGCTGGAGCATGTATGAACAAAGTAAAATATTTTTAATCTGATATTTTCCGATAGTTAAATAAGAAATGCTACCTTATCAATGTTTTGGGTAATGTTAAACATAGAAGCAATAGCTAACTATTTCAAGCTTACGACATACTTGTGTTATTACAAAAAATACAGAATGCATACAAATTAGAGCCACATACTGCTAAACTAAAGTAAAGAAGAAAGAAACAACAGCACCAAAAAATTACAATAACATTAGAGTTGATTATCATGTGCACACATTAATTGTGTGTTTGAGGCCTGCTTATTGCCCCATGTATGTGCAATATGAGGTCAAATCAAATTCTATAGAAAGTTTTTTTTTTTTAATTCTCTTGTTATTAAAAAACTAGCATAGACATGTCAGTGAACAAAAAGAAGTGGTCCAGATGTGAGATATTATCAGTGATGTCATCAATGACATGTGTGATGTCATCTTTCATGTACTGGGTGTTTGTCTTAGCCGTGCACGATGGTGGTGTGAGTTATGGTTGCTTAGCTTACCATAACTGGCAAATTTTGAGGCGTTTTGGTTTTACTTGTAAGCATAACGTCCCTTTAACAAAGTGTTTTCATTGAATTTCATAGCTTTTTATTAGTGCAACTTAACCATAACTTCCCTTAACAAAGTTTGTTCATTGAATATATATATATATATATATATATATATATATATATATATATATATTTTTATATATGTATAAAGCAGAACATATGTTAGTTTGTTCCTTATACAATTTCACACCATTCCACCAATCTGCACCAAATGTTATATAGTTACCTGTTATGACCCTCAGGACATTACTGGCTGTATGACATTTGGACACCCCACACCTTTCCCCGAATTTCAGCCTCATCACCCATGAGATGGTTACCTGAAATTGGCAAAATATCAATGTGGTTGTGGAAGGGCCGTAAATATCTCAAATTTAAATGTTCCAACGAGAGAAACACAATTTTTGGTCCCTATAGGACCTCAAAAACTATATTTCAAGGCTCTAGGATTGACCGTTTCTGGGATATTTATACTACATTGCACCACAATGCAATGCACTGCACTACACCAGGCTGAAGCGGAAGGTGGTGAGAGTGCACAGCAGTTGGTCAGATCATGCTGTAGCACACAAACTCCACGTCTCCACTGGGATATGTCAGGCAGCCACACACGCCCATTCTCAGTGCAGTTTACTTCAGAGTGCAAAACACATCAAGCGTAAGTGACTCGGCACAGCGACCTACAGGATCATTGATTTTCAACAATTGATGAGAGTGTTACCATGTCTGTCTGCAGAACCCATGCAGAGTAATGTACTTTTTGCTAGGGCTGAATATGTTCATAAGCAAATATTGCCACTATAGCTAATAAAAAGGCCTAGCAGTGAGGTTCCATCTTGTGTCTAGTGTTTTCCCAGCTAGTGTGAATTTGTCTGTGCCAGAAATTAAATATTTGTGTAGATTCTTCTCCATATGTAATGACTATTTGCCTTCCACCAATTTTCCTGTTGGAAATGCCTTCTGTTTGATGATTTGCAATTGCATGTTTCTTGTTGTTTGCATCAAATAATGTGTATTCCTACAGAAAACATCCACAACAATGTCTTTGATAGAAACAGAGAGAAGAAGCGTTATTAACGAAGCTCAATAACTTTTTGCTGTCCTTAGTTGGATTTCTTTCTTAAGAGGTTTTGCGGGACTACCCTCGTTTCCAGTACACAACTCTTTCAATATTGTTGGATCCTTTACAACCACTACACTGAGTTGTTCAGTATTGGAATCAAGATTAAAGTCAGAAATATTGAGAAGAATAGAGCTGTCCTCTTAGGAATTCAGGAGGCATCTCAAAGAGAGCTGCCTATTAGGGCCAAAGTCTTATGGCATGGTCAGATAGATGCATGTGAGACATTCCGCTAAACAGACTTTCAAAGTTCCTGGCGGAACACACATGCGCCCTATGTTCTTTCAGATCAAGTTGCCTTGAATCAAGGGGGTGTACCCAAAAACGTGGAAAATCATTGAAAGTCCTGCAGCGCATGTTCCAGCGGCTCAAGTCAGCAAGATTAAGAGAACGGCTCAGCCCTCCCTGCAGGTGACACATACAAATTCTTCTAACAACGCTCCTGTTCATATATTCCACAGTACGCCTAAGTCTTTTGCTCAGCTTGAAGATCAATCATTCCCATAATTAGGTATTTTTATTCTCTCAAAATGGACTAGAGTCCACACTCTTTGTCGGTGGCGCCACAATGTTCCAAGCAGCGTGAGAAGCCTGTCGATGACTACCTCTGCATGAGGGTCTGTATTTGAACAAGTAACTTCAGAAAGTGAATGAGCAGTTGCAATTAAATGTGACTCACGCTGCCTTTATCAAAAAGCCCTGATGTAGGGATGAAATAGGATTCTGAAGTTGTAAGGTACTCTATGATTTAAACGTTAAAAAAACAATGAGGGTTAAAGTAAGAACTATTTCAACCGACTGTTGGAAACAAATGAAGGGAGCCTTTGTGAAAGAAGCTTCTGGAAAGAACTTCATTTGCTCCTGCAATTGAGATGTCTCTGTTACGATTAGACAAAATGCTCTCAAATAAAGAAGGAGCTTGTTCTTTTTAGCACACATCTCTATTAATATTCACCATGCTCGGAGGCAACCTTTTAAGTTTCACACATTCCAGTGGGAACCAACGTGATTTAATAAGCTATCTTACGAGCTAAAGAACAATTTAATGGGCAAACTGTAGATGGTTAATAGATGATTATTCTGCAGTGACAACCAAACCTTTGGATAGCTGATGTAACATATTGCATATTGCAAACGGCTATTTTTAGAGCTACAGAAAAGTGATGAAAGTGAATACACACTGTGGGGCTGATTACGAGTTTGGCCTTGTGTTAAGAAAGTGGCAGTAATTTCCTTTCCACCACTTTTACTGCACCGCCAAATTACATCATCACTGCATCAGCGAATTCCAGACATATTTTCTGCCAAATTCGTAATGAGCCCCTTTATCTTGTATTGTCGTTTCCTGTGTTTACATTTTAGTTCTAATTCTGAAGCAGGAATATGGGTTTCCAGGCAGTTTAGGCATACAAATGCCACTCCTGCCTGGGGTTCTGGCCTTTCACTGGGCTAAATATGTTGAGGTGTGCATGAATGGACTTTTTGTGCAATGGAAGGCATCTGACTGTATTTCAAAGCTTGTTCTTAAAAGCCAATGCTGTGGTTTTGGCTGAACAAATATTCTGTTCTTGAGTATCAAAAACTTTTTTCTCGAGTCTTTGGATCATTGTTTTGACCACCTTTTTCTGCTGAATACTTTGTTTCCAATTGCATGAATCCTTTGGTGCACGCGCCTGCTGTTTTTTGACTAGACAAAAATAGTAGTTTGTTTGAGAATGTCGTGTGTGGCACTTGGAGAATCACGGGCCAGTACTATCTCCGGGTCAGCTCTTAAGCTAAGAGGTGTGCAGTGAATCTGAATACTTCAAAACAACATTGGTCTTGTTCTGTTTACAAGTGCAACAGTGAGAAATACCCATTATCCAGAAGAACGCTACTGATGGAGGATATGTCGATGAGATCTTAAAGGCAAACTCTGAGCATTGTGTCAGGAAGTGCAGATTGGCTAAATAAGTCTGTTTTTTGAGTAGTTCATTTGGCAACCGTTTTGCCCTAGAAACACTTTAAGGGATTTGGGTGGTAAGACGATAGCTGAAATGTTGGAGGGAGAAAAGTCTGAAAGTAATTTTTTCAAAAATAACTGCCAGTCTCCTCTCCCCTGAACATTTCAGACTTTGCCCTTGCCCCACCCCCTTACTTGCCTGTGGGCAGCACACCTCCTTGTGTGTCACCGTCTCCAACATCCCTCTGTGACGCCGGTTCCCTTCACTTGCATGTATGTGGACCAGCACTGTAGGGTCTGCCCTTCTTTTCTTTTTATTTTATACTTTATTGAATCAGGGTTACAGGGGACACCCCCACAACCCTTACTCACATTAGAGTGAAGAATTGTGCAGGAGACACACCTGCAGCCCCCACTGCCCTTCTTCACAGTAATGTTTGTATGGCATATTTCTTCGAATTTTTAGGCTATACAAGATTTTTGTATAGCCATAATTCAGACAAATATGCTGTACGTTTTTTTTGTCTGTCTTTTTTGGGTGATTTACACTTTAGGTGTACGCATAGTCCAAGGTATATAAAGACTATGGAGATTATTTTCCATGAGCCATCCAAGTAATTAAATGCATAAAAGTCCTGTCTAGGCCTTTTACAATTTCAGTTCATGGAGTATTTGCATGGCGGAGAGAAGGCACCCCCTCCGCATATGTTATGATCCTGCTGCCCCTTCCTCCCTGATGTAAAAATACTCCAGCATTTATACCAGCATTCATTTTCATGAGGGCCCAAATGCTGGTGATTCTTATGGAGACTACCGGCTTTTTGAACAGCTGTCAAACGCCATAGGAATCTCTTGCAAATGCAGCCAGCCATACATAAAAGGCAGGCAACATTTACTTCTTTTACATGGCAGAGTGCAAAAGTGTGTTTTTGCCCTCCCAATTGCACTCTGGCATGCACATAATGAAAATTAAGCCCCAGGGACCCATTTACACAAAGTGTAAGAATAACTGTTCCACGCCACCTTATTAGGGGGACTGGAAAAATAAGCCCCTCAGTGGTATTGTTATCATTGACCGGAGAGGGATAATTCTATTTTATGTAATTGCCGAACGAGCCCAAGATGTAATAACAGGGCTGCTGATTATCTATATGTGATTTTTTTTAAGTCCGAACAGTGCAAATCATGTTTGACTACTATTTTGTAAAAATATCATTTTCCAAATGCATTTTTGAAAGAAAGTACATTTTTGTGGCATCACAATAGCCAGGTTATATCTGCCATGCATGCCCTGTGCAGCAGCTTGTTCTGAATGTGCATGTTTTAACAAAGCATGCCTGTTGGAAAAGAAGTAAAGTTGTGTGCTTATACAATTTGGGAAGTGAGCAAATCTACTAATACTATTAAGGCTTGTATGGCCTTTATCAGATAAGTCATGATAACAGGGAAATGACAAGTTACAATGCTGAAATAACAAAATCCTTCAGTTGCATTATTTTGCAATCATACATTGAATTGATACTTCCTATAAAATATGTATTGCATACTTTGAGAATCAGATTCCGCCGAGCTGAATTGTATGCAATCCACAACCAGGATGGACATCTTGGCAGCAACAGAATTTTTTAGTTGGTCTGTTCATGATTTCTCTGGCTTAGACTAGCAGCAGATGTTAAGTATTATTGCCAGCACTGTGCCAGATGTGTCAAAGGACAGTGGCAGCTTGTCACACAGCCTATCTTCATCACCTGCAGAGTTCCAGGGCTTATGGGCATTTTCTGCATCAACTTCTTCAAGTTGGATATGGAGAAGCGAGGTGTACAGAACATTCTGGTGGTGACTGAGCACTTTCCTCGTTATACACAGGCGAGCATTTCACACCAGTGATCAGCATGCCACCAATGTTGCCTGCGTGCTGTGGGAACAAATACTTAAAATCAATGCTCATCAAGCTGATTCTGGAGCTGTTTTTCGTCAAGAAGATCTGTATAATCCATGCCACCCTGAGGGGAAAGCCCAAATAGAGGAGTTCAATTGCACACGGTGATACTGGGCACACAGAGGACAGAGGAGAAGAAGAGGTGGATTCAGCATGTGGCTACCCTAACATATTCATACAACTGTATGAGGTACAATGCCAGTAGGTGTACAGAGTAGCTCTGTATGATATAAAGGTATGACCAGATGCCTCTGAACAGATTTTAGAGTGCCCACAGATAGAAAAGGCAGCAAAAGCTATGCCAGCTACGTGAAACAAATGTCAACTAGAGCAGACACATCAGCTCGACTAGGCATGACCTTCAGACTGGCAATTGTGGTTAATTCAGAGCCTGACAAAGAGAAAGCAATGAGCTAGGAGACAAGTGGGAGTCTCAACCGTCATCATTGAGCATCATATAGGAGAGTTCACTGTCTACCCACTGCAAGAGGAAAGGCAGCCAAGAAACATTAAGACCTTGTACAGGAAACACCTGCTCCCAGTTGGGGATGAGGTTTAGCTGACACCAGATGTGAACAAATGAGAATAGTCCAAGGGGCCACTGACTTGACATCAGCGACCCTGCATTGAAAGGCCCCAAGAGAAAGACTCTTCCATGGATCAATCCCCAAAGCTTCTCAAGTTGCCAAGGCCATGTTAGGTAAGATTTTCCGATTTGTGATACATCTCACTGGCCTATGTCAACCCCAGTGCATTTTGCTTGGACTTGGTAATTATGTGCCTAGGTGAGTGGAAATCATTTTCCCCTCTCACCTAGTCATGTACTCTTTTTATGGGCGACCTTTTTATGTCTCTCCATAGTGTTAGGTTGGAATTATAGTTTCCTTTAACTTGTGGGAATAGGCTGGGTTGCCGCTTTGGGCTATCCCTGTTATTTCCATTTCATGTACTTGGGTAAACTACTGTTCCCAAGTAGTAAAAGGCAGTTGTGACCCCCTTTACATTTTGTATAAGTGAGCCAGCACACCACACCCTACGTGGAGTGCTGGGAGGATACAATGTATCCCATTTCTTATTTAATAAGTAATTGAATATACTTATTTGGATTTTCAGGTAACTTCAAATCCCTGCAAATATATTATTAGGAAAAGATGACTTGGCCTGGAGAAAATGGCTTGCAATAAAACGTTACATCATATTCAAGGTGGTAATAATATTGAAGACCTTTTGGGGATCTACCAATTAAGTATGGTGCCTTCCATGCTCTACGGTTTGGTAGCCTTACATTTAAAGCAGATCACCGGGTTAAAACAATTTGAAGGCAAACTTTTGAGCTCTGTCATCAATCTGCCTGTTTCAGTTCCAGTCGAGGCTTTGCGGCTTGCTTACGGGGTTACCTCACTAAAAACCTTATGATATGTGTTAAGAACTGTTCTTTACACCGAATTTTTGGATTGAAGCCTAGTTGCAAATTAACTACTGCAACTATTGGGTAGAAGAACAGCATATTTAGATAAAAAAGCTTTATTATTGAGCTAAGGGAAACTGCATCAAATTTTATAGAGAAATTCAATCTTGAAAATGATATATTAAAATTGGACCCAAATTGCGAAACAAAAATAAAAAAGAAAGCTAAGGACTGGGATATGGCAAAAAATGTTGACCAGTTGCACGGTTAGGACAGATATGGAGACATAGCTCGACAAAGTTACAAAATTCATATTCTGTCCTACCTGACTAAGCTGTGCTCTATACAACTCAAACATTTTGCATTGTCTTTGCGGCTCAATTTATTGCCTGCCCACTAAGGAGTTTATTGGTACGTGGCAAAGAACGCTTCATGAGAACCGGTTTTGCAGATTCTGTTTGGCTCATTTTGAAACTTGTCGATATGTTTTGACTAGTTGTGTGAGTTTTCACAATTTATACATAGACGGTTATATTAACTTTGTAAGTAACATTGAATATTGCTCAGGTGACCTAATTTTGGTTCACTTTATTTAGTGCATCATCAACTGTTATTGTGGCTGCTGATTTTAATATATGGAAGGAAGCATTGAAGAAGTCTTAAAAGTATTAATTACACTTCCGAATTCATGTTGTTTGGATTTTATATGAACTGTTTTTATATTTATGATGTTAAATTGATTTTGTACTTTCCTCTTTCCTTAGATGAATTTTATTTTCTAGTGTTTTGTTTTCACCTATTCATTGTATTAACGTTAATTTTGTATTCTTTTTTTCTTTAAATGCTTA
Organism: Ambystoma mexicanum; assembly: GCF_040938575.1. NCBI lineage: Eukaryota > Metazoa > Chordata > Amphibia > Caudata > Ambystomatidae > Ambystoma > Ambystoma mexicanum. Next base: position 501,163,440 of record NC_090934.1, read on the forward strand.
AAGCTTTGTATTTAACTAAGTGCACAATACAGTTTAAAAAAAAGAGAATAATAATTCTTACTTACCTATAGCATTAGTCTGGTAACTCTAGCTCTGTGAGAGATGAAGTTACAAAGTGTCCTAAAGTTGTAATAAGATAAGCCCTGTCCATGCTACCAACATTCTCAGGTGGTTCAGCCTGATACTAAAACTGGAGCTTATGTACTTTCTCAGATGTATGGTTTTACTAAAGTCTGGTAGGGCTTTAGAAAAACTGTCCTAACACTGGTAGCATGTGGTGGGATTGTGTAGATTGGATTACATTGACCATTGAGATACTTTGTGTTCAAAGGAAACCATCCAGTAGGTTTAGTTTAGCCAAAGTAAAGTGTGCTTATTGTATTTACAACAGAAACTAACCATGGGCTTATTTAAGCCTGAGGCCTTCCTTAATTCTCCAATACAAAACGTGTTCACATGTTGTAAGAAATATGGTCACTCCTGTAAAGGAAGTCATCTAAAAATAATACAAAGGTTGTGGGACCACCAAAAAAGTCTCCACCAAACATGTGTGTTCTTCTAACAATAGTGGTGAAAGTGAGGAAGAGGAAGTTTTAGGCACCAGTCAAAATTCCTCTGAGCATGAATATGAAGGTTCTAATGAGGTGGACAATAGCTCACCCACTTTCCTTCTCCAGTCCCTACCTTGCCCTAACCCATAACTCGTGGAGTGTTCATGTAATTGTACCAAAGGAAACGTCTAATGGACTATAACCTGAAGGTCAGAACAATGGAATAAGTGTCTAACTCATCTATGGAAAAGTATTTTGTGAACTGTTCTCATTTGTCAGGGTCTGAAGCTTCCTGGATCCCAGAGTTGGTGAGTCGGTATGACAGGAAGGATGTCGTTTTATGGCTGAAAACAAATGATCTTAATTGTCAAAGGTTTGGTTTGTGTGAGAGTGATCAGAAAGCCTGGGTTCTTTTTAGGCTGCCCAAGAATGACTATCAGGTGATCTTCGATATGGATGATACTGAAAGAGTTAAGTATAGTACGGTGAGACAAACTCTCATAACTAGATATGAGAAGAAATCTTCTCTATATCTAAACCACTTAAGGGAACATGAGGCAAAAGGTAGGTCTAAACGTCCTATCACTGTGTACCCTGTACTGTCTGTTACCAGTAAGTGTAGTGGAAAAACTGTTGTCTTAGACTCAGCTGAGCCACCTTGAAAATGTTTGAGGCTCTTAAACCTGAAGCAAGAGAGGTCACCGTAGGAGACCTATCCTCAGAGATAAAGGGCACTAACTGCCACACTGATGGGCACTTGGGTGTAGAGCCCATAACTTCAAAAAGGGACCAACCCCCTAGACCCACAAAGCTAGAGGATACTTCTCTGACCCCACCTTTAGTTAGTCCTAAGGCGATTAACCCACTGAAAACCCACATCCTGAGGAGATGGTTCATAATCTTGATAAAAACACTAGCGACCCTGCATTGAAAGGCCCCAAGAGAAAGACTCTTCGATGGATCAATCCCCAGAAGCTTCTCAAACTGCTGAGGCCATGTTAGGTAAGATTGTCCTATTAGTGATAAATCTTCCTGGCCTATGTCAACCCAGAACATTTTGCCTGGACTTGGTAATTATTGTACCTTGCCCCTAGGTGATTGGGAATCTTTTTCACCTCTCACCTAATCTTTTACTCATTTTATGGGTGAACTTTGTATGTCTCTCCATAGTGTTTGGTTGGAGTTATAGTTTCCTATATCTTTTGGGCAGGCATAGGTTGGAATGCCCCATTTGGCTCCCCTGTTTATTTCTCTTCATGTACTTGGGTAAAATACTATTCACATGTAGCAAAGGGGGAATTCCATCCCCTTTACATTTTGTATAAGTGAGCCAGCACACCTCACCTTATGTGGAGTGCTGTGGGGATACAATGTATCCCCGTTCTCACTTACCTCTAGCATGTTTGTTACAATTACAAGTTTACTTGAATGGCTGGTGAAAGTGGTTTTACCTCAGTGACTTTTTCGTCTTATTACTCGCAGGCTGTTAAATCAGCCTTGGTAATGCACACAAAGGCCACCATTTTTCTAAAATGGAGGGCTCCTTCTTTTTTAGCCATGCATTATTTCCTTGTAGTTTCTGAGTTCTTCCCCTAAGATTCTAGGCACGAACAACCTCAGTGAAAATGCCCAGGCTCCAGAGTGTCTGAAAAGGCAGGACGCGAGGGACGAGTCCAAACCTCTGCAGCCCTTTGTCTTTCACTTTGCCTGAAAGGAACCACTTTTCAGTGGAGGGATGGCTGTAGCTCCTGTTAAATACTCTTAACCTGGAAGCTGCTGACAAGTCCACCACTGGAGCTGAAACTGAAGAAGAAGATGAAGAAAAGACGGCTGTAGCCATTTCCATCTTGGCCTACTTGTATTTAAATAAACCATTTATTTTTTACAGTATGTAGTGTTTCAGTGTTTCTTTGGACCATATCTACACTACAATTACTTTTTACCAAAGTACTGCCCTCTCTCCCTCTAAACATAAGCCTGGCTGCTATGTCCATGTTATGAACATTCTCAGGTGTTACAGCCTTATGCTAGGAGTGGAGCTAATGTACTGTCTCAGATGTATGGTTTTATGAAGCCCTTAGATGGAGTTTAGAAAAAAACATCCTAACAGGCCATGAGAACAGTAGATGGTCAAATTGAAGCCAGTGATGATTCTGATGCTGAGGGAGATCTATATAGTGTCAACTTAGACCATTTGTGAGATCAGACACTTGGGTGGGTCCCCACACCCCTAGATCAAGAACCCACTCCTAGGGAACATGAACCACAGCCTCCTGAGAGTGTGAGAATGCTGAATTTTGTCAGAAACCTACTCCGATCGCCCCTACTATGCTGGACGTGGTAGAGGAACCCTTACCCTTTCCTCCACTGAAATATAGGGTCCCCAACTTGGTGCAGAGTGCTTCATCGAGACCAGAGTAAACCCCAGATGATGTCCCGGTTTCATCTGCAGTTTGACCAAACCAAACAAGACATGGCTTTTCAGAGGATGCATGTTGGTTAAGAAAAATATACTGCAGACATGTAAGTTGCCCGAGAGCATTAGCATCAATGATTGGATCAATAAACTGTTGACTATCACAACATTTGAAAGGGTAATCTATATAATATGGGAACCCTTTCTGGATGTACATGGCTAAATTTGTTGTTTGAGTCAAATTATCAATCAATGCAATTGCATATCGTTTAATTATGCTAAATTAATTCCATGATGTTACCTTACTGTCAAGGGTCCCACTCCAGATTCTCTGGAATACCAATCTTTCCTCTATCTCTTCATGAGTTTAATTCGTAGCAACTCCTCACTTCTTCATGATTTATGACTGCTTCTCAAAGGGATTTTATGACATAGAACTAATTCACTGTCAGTATGTGTGTTTATTTTTCTTTATAACTTGTTTCATAGAACTAGCTATTGTTTATACTGACATAATTTACAGATAAAATACAAACATATAACTTTGAGAATCGGAGTGAGTCTACATTTCTAATGTACAAAAACAGCTTGTAAGGATCTGTTGAAGATTGAAACTCTCATTGGCTCGTCTCCTTTCCAAACAGTTCAATGAAGTGGTTTTCAAATACTGTATCAATGTCATCATCTGAGGCAAATTGGGAATTGAGAGACAGATTTGACTCATTGCTCTGTGTAAATATCCCAAATGTTTCTCACAGAAATTCCTGATCTTTGACCTCTATCTGATGAAACATACTGGCCAAAATTGTATTTACTGTCTTTTCAACTTTCGTTTTTTGAAATACATTTCCAATTCTTTCAATGGTTGGATCAGAGGGTGAGTCTCCACTGCGCCCCATAATTGTGCTCTGCCTTGCCCCGTTCTACTGAGCTACCAACCTGCTTCTATGTGTTTTCTCTGTTTCTGTCCTCCCATGCACCTTTGCATTATCCTCTGCCTTCTCCTTGCCTCAATGTTTTGAAGTGCAATCCAGTTTGTGACACATCTTTTTTAGTAGCTCTCTACTCTCCCAGTTCTTGGTCCTCCTGCCTCACCTCAAAGCTCGTTATGTCTTTTCAGCTACAGTTCACCATGTTCACTGCATCAGATGTTTGTGGAACACACCTTACCAAGTTTTAAACTCTCAACGTGTTTTATTATTATTATTATTATTATTATTATTATTATTATTATTATTATTATTATTATTATTATTATTATTATTATTATTATTGAGGGTGGGGAGATTTGAGAAGTGCACAATAAATCATAAATAATTCTCATCAATGTGAATGAGGAAATACATGATCAGTTGAAGACTCTGACCTCCTCACACATTATTTCTAGAGTCACTGGCGCTCATAAATGGGCCTGATTTACAGAGATTTTTCCTATGGGATTGCATCATTATAAAATGCTTCTGTGAATTAGTGTGAACTTCCAATGTTTTTCTGTCACTTATCTGTATGCATTTAAACTTTGAACTGCGCTGGCTTTAAACCGGGAATCCACAAGCAGAAAGGTGAAAGAAATTTCACCGGGCCTTATTACCATTTGCACCAGTGATTCACTGGTGGAAAGCAGGGGGAAAATCCATCAGTCCTGATTGCCATTAATGCGGACCAGCAGATTTTCTGCCAGCTTTCTTTTTTCTTTAAAAAATGGTCATATGCACCGGCCGAGAAGCCATCAAAAAACTGGAGGATTTCCATTCTAATTGAGCTACATACTATATTCATATTTGAGGTACATGACAATTTTGTAACACTATATACATTTGAATAGTCGCTTAATGGATGTTTTTAGGCCAATAAGATAAGTGCAGTTTAAGTCCTTGGCCGGTTGACCCTTGCAGACCAAGCTTGCCCCGCCATTGTTCTGTCAAAAAAAGATTCTGTTTTAAATTATTATTTCTATAATATGGGAAGGTGTTTCTATAATGGGAAGCTGTTGTCTGATGTTGTGTCTAACATTAAATTCTAACGTTGTTATATTTTATTATATTAAAATCGGTAACTTTACTAGGATTATGTTGCTATTTTTTAATGGCAATGTCCTTAGGAATCTAATTGACAGACAAATATGTCTGATTATTTATGCCACAGCAAATGTAATTTTACTTCTTGTGAATTGAACTATGTAAATTATACAGAGTTTGACAAGTTGGCAAATGGTCATCGTGATAAGATTCCATCATAAAGCAGACATGAATAGTATGGTATTGCAGTTCTGCTAATCAAGTACATAAGTGTGCACATTTAGAAGATATAAGGATGTTCAAGATTGTTTTGTTATTGTAAATTGACAATTGCATGTGATCAGTCTTTTCCTGCTACCTTATGCTTTTACTATAGATTAACTCATTTTGGAAGCTGCTTACAACTTATTTTGTTGTGCTTTCTAAAGTGTTTCTCTTCGTAGCACGTCATTTTAATTTGGTGGCGAATCAATATGTGACATTATTCTAAAGCATTTAGATATCATTATAAAACAATACTAGCAGCACTACCAAAGAAGTTAGGCAATAGAGTTCGATAGTTTACAATCTATTTTGTAGTGTTAGACATGGAAAACAAATAAAAACATTAGAGGCAATTCACCAAGTGCACAGGAGCATTATCCAAAACATTTCCATGATGCTTTTCCCTACTACATGCCAATGTAAAGAAAATAAAGAAAATAAAAACTGCTGACTGTGCGTATAGATGCCCATGATGGCTGCACAAATATATGTAACTATTTGAATATACTCACATTTGCTTTGGTCTTCATACCAGTAATGATGCTGGTGCTGCCAATATATGCTGGTGTCCTCACTCAAGAACATATTCATGTTAGCTTTGCCCTAAATGTAAAAAAGATATTCCGCAATAAAAAAAAAAGAATACAAAAAATGCCTAGATTGGCTGTCCCAATGTAGGGAAGTATGGCCACGCAAGTACACTCATCACATTGGCTTTGCCTTTAACGCCAGTAAAAGATGCCATGCCACACAACAGTAAGAAATGATGTACTTGCTGGTTGTACAAATTCTCAGCTACCTCCATATGTATGAATACTCACTGTGTTGGCTTTTTCCTAAAAATGCCATGACACAGTAAGAAAACCTGTTGAGAGTGGTTGCACCAATGTTGGTCAGTATAACCATGTAGGAAGATTCATCATGCAGGATTTACCCTTAACACCAGGATAAAATGCCATGCCACAATGAGAAAGCATGCATTTGCTAGCTGCACAAATACCCTCTCCCATGTCAGAAAACTCATCATGTTTGCTTTAATAATAATAATAATGATAGTTAAGTACATGTATTGCTCTAAACTTTGCTCTAAACACCCGCATAAAATGTCATGCCACATTAAAAATACATGTAAAAATGTGTAGTTTGCAAAGAATCTAAAAGCGCTTCAATTCTTTGCAAATGCAAAGACTGGCAGTGCCCCCTATTGCCCTGCTAAGCACTTCATACGGGTAAAGGCCCGTGAAAATACACCTATACTATAATGCATGCAGAGCTCTGTGAAAATGTATGTAGAACACAAGTAAAGCCCCAGAGATCAGTATTCTTCTGGGGTGCTGATAAATCAAACACATGAAAGATACTGAAGTCTTTTCACCCCTCCGTCTGCAAGTATGTCTCAGACAGTGAGTGGAGTCAGCAAGCTAAGCCGTCATGCTGACAGGTCGAAGAACAGAAAGAAGGAGGGGTGAATAATGACTCCAGACCTCTGACCCTTCTCCTCAAACATGGTGATTCTCGGAGGAGGCCCACCCTGAGGAGAAAATCATTGCTGTGTCCCATGAACGTTTTTGAAATAAAAAGGATATGTTGTGCATGCATGAATCATATGTACTTGTGTTTGCATGAGTGTATGTATGTCACGGAAAGCCATCTACCAGGATGTGAAACCCAAACCATCTTTTCTTGCAATGTTAGAACGATGCAGTTAGGGCGGCCTGCTAGTCAGGCACCCACTTCCATAAATGCTCCCTTTGAAATGTATAATGCACACTTGTGTCTTACTGGAACAGCTCTACCAACATCTACAGTGTGACCTCTGCTGTGCCAGAGAAAAGGTTCACATTTCATCTGTGCGTCCCTGCCAGTTGCAGGAGCACCAAGCCCCTGCAGGAAGGAGTGACATGTTAACTGTCTGCTCCTCTGATCCAAATTCTGCTAATTGCATGCCTTAAACAGTTTGGTGGCATGTAAACCTTTTAAAACAAGCAATGCCTGATTGCGGCATGGTGACTGATAAGAGCATACACTTATGAAGCCACACAAATGTAAATTCTGTGATCAGAGCTTACCCATGACAGGAATAATATTAATTGGTTTCTAGGCTTGCCACTTCCACAGCTGCCTTGTGGAACAGTATCCTGGATGATGCCCTTTTGATTCTGCAGCAGGAAGGGTCACACCTTTACCGGAATGTCTCCAGGGAATGGTGTTTCAGAGGCAGCACTGACATACCAAATCCATCCTCAAACAAGGGTGCTGCTCACTGGAATACTTTTGAATCAAGCAGGTATGGAACAGGAGAGAGTTAGAGCAGTCCATGAGGGAAGGTAGGTAGACCCTCTTCAAATAACACCTATCCACCCGCTCTGACCCACACCACTTATCTCTTACTGTGTCTCATAATGTAAACTGTTTTCTGTATGAAAAATGCTAAACTGTAAAATGCTTCTTTCCATGTATCTAAGTTTGTTCACTCTCTGTAACTAGTGCCACGATGCCCACGGGCTGTTGCGCACTCTACAAATATGAATAAATAAATGAATAGAGATGGGGTCTGCCAACTTGCTTTCTGTTAGTGCACTGTTCCTTTTCCTGTCCCCTCAATTTCCTGCAAGCAGAGCATGTTGCTAGCAGAGCATGTTGCTTGTGAATTCATAAGGCAACGGGCACGTGGGAAAATATCAGGGCTTGGCCCCATTACAGTTGACTTACTTCGGATCTTCAAAAGGACAGGGGCACCCCCTTATTACTTGATTGATCTTTGCTCAATTGAAAGAGGAATACACATTTAGACCTCTGTTGGAAATGCCATCCAATTCAAAGTCCTATGACATACAGGTGAAGACAGAAGGCATCCAAGCCAGAGGTGTGTTTTACCTCTTAATCAGCAGTGGTTGAGTTATTCGAGATTGGAAGCAGGGTCGAGCAGAGGTTGAGCTGAACTTCATTACGGCTCATAGTGATGCTTCAAGAAGGATGGATCGTGAGGCCCACCATGGTAGGTTCGATAGTCGGTTCAACTGCAAAGATGCTGTCAAATGAATGTGCAGTTCCATGCAATTGCTTCAATGAGGTGCTTGAGGAAGTGCGTGTCGTGACGGCCAGCAGTGTCAGTCCGATGTTCGGTTAAATGGCAAAGATGCAGGTGACTGGATCGTAGTTTGAGTCAGGTGGTTTAATGCGAAGTTTGATGGTCACTGTTTATTGTGGCTACCAGGGTAGATTCGACTGGCGATATAGATCGGCAGCAAAGATGCTGGCGATTCGAAAGGCAGTTTGAATGTGGAGGGGCAGCAATGGACTTCAAATTTGGACAGGTGCAATGACATGCTCAGCTGGTGCAGTGCAGTGACAAATTGGTTTGGTGTGCCAGTCCATAGCTCGAAGATCTACTGAGTGCCATGGGCAACTATAGAGGGTCCTGTTGGTCCTGTTGAAACACAGCTCACAGCTGTTCAACAGTAAGAACACAGGAATCCTGGCTGTCTTGGGTCTTCGGTTCTGATAGTCCAACTCTCGGAGTCTCAGGGACAAGTTTAGTCCTTGTTCTCAGGCTCTTAATGCAAGGGAGGACGATGCACACTTTCAGGGGTCCTTCACCATGATGGGGTCCTGGGCATCAGTGAAGAGGGCTGATCTCAATGGGTGGATTCATTCAGAGGTGAAAAGGATGCTATCATTCCATCCTAATGAAGCATACCCCTCCTGCCCAGCTATTGATCATTTCTGAAAACGTGGTACCAATTTGGTTTAAGAGATACCATCCATGCATAATGCATTTTTCAAGACAACCTATAATAAACTCAAGTTGCAATTAACTGACGCATAATTGGAAAAGGTAAAATGCATTTTCACTTTCATTATATGCTGCAGTTCATTGTACAGCCACCCTGAGGCATAGGAGGCAGCAAAGCGAAGGAAGAATCACTGCTTTGCTTACTTGCTATTTCTCAGGAGAGCATCTGGTTTGGCTCCTGCATGGCAGTTTCATGCAGGCTTACAATTAATGGATTCCAATGGAATACGCCTCAAATTACCACCTGCAATAACGCATATTTGCACTCAGTTTTTTTATTTCTCTCAAAGAGGAGAGTACATTTTGCCTTGTTTTACTCTTTCATTTTACACTCTTTTTTGATGGTGTTAAAATGTGCATGCAGGGGACCAACAGCACATAAGCAGAAATGTTGGTCCGCTGCTTTTAATTAATATTTTATATAAAAATACCCTGATAGCTGCCTAATTAGAGGGCAGGATGCTTAAATATATATATTTTTTTAATTCTGCCACTGCAGAATGGGGCTAATGGTCAAATTCCTGTGCAGAAGTGCGAGGGGTCAGGCATTTTGCCCTCCAACCCCATTGTCCATAGATGTAACATGCTATGCTAGGATTAGGTAAGTGAACTTGCAAGGTGGAGTAGGGGTTATCTGATGGTTCAAGGAGCCCACAGCCAAACACTTGATGAATATTCATACAAATGTATATGTAAGGGATGGCCCTTGCATTTGCCTGTGAACTGTAACTGGTCAAGTGGCACAGCGAGTAGAGTGCTCGCTTTGACATCCGTGCAGAGCTTTCGTAGCGCTATATAAATGTCAAATTATTATTATTATTAACTGAACACACGTGGTCGGGGGACTGGCATTATTCTCCTAGCTACATTGGGTAGTCCTTTAAAGCCCCTCCCTGCACCTAAATTAATTGTATGTTTCTTCCGCTGTTCATGAGAGAGCGAGAAAATAGGCATGTTCATGTTTCATTTTTGACTTATCAATACTGCTGGGATGAGGGAGTGGTACTTTCCAGACACCTGTTACAATATTGCTGTCCTCTGGGGCTGGCCGGTGAGCGTTGACAGTGCGTTTAAAGTGTATAGAAAGTTGTGCAGCTCTGAAGCAGAACAAAGCGCATGCCTTCATGAATCAATATGCCTTCTAATCTGTTTCAGACAAGACCCTGCCCGCATTTTGCACATGTTGATTTGCACTTGTGCAAAATGCAGGCGTTTTGTCCACTTGCTTAATCGCAGGTTCGCTCGCAAACGGACACGGTTATGAATGTCGACGAATGTCCTTATTAGGTGAACAGGGGGGATGGGGTAGGTGCATTTTCGTCAAGTACAGATGACTCAAAATTCACATTTCCCTTCTCTATCGGATCCATCTGCCTGTCAGTTCAGAAAGACAGCACTTTTCTTCCGGCAATCAACCTGAACGAGTATTGTGACATGCCCGCTCTCTCTAGTTCTCCACCCACACACTCCGCACACATTGCTCCTCCACTTCCCGCCTCCAGGCGCCCTTTCTTCTCTGTGCAGCTACACAATAGAGAGCAGGGCTTCTGATCCTTCAGGAATTCGCATGACCATGAACGTAGCCCACCTTCAGTCTATAGCGCAGTTAGGAAGCGGCCATCAAAATACAAACTCTCTCGTCAAGTCAGAAAAGAAATGAGGGATATGAACGGCAAACGCTTGTAAAACAGGCCATGCTTCCGTGGCCATGTTTCTTGCTGGGTACGAAGGCTATAACCATGCATGAATTCGTCTTCGGACTTTAATTTGCTGGGAGCTCATTTGTTGTTATTGTTACCGTATTTCAACATGCTAAAACGATAAGCTGCAGTCAGTAACATATTTTCGAGATGTGTGTTTATTAATGTGCACGTTTTGTTTTTATTTTAGCTAGTAGGTGACTTTAGAAAACATGTATCAGAATTTAAGATTTTAGGACGTTTATTAAAATACACGTCTTTCCTATGCAGTTGCTTTTCTCCTACAAAAACTGTATGATATGGAGTGCGTCGTTTGCTGGTTCAGTTGTTCTTTACCCTTAGATAACATGGGTTTATCAATGGCTCTTTTAAATGGTGTCTCTTTTTGAGAACGAGCAGCTAATTTACCATGATCAAGCCTTAAGATTACCTTCTGCTCCCTTCATATTTGATAAAAACTCTGTTACCCTTCTTGATATATTACAATACAGACCTGTATAATGAAGACTACCCCTGCTAACTGTGCAGGGAGTATTCTATTAAAGACTAGGGAGCGAGCATTATGCTTCAACTTCTATTTTTTACTCCTCAGCAGTTTTAATAAAACAATAAAACACTGAAGAGTATCTAAATCCCACTTTTCTTTTTCTTAAAACTACAAATCCCAATGTCTCTGTAGTCCTATCCTGCTCAGTCCAGTCTTGACACTCTTCCTGTTCCTGGACTCCTCCACTCTTTTACGTGCTCTGATGTGTCACTCTTGAACTTTTTAACAATGTCCCACCAGCAGGGCGAACACTTGAACTCGTCACAGACTCAACGTAGCTGCTTCACACCTGTTCTATCCTGCTTCTCCCGGGCCTTGGTGCCCGCTGATCCTCGTCCTTCAATTATTCTTCTAGTCTTCCCCTAAGGATCATACAATGAACAATGTCAGGGTGGAGTCCATGTGCTGTCATATCTATTATTCATTACATGCATCTTTAAACAATACATGGCTGGGTGTGAATTCAATGCTTGCCTCCTACACTTTAATAGAATTAATACTCCCTGTGCAGTTAGCAGGGGTAATCTTCGTTCTATTTCAAGACTGGAGGCAAGCATTATTCTTTCTCAAAGCTTCCCAACACAGTTGTGGCCAAACCTTCAATTGGCTTGAAATAAAACTCTTTAAATGTATTATCGCTAGACCAATCAGCTTGCATAATCTCCCACAAAGATACTCCTGCTTTGAATGCCCTGGATGCAATCACCCCTATCAGTGAATGTACCCCATACATCCCTTAATCAATGCCTGCTATCTGCATCACGTCTCTTACCCACCTTCCAATGGTTGCTGATTCAACTGCCTGACAAGTCCTACTATGCACGCGATTAATAGCTGTGTAGTGTTGGCCGCTCTGCACTCTGCTGTCCTGTTCTCCTATTCTTTAATCCATCTCGCCACACACCACATGGGCTTGCTCTGGAAATACGGATAATGTACCATAGTGGTCCCTGTCTTAGTCCTTTTGACTATTGAAAAGTTAACACTTTCTGGGACAAAAGACTTTCTGTTAATCTCCAGCGCTTTGACGTCTGCTACACGCTTGCAAGATACCAAACATAACGCATTGCTAACTTGGTGGACAGTTGTTTCAGTGACAGATATCTATCTGTTGGCCAGCTCGCCAGCAGATGCAGCACCACTGTAATGTCCCATACTTTATTATACCTCGGCTCCAGAGGTGCTTTATATCTTGTTCCTCTTATGAACTTAGCTACATCTGGATGTTCTCCTGCTGGGCCTCCTTCGATCGGTAGGTGCCCCGCTGAAATAGCTGACCTGTACACCCCGATGATACGGAACGCTTTCCCATCTTGCAAAATATGTGCTTGAAAGTTCAATATAGCCACTACAGGGGCTGAAACGGGATGAAAATGTCTCCCTTTGCACCAGCTCGACCACTTGGTTCAAGACGCGTAGCAGCTCCTTATAGTGGATGGTTCCCAGGATTCTGCGTTGAGCTCTGCAGCCTGAGACAAAATGCCTGGCAGTGCCCAGCATCTCCTGATATTCTGCATGCTACGAGTGAGAGAGTCCCTCTCACTCTCAGAGGATAAGATGACGCAACTGGGTCCATAAGAAGTTGTTCTCCATCTGGGAGGACTCGCGGTATGTCTGCCATCAGTTCCATTAGTGTTGGGAACCAAACCTGTGTCTTCCACAGTGGTGCTATCAAAATCAATTCTGCCTTTACTCCGACACTTCGCTAGAGCTCTGTTCAACATCACAAAGGGAGGAAAAACGTAGTGCAGTTCTCCTGTCCACTTCTGGAAAAATGCATCCATGCCTTGAGTGTCTGGATCGAGACTCCAGCTGAAGTAGCTGGGTGTTTGTGCATTGAGACGATACGCAAATAGATCTGTATGAACCAGACCCCACATCTGATTCAGGCTTTGAAATACTGTCTTGTCTAGTCTCCAGTCGCTGGAGTCTATCATGTATTGGGAGTTCCAGTCGGCCACCACATTCAGTGATTCTGGCAGGTATTCTGCTGTCACTGACACCCCTAACTGAAGGCAGAAGTGCCAAAGGTCTTTCACTAGCTCTGCTAGCAACCTGGATCTTGTTCCTCTTGGGTGGTTTATGTACCTGACCGCTGAAATATTGTCCATCTTGAGTAGGACACATGAACTCACTCTCCCTTTCGTGAACGTCTTGATTGCGGACGAACCCGCTAGGAGCTCTAAGCAATTTATGTGCAGGTGGAATTCTTCTTCACTCCATTCTCCTCCAATTTCCAGAGAGCCGTATCTCGCTCCCCAGCCTATCCGGCTGACATCTGATTCTATCACTAGGTCTGGTCAATCTCTGAAAAGTGCACGCCCATTCCAGGCGTTCATATTCTTCAACCACCATTCCAGTTCTGTAATGGACTCTTGACCTAAGGGTTTGTGCTGATGGTATTTCATGTCCTGCTGCAAGTGTTTGATTTTCAGTCTCTGCAGCGCACGATAGTGCAAGTTACCTGGAAAAATCACCCAAATTGAGGATGCTAGCATTCCTACTATACTCGCTAGAATCCTGAGCGATATCGTCTGCATGCTCAAGCTGTCCCTGATCTCTCTCTTAATGTCCCTTATCTTTCGAGCCAGTAACTCTAGTGTAGCTTTCCTGGTATCTAGTACAAAACCTAGGAAGTCCAGTCTTTGCACCAGCGTGGTGTCTGATTCCTCTGCATTCACTAAAAATCTCAGTGACGTCAGGAGGTCTTACACCCATGCTGTCTGTTATATCAGCCTCTCTCGATCCTCTGCTAAGAGCAGTAGGCCATCCAGGTATATAAACATCCTGATACCCTTCTCTTGAATAGCTGCTGCTACCGGTCTCATCAGGTTGGTGAAAGCCCAAGGAGCTGAAGCTAGCTCGAAGGGCATTGTTCTGAATTGCCAGAGCTGTTTGTTCTAGTGGAAAGCTAGGAAAGTCCTGAATTCATCTTGCACTGGCACCGTCAGGTATGTGTCCTTCAAATCTAACGTTGTTAGCCAGTCCCCCTCTCTTAGGGAATCTCTGAGCTGGACTATTCCTTACATCTTGAAATGGCACTACACAATCCAGCCATTCAGCTCTTTTAAGTTCATAAATGGTCGCACTTTTTCCCCTCTGTGGACCAGGAACATATTGTTCACAAATCTGGCGGCTGCCTTGCATCTCTCTTTGGTTTCTTTCCTCTCCAACTGGCTCAGTTCGAGGTCTAGACTTTCTTGTTCCGCTTGCACTAAGTGTGGTTGATGGGGCCAGCCTGTCTGTACTGGATGTTGAATGAACTCCAGCTGAAAACCTCTGACGGTTTGCAAAACCAAAGTATCACTGGAAAGCAAGTTCCAATTGTCCCAGAAAATCCATGTTCTCCCACCCACTGGTGGGTATTTTGTGACTCTCACCTGGTGTAAAACCTTGACCTCGGACAGCTCCTCTTTCTCTGCGCCCTCTAGGTAATCAACCACTGGCCGGGAAGAAGGAGTCCTGCTGCTTATTTCACCAGTACTGTGCTCTGGGATCTTCTTCCTCCTTGAAAGCGACCAGCTGCATGACCCCGGTAGCGACCGGTCCCGGCAAAAACTCTGCCTAGGAATTTTTTTCATATTGACGCTTGAGCTTTTTCCAATGAGGTGCAGGTGCCAACGAACCGGCCCATTTCCTTGCCTAAGGTCTCCCCAAAGAGGAGGCCCGGTGCCGCTTCCCCGGCTTCGTAGGAAGCTAGATTGCTAAATTTAGAATCAATCTTAAGTAGTAAGCCTCTCCTTTTCGCTGAAGAGATGGCGCAGTTCGCGATACCTAGTAGGCAGACTGCTCTCTAGGCCCAGCTAGCCAGTAAATTGGGATCAGTTTCTTCCCCCGTATCCTTGGCACTTTCTGCTAAATCCATTATTTTTGCGAGTGGGCCACACAGATCTAATATCTTCTCCGGGCAGCTCCTCCAGGATCTGTCTATCCCCTTTTGCGGGTTCTTGCTGGTCTTTGAAACAAAGGTCAACATCGTAGGGTCCAATTTTGGCACCTCCACCAAATTTCTTGGGAGATGTGGGCACGGGCATTCGGCACGCAGGCGTTGCCCCACTTGCTTGTCTAGGTCCTTCCTTAGCCTCAGAGCAATATACTGTGTCATCCTGGGTTAGGGCTGCCAATACAATAATTTGGGTTTCCTGATACTGTCCGGGTCAAACATGACTCTGATCCCCTCTGGTTTCTCATCCAGGTGTGTCTCCTTACGGGCTCTATTACCCTCGCTGGGTCTCGTCCACTCAACCTCTGTTTTGTCTTCCTCTTCATGAGAGGATAGGTCCCCTTCTGCTGGCTCCTCTTCCGAGCCTGGGTCTTCCTTACCCATATTATCTTCACCTGGGAAGGGAGTTGTGAGGCCTGGCCCTGTCTGCCTTTGCATGAAAGCCTCCTTCAGCTTGGCAAAGGCTTCGACTGCCTCTGAGATCTTGTCTTCTACCCCATATGGTTGACCTGACGGGTCAAAAGAGGTTTTCCTCTTTCGGGTGTCAATACTCCCCTTTGGTGCTGTTTTTGAGGGTCCTTTGGGTGTGATGTCAGTATCTGTTGCTCTCTTAGAGCTGGCTTAACATGGTTTCTAGTGTCTCCAGCCTTTCTTGTAAGGGTTTCACCCCTTGCGCCATGGCATCTATCAACAAGCTCCCAGCATTTCTTTAAAACTGGCAGCGAGGTCAAGGGGCTGCTCCCCCTCCACTCAAATTCCAACATGCTCTTGTGTGCTGTGCGCCTGGTAAATGAATGAGGTGTGTTTTGCCGCCCCTGGTTGCTTTGACTAAGATGCTTTTGCTACTACTGTCTTTGTAAAGTATATCAGTTTGTTATATTATTATTTTCTGTTCCTTCTTTTTTTGTCCTAAGTGGCTAGCACCAGTGTTGTTATGTGTCTGATGGCCTTATGCCTCACTGTCAGGCTGTCTGGGGCCATATCGTGTTGAGAGGAGGTCCTCTCTGTTCCGCGGGACTCCTGCACCGTGTTTCAGCTCATCCAAGCTATGAAATCAGATGTCTTTTGCTGCTTGCAGCAAACATACTTGCAGCATAGGCTTATGTCACTGCTAAATGTGGTGCATGCAACGTTTACAATGTAATGCTCCGTAGATCACTGCCGGGCCCGGCATACACTACTCATTATCTCGTTGCTTGAGATAAGAAGTGGAGATGCAGCGCCTCGGCTCTGTCTCCCCAAAGGAGGGGGCCGCAGCAATTTGTGCACACTAAACTCTGCCCTCCTGATGGTGTGGGCTGCTGTAACTCACTGCTGCAAGGCCAGGTGAGTCCCCGGGCATGCCGATAGTGCGGCACAGGGCCGACTGCCTTATATGCGGAAATATGGAAATATGGAAATATGTATGAAAAACTATATACCACATGTATCCAACCTCAATCCTGTGACCCGCCACGCTGAGGTTGCGCACTCTCTGTCTCCGGTTGCTTCCAGCTGCGACTTCTCTATTTTACGAATAACTCGTAATGCTTATGTAGCAGATATCTAGATGTATATATACACGTGTACAATACAAACTCAGTAAATTCATCTGAATAATACTACTCAAACATGCACAACACACAGAGAAGTGTTAAACTGGTACTTATCTGCTGAAGAGCAGGAGAAGAAGAGGAGGAGTCCAGGAACAGGAAGTGGGTCATGGCTGGACTGAGCAGGATATGACTACAGGCACATTGGGATTTGTAGTTTTAAGAAAAGGAAAAGTGGGATGTAGATACTTTTCAGTGTTTTCTTGTGTTTTGTTGAAACTACTGAGGAGCAATAAATAGAAGTTGAAGCATAATGCTTGGCTCGAGTCTTGACATAGAATCTTAAATTCCTATGATGTGCACCATGTTTGCACCCATTTTGTTGCTGCAATTTGTTTGTGGATCTCAAATTTAGCTCTATTTTCTTATTAAATTGGGTCAAGTTCATAAAATAACAGCAGCGAATAATATTAGGATCTCAGTACTTTCTATGTGGACTCACTATCAACGAATACGTTAGATGCTTAGAGACAATGGCAAGTAGGTTAGCCCTGTTTCCATGCAATCACTCTGAAATGTGAACATAAAACCTGATATATTGTATGATTACAATTGAGACGTTCAGTTCCAGTTCCTGAAATCCTGATATTTTTCTAAGCATGGATGTGACAGTAAGGAATCAAGCCTGGCCAAAAGTAAGGGCATACCTAACTCTGCCTTCTCCTGGGTACAAATTGCTCATCCATTTGTAATCTATTTTGAAATTTTATTTTTCTAAGACATCAAATTAGCTTTCAGCTCCTGAAGAGTTTTTTTTTCTTTTCTTCTTAGTTGCATAAACAATAAGGTCAGCCTTTTGTTGTGTGCAAATTAAAACCCAAATATAGCTTTTAATTCACAACTAGTAAATTATTTTTAGAATTAGTACATCATTTCTAGTTGCTAATGAAGTGAAATAATCATGTTTTTCTACCTGAATGAGCAGCTTCATTACAATACATAATTTGTTAGCATTTTCTTTCTATAGGGAAGAACATGCATTCTATAGAGAGTAAGAAAGTGTGATATGCAGTAGCCTGTGCATTAGGGAAAGTTGACATGCACAGAATGTATTATATGGCTATGCTTCCTGCACCCTTCGTGGCCTGCTCTATTTGCTTACAGTTGAAATTATGTTATATACTATTGCTAGCTCATCACCACCATATTGGTCTTACTGTGCTTGTACTTGTCTGTAAATGGGGATTTTGTTTCCAGACCTTAATATGTGAAGAGGAGGATAGTGGTTTGGGAGGGGGTAAAAGGAATGAGGATTAGACAATTGAACACATTAGGAATGCAAAACATGATGATGGGTATTATGTTGGTTGCATTTTTGGTGAGTGTTTCTTAACTGTGAGTTCAGCTTGATTTAGAATGGAGCTTTTGTGATGGTAATATGTAGACCCAACGAAGCATGGCACTAGAAATAGTTAGTGAGTGGTTGTGTGGCAGACTTCAGAGGTACTCAATTTGGCCCCAGTAGTGCAAACATTTTTACCAGATGTGTTTGTATCAGAGCAGAACACTGTGTTTATCCAGCAAGCTGACAGATGTTTTGATGCCAAGAGTCGGAGGTAGGAATATACAATTATTTAGGTTGTCTTTTTATATTTTAGGGTAACAGTAGGAAGAGAGACTGGTACTTCCGAAGTGAGGAGGACAGCATTCAGCAACACTAATGGTCACGGGTGGTTCTATATACATGTATTTAAGACCACCACCCAAGAATATCATGAAATTGTACTTGTTTACCCCTGAGGAAAGGGTGATATGTGAGCTCTAATGGTGAGATCAACACAGTGGATTAAAATGACAAGTGTTTATTCCAGTAAGGATCCTAATCAGACTGGGATATTAGAAATTTTCATAAAAGCAGTCATCCATGTTTTGTTACACTAGAGGACTATGCTCCTGATGAATGTCAGGCAGTTTAGGGCCACACAAGGGCAGAAACTTGTACATGTTGGGCTCAAAACACACCCTGTGAATTGTGTGTAGTAATTTCACGCAGGTTCCCACCTGATCTCTACCTTCTCCTCTAAATTTCAGTGTTATGCGGATGACACTCAGCTTTCCTTCAGGCTCCCCTTAGCCTACTCTGCTCTCTTGCTCATTCATAACTTTCATCCTGCGATTCAGGATTTGTGTGCCTCCAACGATCGCTGGCTTAATGTCAGTAAGACATAGATCTTTCTCATTGAGACCCCTGTCCCTGATTTCCCTCTCTGACTCGGGCCACCCACCTTGGGCACCCTTCCTTCATCTTCCTGAAAGGCAAAAAAGCTTGGTGTCATCTTCGACTCCACTCTCTCTTTCTCTCCTCACAAATTGCAGATGTCGCTAAGAAGTCCCACTACCAGCTGCACCTCCTCCAAGGGACTCTTCCCTTTCTCATTTCGCCCCCAAATGCTCACTGTCTTCAGAGCCCCGGTTCTCTCTCGGCTGGACTACTGCAGCAGACTCTTTCTCAGTCTGCATTCCTCTACTCTCCGCCCTATGCAACTAATCCAGAACATGACTGCAAGTCTTATCCTTCTCCTCAAGCTGAGGAACCATATCTCTCTAGCCCTGAAATCTCTCCTCTGGCTCCGAGTGGCTGCAAGGATCAAGTTCAAGATCCTTTGCATTGTCCACAAGGCTATCTGGGGCCACTGCCCGCACTACATCACACCACATTCCTTCACTCAGCTACCTCCAACACTCTCAGGGTTAGACTCTTCTTCAGGCAGAGAATGGGGAGTAGATCACTCTCCTCTGCAGGGGCTTTCTCTCTGGAATGGCCTCCCTGCCTGTCTCAAACTTGAGCCAGTCGACCTGAACTTCTGGAAGCAGCTCAAAACTTTTCTCTCCTCCTCTGCTTCCTCTCTCTCCCGCCTCTGCTGACCAACCTGACCTACCTGTCTGCTGTACCAACTGGTTGATTTGCTACCCTCAGAGTCTCACCGGGTACCAGGCTCTTTCTTTATCAGTCACCCTTGACTGCCTGCGGGCCTTCCACATACTTAGGGGCTGTAACTGTAATCCTACAGTCTCGTGTTCTCCTTGCACTGCCCAGAGCTGCACTGCCCTGGATGCACTTTAGTCAGAGCATTGTTACTCTGTTCCCCTCCCCTCTTCCTTGCACTTCTCGTTCTCACACCTGCACAAAATGAATGACACAAGGCCTACTAAGGTTGTATGTCTTGACCTCCCTCTGTCTTCCCTCCCTTGTCTTGTCACACCTAGAAACACTTGTTTGCAGGTGCATTATAAATGATTTATCATATCATATCAGATCATTTACCAGTTCATTATGATACTGGACCAAATTATGTCAATTGTGTTTTTATGTATTAGTGTGAAATTTTGCACACTTTAGAATATTTTTTATTTAAATTTTAGTCATGAATTTTAGAGTTGTATGTTTTATTATGGTGTGAAAATATAATTATTTGGCAATACATGGTTGTGAGGTCTTTTATTTGTTGAAGACCTCTGTTGATTAATCTACGAGGGAAAAACAATTGACACTTAGATGTATAGTATAGTACAGTATAAGTATAGTATAGTAGCCTACAGTGTGCCCTTGGGGGCTCCATTCCTAACATGTTCAGAGCAACTGTCTCACCAGGACCACGCGCGCACTTTCCATAATGGCTGATAAGTGCAATGTTCATGACTGCCTCGCACGTTGGATCCCACTACTCAGGCACTTGGTGCGACCATCCCCAGCCTCACAATGGATGCTGTCCCACTTGTTGCCTCTCTCTACTGCCTTATCATCTCTACAGCCTCCTTCTGCCCCAGGGCCCTCACCACTCCAATCTGGTCCTCAGGCATCAGGCAAGGGCACCCCTATTCCTATCTTCCTCGGATGTGTCCCCTGTTCCGGCTTACAGTGCACAATCCAGTAATGCTCCGCAGCCACTCGCCTCATACCTTGTCTCATATGGTCTCTGCTTTTGCCCCATCTGCCATGTGGACCCTCCTCTTAGTCCAGAGGCCAATCCATCCACGTATGATCTGTCCCCATAACAGCAAAACTCTGCTGGTATCTCCGATCAAAGTGCCATCTTGGCAGCAGATGTTACATTCCTCTTGCACCGGACCTCGGCGCCACCAGATATCCTACCCATTGCCGTTGGTTATCTCAGGACTCTTCTGTTCAGCATGTCAGAATTATGTTCTTTAATGTACACAAGAACACATCTATTACAAGGATCCATTGGGAGCTCTGTGGGAGCACATCCTTACTCCACAGGTATTGGCAATGCCCCCCAAAGGGTCTTCTTATTGCTCTCCTCAACGCATTTGTTAGCCATCTATGCTAATTTCCTCAGCAACAGGTTAAGTTGTTGCCATGTGAGTGTCTGTTGTGTGTTCCACTGATCAATGTCTAATTTACTAATATATATATATATATATATATATATATATATATATATATACATATATATATATATATATCATGGCCACGGTAGTGGCCATGTAGTTATGGTTAAATTGCTGTTTCCATAGGAAGAGCACTTTTTGGGTGGCTTATAACTTCGCTCTCCCTGGACGGATCCTCACCAAACTTTGCAAAAAAAAGTATTTGGGTCACTCTGAATTTGTTTGCAAAGTTTGGTGAGGATTCGTCCAGGGGGGGGGCAAAGTTATAAGGGGGGTCCCAAAACTTTTTTTTTTCCCATAGACTGAATGGGAATAAAATGTTGCTCGCGTCTACAGCCCAAACCGCTGGACGGATTTTCACCAAATTTGGACCAGGAGCAGTGGCTTGGTCCTGAAAGCGTGCTTTTGCAAATTTGGTGAAAATCCGTCCAGTACTTTTTTTTAAAAAGACCAAAAAGTAGGTAAAAAAAGATTAGTGATATCTGTGTTCGGTCCGCGGACACACTTCCCTGTTCGCTCCACAGACAGTGTCCTGATTGGGCAATCGGCTTGCGTGATGTTCGCGGACTTGCAACGTGTTTGCTGATTGGATGGCGTGGAGCGTGAAGCGCGTCAGATTTTCGGTATCGCCCGCCATCTTGGATTCGCGGTTGTCCGTGGACAGCGCGGTGAAACTTTGTTCAAAATTTGTATTTAGTAGAGTGTGTTGGTGTGTAGGAGTGTTTGGGGAGGGTGGGAGTGTATGAGATAGGATGAAAGTTGTGTTTTTTATGTGTTAGATGTTCTTTTTGTGTTCGATTTGTCTGCGGACATCACAGGTGTTCTGAAATGTTCTAAATAAACTGAATGGGAGGTGTTCTGAGGACTCAATATGTGTCGGTTTTGTTCGCAAGCAAACTGAAACTGTTCTAAGAACACTCACAGTGTCCTGAAATGTTCGCAAATAAACAAAATGGGGGTGTCCTGAGGACGCTGTCCATATTGTTCGTTGTCAAGTTGAATATGTTCTAGGAACACTCGCGGTGTCCTGAATTGTTCGCAAATACACAAAATGGGGGTGTTCTGAAGACGTTGTCGAACACTCGCTGTGTCCTGAAATGTTCACAAATATGAATGGGGTTGTGGCTGACAAGTTGAATGTGTTCTAAGAACACTCGCGGTGTCCTGAAATGTTCGCAAATAAACAAAATGGGGGTGTCCTGAGGACGCTGTCCGTATTGTTCTCTGTCAAGTTGAATGTGTTCTAAGAACATTTGCGGTGTCCTCAAATGTTCGCAAATAAACAAAATGGTGGTGTCCTGAGAAGGCTGTCCGTATTGTTCTCTGTCATTTTGAATGTGTTCTCAGAGCACTCACGGTGTCCTGAAATGTTCGCAAATAAACGAAATGGGGGTGTTCTGAGGACACTGTCCGTATTGTTCGTTGTCAAGTTGAATGTGTTCTAAGAACACTCGCTGTGTCCTGAAATGTTCGCAAATAAACAAAATGGGGGTGTCCTGAGGACGCTGTCCGTATTGTTCTCTGTCAAGTTGAATGTGTTCTAAGAACACTCGCGGTGTCCTCAAATGTTCGCAAATAAACAAAATGGTGGTGTCCTGAGAAGGCTGTCCGTATTGTTCTCTGTCATTTTGAATGTGTTCTCCGAGCACTCACGGTGTCCTGAAATGTTCGCAAATAAACGAAATGGGGGTGTTCTGAGGACACTGTCCGTATTGTTCGTTGTCAAGTTGAATGTGTTCTAAGAACACTCGCGATGTCCTGAAATGTTCGCAAATAAACAAGATGGTGGTGTTCTGAAGACGCTTCTAAGAACACTCGTGGTTTCCGGGGAATGTTCGTAGGGGGTGTCCTGAGGACGCTGTCCATATTGTTCTCTGTCAAGTTGAATCTGTTCTAAGAACACTTGCGGTGTCCTGAAATGTTCGCAAATAAACAAAATGGGGGTGTTCTAACGACGTTTCTAAGAACACTCCCGGTGTCCTGGAATGTTCGTAGGGGGTGTCCTGAAGGCGTAGTCCGTATTGTTCGCTGGCAAGTTGAATGTGTTCTAAGAACACTCGCAGTGTCCTGAAATGTTCGCAAATAAACATAATGGGGGTGTCCTGAGGACGCTGTCCGTATTGTTCTCTGTCAAGTTGAATGTGTTCTTAGAACACTCATGGTGTCCTGAAATGTTTGCAAATAAACGAAATGGGGGTGTTCTGAGGACACTGTCCGTATTGTTCGTTGTCAAGTTGAATGTGTTCTAAGAACACTCGCAGTGTCCTGAAATGTTCGCAAATAAACAAAATGGGGGTGTTCTGAAGACGTTTCTAAGAACACTTGCGGTGTCCTGGAATGTCCGTAGGGGGTGTCCTGAAGGCGTAGTCCGTATTGTTTGCTGGCAAGTTGAATGTGTTCTAAGACCACTCGCAGTGTCCTGAAATGTTCGCAAATAAATAAAATGGGGGTGTCCTGAGGACACTGTCCGTATTGTTCGTTGTCAAGTTGAAAGTGTTCTAAGAACTATCACGTTGTTCTGAAATGTTCGTAGGGAGTGTCCTGAAAACGCTGTCCGTATTGTTCTCTGGCAAGTTAAAAGTGTTCTAAGAACACTCATAATGTCCGCGGACATTAAAAGTTTCCATAGACCATAGTTGAAATGTTTGACTCTATGGATGTGATATGCTGTGGTGGTTGTTGCCAGGGCATAGAGTCTTGGGTGCATGGCCATTTGGCAACAACCACAGCAGCATATCACATTCATTTTTGCTTATAACTTTGGGTGAAAAACAAATGTATAAGGAACAAAGGTATTAGACACTATGGATGTGATATGCTGCTATGGTTCTCCTTATTATTGTATACTTACTGTTTGGTCTAATAACGGGAGTCCATGTTTTTCTTGTTAATTTCTGTGATAAAAGAAAATAACATGTTAGTATTAGTATTTTGAAATGATTTATTACATTGTATAATCAATATACTTTTTTTTTTGGACCCTCATATTTAGTAGATTACAAATCAGAGTACTGTGCAATTTGCTCAGTTTCTGTATTTGTTGCTAAAATCATTGGGTCTGTGGGAGAAAAAAAAATCCATGTTGGATTAAAAAAAAACCTTTTTCTGTTATGCTACAGTTTATCTGTATGTTTGTTTTCAGTGTTCACTTGTTTCTGGCTAATGTTATATACTTTGGCTTGTTGTATTTTTTTGAAGCAGTAACATATTATTTATTTGTTTTGATATTATAAAATTTTGGAGCAGTTAGATACCAATTGGCGTATTCTAACTGTCTATTTTTTTGATATATTTTAGTGGTATTGATTTATCTATTTGGATATTGTTAAATTTTGGGACAGTTAGATACCAATTGGCGTATTCTAACTGTGCATGTTTTGGTCTAATTTAGTGGTATTCATTTATTTGATTAGTTGTTGTAGAATCTTTGAGCAGTTAGATAGCTTTTGGAGTATTCTAACAGTTTATATTTTTTAACACATGTTTACTTAGGGTTTAAATACAGTTTAGTTATCAAATTTTGGTTTTAAGAACATCAAATAAGCGTTTGTAAGATTTCCTGGTAATCTCTGCTTTAGAGTAATGATACTATCATTACATTCAAACCATCCACATTTCTTTTTTATATATGCAGTGTAGTGCCCTGAATTGGTTGTGGCTCCTGCGTAGTAGATTATACCTATTGTTGTGAAGGTTTTCTTACCAAGTGATATTTGACCATGTGTGAATCCAGTCAGCTTGCAGTTGTTTTTGGTACCATCTGCATTGTAACGTAGAAGCATTAGTAGTATGTATTTACTATGTGTTTGTATTACTAACGTGGATCGATTATCTGAATTGCAGGTAGAGCATAATCTACCATGGTTTGCATTTTGTACAAGTTGCTGAAATGGAATGGATTCACAATTTGGTATTGATATATATATGAAGCGTTCATTGGGGATTTCTTCTTGTGTCACATTGTTGCAGAGAGTGCATGTATGTTTCCACATGTATGAAATCTGAAAGATTTCATTTATAGGTATGTTTTTGTTTTCCAGTACTTGTAGTAAGTACATTAGAAATTCTTGTGGATCTTCCTGTGAATTTATAGTGAATTTCACCATTCCAGCACAGTAGTCCAATTGTTGCCTTATTCCAAAAACACTATGCGTGTTGTCAGGATTGTTTGCTGCATTTCTGTGAAGTACTAACATTTGCAAACACAATGGGTCTGTACTGTGTAAGTAAATGTTGTCAACAATTGGTGGTAATTGAAATAGAATATTCATTGCTACATTTGAGAAGCAACTTACACCAACTATATTTGAGAATTTAAATGGTCCAGTTAGTTCTGTATCTAACTGCTTTTTTTGGAGTTTGTCTTCCTTCTTTAAAGAAGTACTTGGTTTACTTTCCCTAATTGATTCTTTTTTGCTTGTGGTACTTGATGAAGTATTAGTTTCTTTTACTCTCTTTGGAGGATTTGCAGTGTCATCCTGTTGCATCTCTGTTTGATTTATTTTTCTTTTATAACGTTTTACTTTTTGTGGAACAGAATATGTGTTCAGGTGGGGGGTGTATAGTGAGCGAAGTCTATTGTATTCTAAAATGCAAGGAATATCATCGTTTATTTTACTTGCATCAAAGTTGATTAGAAATAGACCGTCAAGTGTACGTAAGCATGTTAGTGCTACATAGCTCATGCCTTCTTTAAAGACTGTGTTACCAATATCTATCATTGCTTTGTCTAGATTTATGAATCGTGACTGCGTATGCAAGAGTTAGAGAAAATTGTTCTCTGCGTACATACATATCTTTGAAGAGAAGGAATCTAGCTGTTGAGCGTCCTATCCTTTTTACTTCTGAAAGTTTGTCAAAGAGTATATTGACAAACTGAATTTTGTTGTCGCATGGGTATGTTTGAAAGCCAACAACTGTACCCAATGCTCCATTAACTAGTCCTTGGTCCACGTCAAGGTTACGTTTAAGCATTACTCGGCAATTTAAGGATAATTTTAATATATTTTCTAAGCCTGCTGTGTTTGAGATTGATTTTTCTAAACTAGTTAGTCTTGTTGTGGCTTGGTCACACATGGGTAGTGTCATACCATGTACATCTAGTTTGTCTGTGGCGCTAATTTCCATGATTGGTTGCATTTCTTTACTTAGCATGATTTCATTGAATTTGAAACAGCTTGCAAGAGTTGGCATTAAGGCCATACAATTGACATTTTTGTGGGCTAATTGTTCCATAACATCTGTAGCACATGCATTATCGCCATAAAGTGAATTAATGTGCCGGTTTTTCAATATTGCTTCTGCTTCTTTAGAAAGTATACCAACTCTGATGCTTTTTACAATGTTGGCATAAGTGAGATCTGCAGATTTCCGCATGTTTTCTGTTAATTCTCTGTATTGGAAATGTTGCCAAAGGTTGACATCTCCAATGCTGCCAACAGTTTTACGGCAGAGTTTGTGTCCTAATGTTTTAAAAATAGGATCACCTTTTACTGGTGTTAGTTGAAGCAGATCTCCAAAAACAATAATGTGTTTTCCTGCAAAGAGCTCTTCATAGTCTGTTTTGAGTACTTCTTGTAATCTGAGGTGAATCAAAGCTAACATCAGGTTGGAGACCATGCTCACTTCATCTATTACTAGCATTTTCATGTGTTTCAATACTCTGCATAATTCCATTGCAGCTTCTGCAGAAAGTTTGTAATAGTCTAATTTGTTCTGGTGTTCTACTGGTAATAGTTGTAATCGGTGTAATGTAACACCACCTATGTTGTAGCCAGCTAAACCTGTGGGGGCAGTGACAACAGCTGACAGTTTGTTGTTTGTCAATTGTTGAAGGAACTTACTAATGATTTTGATTAGGAATGTTTTGCCAGAACCAGCTTCACCACTGACGGACAGTAGTATAGGTTTACAATTATGACAGGAACATTCTTTATTTTCATGTTTTACACCATGTGCAATTTGTTTTGTTACTTCTTGAAAAATGCGACTTTGCTCATTGTTTAGTTTTGACTGTAGTATAGTTAAGTATTCCTTATCTTCATACTGACATATGGTGTTTTCTACTTCTATCATAGCTAATTCTGCCTCATTTATTATTAGTGGTTCTCTCAGTGGTTCTTGGCTTCCTGTTACAGAGGGGTTGACTACTGTCAGGAGTGTCCTTATCTAGTTGGGCTTGGAGTTCTTCTTCGTGTTGCTGTTCATTGTGCAACATTGTTTTGTACTGTGTAAAGTTTACATCAGTTATAGTGCTTTCATTTGCTTTGAAAGCATCCTCATATGAGTCATAGTTATGTAGTAATTGTTCTTCTTTTCTCCATGGTTTGAAGAGTTGTAGCAGGGACATGTAATATACTTCTTTATGTTGAGGAAAATTTAATGACAATTTGATATGATTAATTAAATTTGGTTTAGTGAGTTAACTAAGCTACCTTCACAGTTTGTTACTCTATATTTACCTTTTTTTTCATCAGGTTTCATATTATTTTTGTATGTGTAGTTTTGGGCTATGTGGTATAGACACATGTTTTCCAAAGTATTACTTCTGTTTGGGTAGTATGTGTCCAATACATTGTTTTTTAAAATGTCTTAGCTGTTGGGATCATGTGTGGCTATTGTTTCTATATCTTCATATGATTTTAGAACTCTTTTTCTAGATTTAGCTGGACCAAGACTTAGCCATACTATATTTTCAGATTTACCATACAATGCAGTACCAGTTAAACGATCAGCTGCTTCATATGATCCACATTCTCTATGGGTGAGCATTTCTATGCCCAAGCTGTATAATTTCTGAGATACTGTTTTATCTGATGACAGGTCATTCCAGAGGTCTTGGAGCTCTGTCTTTTCTGCTTTATTTAAGTATGCTGTGACATATCGTGCAACTGCAGTAGAATTGTCTGCAATGTACTGCACATCTATGTTTGCATTCCATAAGTGGGCAATGATTGCATTATAATCATTGATATATTTTTCTTCTTCTTTTCTTTTTATGTAATATGTATTTTTAGGTGACTTACCTTTAACACTATGTCTAACTGAAGACATGAGGTTGTTCACTTGACCTGCATTTGTAACTGGTCTAGGGAAACCAAATCGGCATTTGGTGTAGTATTTCCCTTTGTTTTTGTATTTGCGACAACAATATTTTACACATTTGTGTCTTTGAAATTGTAAAATGTGTGCATGAAGATCACTATTTGTGGTTTCTGATGGAATTTCACAAGTGACATATTTCTCAATAAACTGTAGAACAGTGGCATCACTTTCTTGACCAAATTTAGGAGCATCTTTAATCCATAAAAGCATGTGGATATGTGGTGCTCCTCTGGCTTGGTATTCTTTTATCCAAAAGAAGTGTTGCACTTCTCCAAGAGGAGGAACAGTTTTATTACAAATAAAATGTAGCATAGCAATGAAGCAATGGTGAAAATATCTTGAAACATTAACAGGATCCAAAGAACAAAGTTCTCCACGTGTTAGTATATCTATGTTTGTTTTGTTTTTATTTGATATGCGTAGTAAATCATGTAAATCTTCCAATGCATATTCTGCACAACTTAATGTAACAAACCAAGTGGGTGGGCCAAGGTTTCTGATCATACAACGTACATCTCCATGACGTCAAAACCAGTACTCTTTAGTACCACGCATATTTGCTAATAGATTTGTAATATTTGATTGTAAAACCTCATCCTTTTGTTGCACTTTTTCTAATAATTGTGTAGCTGTCATATTTTGAAAGTGTGATCCTGATTTTAATATGTGTGCAACTCTGTAACATAAAGTTGCTAGTTCACTTTCAAAGAGTAGGTGGAATATGTATTCCACATTTTGTCTAAATTTGGGATCTTCAGAATACATCCGTAATGAGCGGTATTCTGAAGCTGATATTTGAATAGGTCTATCATCATACCTTCCTCCTTTGCCAGTAGGAAAGAGCAGAGGAAAAGCACATGGTTCTATACTTTTTTCCTATATGCTGATTGGCGATCCTTTTGTTTGACGCATTTGGTAAGTTTCCAGTACATCTTCTACGGTGTCATTACAGTGCAAAGGATGAATTGTATAATGGTCTAAAGTATTTGATATTGTAGCAGGATCTAGTAGCGCAAATTGACCAGCTTCTTGTGTTTCTTGAATTATTTCAGTTGTATCTTTCAATTTTTCTTCAATATTAATTTCTTTGTAATATTCATTATTCTCTTTAAGATATTGGAAGTCTTGTCTAACTTTATATAATTCTACCAGCTGTTGCCATATTTTTTTGTCTTTTGTAGGTACTCCATTTACTAACATAATTAAAGATTGCTGCATTGGACATTGCACTCCTAGAGTATGCACATTTTCTTTTAGATCTAATGGTAAATAAACTACTTTTCCACGAATGCCTTTTACCAATTCAGAGGGAGGTAATTTTGCTGTTTTTGGTTGAAGGCGTATTATTGCTTGAAATGTGTGTACTGTTTGAATTATGATGCTCTCATATAAATTAAGGTGTTGTAGGGGTTTTGGTACTGGGTATAATTCCAAATTATTTGTGATAGCACGTGAAGGAGTTTGGTTGTTGTCAAGTTTTTTAGTACAGTAACTGCAAAGTATTAAGGGCTCAGTTATTTCGTATTTGTTTTCTGCTACAAGGCAGAGAGCTAATTCAAACCATTTAGAATCTTCATTGTCTTCTATTTTGCATGATAGGTCTACAGTTTTTGTGGTTTTACAAGTAGGTCCTGTAATGCAGGCCAATGAATGTCCTTGTAGTCCTGTGTACTTGCGCACTGGACAGGTCTCCATATTTTGCAGTAATTTAATTTTGATTTTGTCTTTGCTTTTTACATATTTATTGAGGAATTGGCGTAAAGATTTTAAACATTGTTTGGGAATGTTACATATTGACGTGCATGGCCATTTGTACACTAGACGTTCTGATTCAGTTGAATGGAGGGGTAATTCTAAGTTTTCAAGGCATATTTTTGCAAGGAGCACTTCTTGTTCCATTATGGTATTATTCACTTTTTCATAACCTCGACCACTGCTATGTATGGCAATTGTATTTGTTTGCTTTTGTTTGTACGCTTCTTCATTAAAATATGGTTCTGTGCTCGTAGTGTGATTCCATTCACCTCCGCAGATACTTAAGAAGTTCTTTCTGTTGACATTTCGCTTATTGAGAAGTCTTTTTTGTAATTTAGTTATTAGTTTTGTTAGTGGTTTCATTTTGTTTAACAGTAAAATAAATAACTTTCTTTTGAGAAGAATTGCACTGTCCTTCAACGCTTCTAAGATTAATTTCCTACGATAGGTTTTAAGCATTGAACCTGATTTCTCTCCTGTTTTTATAAGATTTTGAAGGACTTTGTGACGGTACATTTTGGCTAAAATACTTTTCTTGGTATGCTTACTTCGCACTATATTAAAATTTGAAGAAGTAGTTTTATCTGTAGTGATAGCTGATTTTCTGTTAATTGTTTTTTGGTTTGTTTTACATTTTGATAGAGGAAGTAAAGTGTTTGTACTTGAAACTTCTTGTGTTTCACTAAATGACTGTATAAGCTGTTTTGTTTCAACTTTTTTTACAAATTCTGCTAGAGTGTCATGATGCCCGCTGCCGGGGAGCCGGTTCAAGCCCTGCGTCCCCGAAAGAGGACATCCAGTCCCCAAGGAAGAACCCAGCAACCCCATATAGGGGCCCTTTGGACAGTGTCCTGGCGACTATGGTTCCGGCTCATAAAAGACATCAGTCCTGGCGCCATAGGCACCAGGCTCATTATGGAAGTGCTTGGGTGCACTTACCTGATGCAGACCATGCTGCAGGATCCCGGCCTCCTTGAGGCCTAAAAGGAACTACTTTACCTGTGGGACTAATTTACCATCCGGGCGTGGTCAGGGAAGGATACATACCTGATTGGAGGAAGGATACATACCTGGAACTTTTTCCAAGGCTGTTAGTCTTAGCAGTGCACGGTGGTGGTGCGAGTTATGGTTGCTTAGCTTACCGAAACTGGCAAATTTCAAGGGTTTTTCGGTTTTACTTGGAACCATAATGTCCCTTTGACAACGTTTTTTCACCGAATTTCATAGGCTTTTAGTAGCGCAACTTAACCATAACGTTCCTTTAACAAAGTTTTTTCACTGAATTTCATAGGTTTTTAGTAGCGCAACTTAACCATAACATCCCTTTAACAAAGTTTTTTCATTGAATATATATATATATATATATATATATATATATATATATATATATATATATATATATAGTACATGAACGCGGTAGCGTCCATGTAGTTATGGTTAAGTTGGTGTTTCCATAGGAAGAGCATTTTTTGGGTGGCTTATAACTTCGCTCCCTCTGGACGAATCCTCACCAAACTTTGCAAAAAAAGTATATGGCCCACTCTGAATTGCAAAGTTTGGAGGGGTTTGGTCCAGGGGGGGCAAAGTTATAGGGGGTGGTCCCAAAATTTTTGATTTTTCCCATAGACATAATGGGAAATACTTTGCTCACGCCTACAGCCCAAACCGCTGGACGGATTTACACCAAATTAGCGGCAGGAGCGGGGGTTTGGTCCCGAAAGTGTGCTTTTGCAAATTTGGTGTAAATCCGTCCAGTAGTTTTTTAAAAAATGACCAAAATGTAAGGCAAAAGAATTAGTGATATCTCTGTTCGCTTCGCGGACGGACTTCCCTGTTCGCTCCACGGACAGTGCCCTGATTGGCCCGAGCGGCTTGCGCGATGTCCGTGGATACCCGACTTGTTTGCTGATTGGACGGCATGGTGCATGCTTCGCGTCAGATTTTCTGTGCCGCCCGCCATCTTGCATTCGCGGACGACCGCGGACAGCGCAGTGAAACTTGGATTCAAAATTGTATTTAGTGGAGTGTGTTGGTGTGTAAGAGTAATTGGGGAGGGTGGGGGAGTATGATATAGGTTTAATGTTCTGTTTTTTTATATGCTAGACGCTTTTGTTGTGTTCGATTTGTCTGCGGACAACACGGCTGTTTTGAAATGTTCTATATAAACTAAATGGTGGGGTGTTCTGAGGACGGAGTATGTGTCCGTTTTGTTCGCAAGCAAGCTAAAATTGAGCTAAGAACACGCACGGTGTCCTTAAATGTTCGTACATAAACAAAATGGGGGTGTCCTGAGGACGCTGTCCCTATGGTACTCTGGCAAGTTGAATGTGTTCTAAGAACACTTGCGGTGTCCTGAAATGCTCTTATTACTTACCAGTAATCTTCATTACTCCTAGTCCTACTCTTCCTCGTCACAGTACTGACAACCCTCCTCAGCCTCCCTGCGGGGAAGGTCCCATGCTCCGGCTTGGTAATATGAAACTGAGTGATGTGGATGTGGTGGAGGAGTTATAGAAATTTAAAGAAATAGAAGAAGGTCCTGTGTCGGAGGCAGGGGCCTCATGAAGTAAGTAATGGGACGAGGAAGAGTGGACGTGGAGGTAATGTTTGCAATTAAACAAAATGGGGGTGTTCTGAGAACGCTGTTCGTATTGTTCGTTGCCAGGTTGAAAGTGTTATAAGAACCCTCCTTATTTGCGTTGACATTACAATTTCCTATGGCCCTTACCCGACTTTTTGTCTACTAAACAAACGATAAATCAGGCTGCTGTGCGTTGACATTATGTGATAATCCTATCACTTGCCCCATCGACCTGGCTGACCTGCTTTTGCGACACTAAATCATATCTCCCGCCCCTAAGCCTGACATTATCAAAGCATTCATATTCCCCGTCTCTCTCCGTGACGGTACAGGGTGCGTAGCCAAATGCGCCCAGTCATCTCCAGTCCTACGCGACTTTACAAAGAACCCGGAAAACAACACAGATCATCTCACAACACAGCGCGCAGCAAGTCGGAATATGAAACTGTGATTTAAAAGCAAACAGCAAGATTGTAAATTTCATAAAGTACTTTTATTTGACATCAAATGTTTAGAGAATATTCAGCGATTTGCATTTGTCTTTGCTGTCGATCCGCAAAAGTTCATCTTAAGTCACATGCTGTTCCTTTGCGGTACACAGGGTGTTGGTTTATGATAAAATAAGCACTATGGTGGCACTGATAATCAGAAGGCTGTTCCAACAATGAGGCATTAGACCACCATAATGGTTGGTATGTTGCTTCTAGCCGCTAGTACCGCATAAGGGCATATTGGTCCTTGGCGATTGTCCCATAAAATGGTGAGGGTCATGAAGTTGTTTAGAAGTAGCTGCACCTGGCAGTTAAAAAATCAGTCGGCCAGAGTCTGAAAATCGTGGCATTCACAGTACGGGAGGACATGCCTGTTTTAAAAAACATAAATTAGTATCACCAGCCGATCTTCATTAAAAATATTCATTTTATTTATTAGGGAATGAAACTATTTGCTAGCGAGGATAGTGCAACGGAGTATGTTAACTTATTCCCATTAACCCACCCTCTGTCCTCTGCCTTTTTCAGAGCCCTCTAAGCGACAGGGGACCAATTCGGCAGTGATAGTGTGCGGTAGAAAACACTATGCCACATTGAAGGAACAAGTACAACTTAACCGGGCTTTAACGCCACGCTATTGTTATTATATTCCGGTATAAAATAATCTAAAGTGTTACTTACATTATATTGGCATTTTCCATTGTCTAAGCGTAGTGCAGTCCCAAAATATGACTCTGTCTGTGCCAACGATCTTTCTCATAGTGATATAATATATTCAGTAAAAAAACTTTGTTAAAGGGACGTTATGGTTAAGTTGCGCTACTAAAAACCTATGAAATTCGGTGAAAAAACTTTGTTAAAGGGACGTTATAGTTCAAAGTAAAACCGAAAAACCCCTGAAATTCGGCAGTTATGGTAAGATAAGCAACCATAACTCGCGCCACCGTGCACTGCTAACACTAACACCCAGGACATCAAAGATGACATCATAAATGTCATTGATGACATCACGGATGACATCACATGTGCATTTACTTTTCATAAAAACTCTGTACAAGGGAATCGTATAATGCTGACCAAAAACTGTCAAGGATCATTGGGGTGCTGCCCTATCATAATCATTGCAGTTTTGTCTGGGAGGAAGTGGTAGCTCTGAAAAGAGCCTTTTGGTGGTGTTTGTTTGTATTACAAAATGGATGCTGTAATTCCAAAAAAGGTTGCAATGCATTTTGTACATTTCTCAGAAAAATCTGATTGCCAGCATAAGTAAGATGGACTCCATCTCTGCGAAAAATATATGTGCTACGAAACATAATATTTTCATTGTGAAAAGAGGACATGCCGAAATCTCTTAGGAAGGCACAAACAGCTTTATTGACATTACGCCTTGCTTTCTCCATTTGTGGATCAAATGAAGAAGAACGAAGCCGCGTTTGTCTCTGCGCAATCCGTGAAAAAATTACTTGAGAATTTGGAAAAATGTCCATGACCTTCCCAAGTCCTTCTTTCATTGCAAATTGCAAAGAAATTCCAGACACATGTCCTAAACTGTTCCCTCCACAATGAATTACAATTATGTCTGGATGTTGCTCTGTCTCCAAATTAGCACAGAGATGTAGCAAGTCAAACCACTTCATTCCACGTACTCCATGCCAGTTTACTTCCACATGTGGGAATCCATGATCTACAGCTACTCCACAGCTTTCTGCATGCACCTTCAACCAATGTATCCACAAGTCTCCCAAAATCCAAACAATCTGTTTTCTGAAACACACAGCCATAGCTATCTGTTCTTCTCTCCGCAAAAAGAGTATCTGAGAAACTCTCTCTGGCACAACACACCCACTAAATTTTACTGACCAATCCCTTGCTTTGCTCATTCTCATTTGCATGCCTCCCCACCCCAACATCCTCGGATGTAACACGTGATGTCCGTGGACTACCACCATGTCTGCGCACATATCGTGACATGGACAGTCCTTCTACCATTTCCATTTCACTTTCTGTGCCATTCCCTCATTGGATATAGCTAAGCAATCACACGAACATCCACCAATCACATCCAGGACCTCTACATCTAACTGCATCATCATAGATCAGCACTTCAAATGTACTGTTAATCTCTCTGAGTACAAGTGTCATGTCATTGGAAAGCACCTTCTACAAGAAATACTGTACAAGTTTCGAAGATTTCTACTTGCAGCTGCATGGATATACATATGCATGAACACAAACTACAGGATGCATATGTTCTGTATAGTACATGTACAATTCTTATAGATTCATGTAAACAGATTAACTGACTTTTAGCTTGTATAACCTATAAAATGAACTTACTGTCATCCCATCCCAACTAGTTGTAGTTTCCCAATGCACAATCACACACCATCACATACATCTTTATCATCCTACTCAGACACTCATGCACACAGCACACATACATTGCAGAACACCCCAACCCATACCTTCTTTATTTTTTTCAACATACCCTAAAGAATGCCTACCAAAAATCAAGTTCGTAGAAAGCAACACAGAAGCAGAGCAAATGAAAATAGAAGTGTCCAAAATAAGCATCCATCTCTAGCAGAATTTATAAAAAAAAAGTTCAAACAAAACAGCTAATACAGTCATTTAGCAAAACAAAAGAAGCTTCAAGTACAGAAACTTTGCCTCCTGTATCAAAATGTAAAACGAACCAGAAAACAATTAACAGAAATTCAGCTACCACTACAGATAAAACTGTAAGCATACCAAAAAATAGTATTTTAGCAAAAATGTTCCGTCACAGAGTCCTTCAAAATCTTATAAAAACAGGAGAGAAATCAGGCACAACCCTTAAAACCTATCGTAGGAAATTAATCTTAGAAGCTTTGATAGATAGTGCAATCCTTCTCAAAAGAAAGTTATTTGTTTTAGTGTTAAACACAATGAAACCTCTAACAAAACTAATGACTAAATTACAAAAAAGACTTCTTAATAAACGAAATGTCAACAGAAATAACTTCTTAAATATCTGTGGAGGTGAGTAGAGTCACACTACAAGCACAGAACCATATTTTAATGAAGAAAATACAATTGCCATACATAGCAGTGGACGAGGTTATGTATGTGAAAGGCAAAGACAAAATCTAAATTAAACTACTGCAAAATATGGATACCTGTCCAGTGTGCAAGTACACAGAACTACAAGGACATTCATTGGCGTGCATTTCAGGACCTACTTGCAAAACCACCTTCCATTATATCAAAATGGTATCAACACATCATTCAACTATAAGAAATCTAGTCTGTAAACTGTACTATGCTAAAAGTCCTGCTTTAGCACTAACCAATTTAAATAACATTCTTCTACATAGTACAGCAAAAGACCTACTTGAAGAAATCGACTATATGCAGAAACAATATTTTGGAAGTGAAAGCCACTTACAGAATGAAATAGCTTTAAAACAAATTAGCAACAATTCTATGCATGGCAACCTTCTACTACACACATACAAAAAAGAAACACTGAAATTTAAAAGTACATCTGCTGAAGTACCAAACCATGTGTGTGTATGTTGCTACAGAACTTTTTATAAAAGTAACACAACAACTGTAGACCTAACATATAAAATAGAGGACAATGAAGATTCTAAATGGTTTGAATTAGCTCTCTACCTTATAGCAGAAAACAAATATGAAATAACTGACCACTTAATACTTTGCAGTTACTGCACTACAAAACTTGACAACACCAAACTCCTTCACGTGCTATCACAAATAATTTGGAATTATTTCCACTACCAAAACCCCTACAACAACTCAATTTATATGAGAGCATCAAAATTCAAACAGTGCACCCATTTCAAGCAATAATACGCCTTCAACCAGAAACAGCAAAATTACCTTCCTCTGAATTAGTGAAAGGTATTTGTGGAAAGGTATTGTATTTACCATTAGATCTAAAAGAAAATGTGCACACTCTAGGAGTGCAACGTCCAATGGAGCAATCTTTAATTATCTTAGTAAATGGTGTACCTACAAAAGACAAACGAATTTGGCAACAACTGGTAGATTTACATAAAGTAAGACATGCCTTGCAATATCTAAAAGACAATAATGAATACTACAAAGAAATTAATATTGAAAACTTGAAGGATACCACTGAAATAATTCAAGATTCACAAGAAGCTGGTCAATTTGAGCTCCTAGATCCTGCTACAGTATCCA